>NC_056623.2:1567500-1937500 GCF_002870075.4 Lactuca sativa | reverse complement strand
GTCTCCTACCACACAAATATCTTTCTTTCAGGACACCTGAATGCAAACAGGAACTCTTCCCTGGAAAAGGACAGACCCATCTGCCACTATGCTACCCCTTCTGACTCTCAAGAATCTGGAACTTCTAGTAGCCTGACACACGGCTAGACCGCCATCTCCAGACGTCACCATGCTATTCGCTCCTTGAATAACAAACCCCGATAGCTCACTGCCCCTCTGATTCTCTAGTGGGGACTGATAAAACAAGTCCATGCCCCAAATTGGCTATCGGTCACTCGTCCCAGACATGATAAACAATCTAGATCACGTATCAAGGAATGGAAGGATCACATCACACCATGGACTCATCCACTGAACTGCAATCAAACCCGAGCTCCCTTCTTCAAATCCCTTTGAACACTGAGTACCAGGTCATCTCCCGACCTAGCAGTTGATCCTCCGAGGGTTACCCATTGCATACCTCAACATGTCTTACTGACTTCCTTCCCACACTAGCTCTCTTGGCCCAGTGACACACACAAGTCACGAAGTTCGCTTTTCCTCAAGCAAATACGGAGTTCGTTTCACCCTCGACCTCCGCCGTCTACTACTCATTAGTCCCATTTGTTTCGCGGTTTTCTCACACCAACGAATTGATCCACTCAGGTCTAAGGCACCAGATGGAAGCAATACCCCTTCCAAATGAGATTCAGCTCTGAATCCAGAATCTCATTCTGCCTACTCAACGCACTACTAGAGCCAAACTCAAACTCGAGAGTTTGATCTGACCTAGAGCTGGAACCACTCACCCCAATGAACCACTCAACTCATGACTCATGACCCGCAACCCATGCGTACCTCACTGATTTACTTCCCTTGGCCATGAAAACCACTACCCCATTCGGAATATAATGACTTCCAACAAACATGGAGACCCCAGTCTCGCCCCTGGTTCGATCCCAGGCTTCCACAAGTCAAATATTAGGGCTACCCAAGCCTAAAACTCTTCTACGTCAAGCTCTGATCAAAGAGCACTTCATCACAACATTCTCTCGCTGACTAGTGGGTACTACGGCTCCCCGTAGTATCGCAACGACCTGTCACTGAGTAGTGAGTACTACGGCTCCCCGTAGCATCACCACACCCTCACTGAATAGTGAGTACTACGGCTCCCCGTAGCAACACCATAACTTCTCACTGAATAGTGAGTACTATGGCCCCGGTAGCATCACCACACCCCTCACTGAATAGTGAGTACTACGGCTCCCCGTAGCATCACCACAACCTCTCACTGAATAGTGAGTACTACGACTCCCCGTAGCATCACCACAACCTCTCTGCACTAACTCATTGAAACTGCAGCTCCCCGCAGTCTTACCGCATTTACTCTTACCACTTCAAAATCTCATCCTCAGATTGACACCACATTACGATCATTAACTCATGCTCTGCGGCCCAGCATAGATAGGTACACACACACCCATCCAAGCTAAGCATCACTACTTCGGACAACCACCGTCGTGACAAAGCCTATTTTCCTCGATGCAATTCACATTCTCAAATAAATCCATTTGATGTCAATTAGCTGAAGTGCCCCCACCGGAACCATAAACACCTGATATACCACTCGTCCTCTCAAATCAAAACTCAAAATAATCCGAGATTTAGGACATTAAACTCGGATACCCTGGAATACCATCACAACACCTCGCAGTGTCTTGACTCCACCACTGATCTTATACTCATGGCATCATACTCAGATACCGCATTGCTTCCTCGAAATCTCGCAACCGATCTTTCTCTTGTGTCACTTGTAACCCTGGAATACTCCATCTTCCAAATTAAAACACGGAGAAATTGCCAACGACTCAGATCACAAAGATGACAATCCAAAACTTTCTCCTCTAATGCTCAAAGCTCATGCAAGGATACTCATAACGACCCTGAAGTTGGTTGCCCAATCAACTTCTTCCTTTCCCATACTTCATATATAATAGCCCATACTCTGAACCAGAAATCCTCAATCGCCGAACTAACCTCGCAAGCCAACCACCTCGAACTCATCATTTTAACCTTGAAGGATTCCTAACCACCACAAGGTCTCCGACCAACGGCTGCTTGCTTCGGAGAAACTCATCCTTTCTCAAACACGTATCACATGCACTATCTCGCTCTGCACCTCTCCTTGACCACCAATAAACCTGGTCTCAGGAATTCGCACTGCATGCCTCTCTACACAGTTCTCTAACCGCTCTTGAACAATCCTCTGATCTCCTCAAAAGTACTCGGTTCTCCCCCACTCAGGGTTTGATCCATCACCAATTGGTTCGCCAACAATCTAACCCATAGACTGTTTTTACCAATAACATCACACCTACTTGGAAGGTGATACGCAATGCTTGATGATCTCCCTGATGGAGGTCAAGCAATTCCAAATACTCTGAATCTCCGATGAAATCCTCAAAAACTTCTCATCATGACTACCTCTAGTCATTCAGAATCTCGTACCATCCCACTACCGTACATCTCAACTATCCATTTGTTCCCCTGACTCTCAGTCTGAAAATAACGAACTAACATATTCCTCATCCTCAACTCTTCAACCAACGTTCCATCACGTGGGTTGTAATAAGAGTGGATTCATCGTTACCACACTCGATACTCATCATAGACAATAAGAGCCACCGCCCCAATATCCTCTTCTTGATCGTCTACCGCTGTAGCTAATACATGCCCTACTTTGCTCAGATAGGGTGTATCCTTGTCCTTAACCATCTCAGTCCCTGCTGACAACCTACTCAGGCTATTACATTACATCTCGGCAAACATACTGCCCAAATACTCTGATGAAAGATCATAACCAAAGCTACCCCACAGGGCTCACCCCCAACCTTGGAAACCGAAAATCTCAATACCTATCCTGTTTCCCACAGGATCAGAAATGGCACCGCTCAGGTCACAGAAAATGACATCTCCACCATCGGCTGATTGCTCAATTCATGCCACAATCCTCCATAACCGCCATCTCTACTCATTCCTGAGTCTTGCGACTCCAATTGGCATCTCACCAACAATCCCTCGGAGCTCACTCGATTTCCCTTTTAATGGATGCTCCACTAAATCTCGTTCATCATGGCCCTCTGGCCCCATACTCTTTCACATCTGATCTCGGTCTAACCAATAACCATAGAATAACTTGTAGAACCAATAACACTAACTGCCACAGGTCATGGTACTCGAACCATGTGGCCACCTCTCGATCTGCTATGAATCATGGTACCCGAACCATGTTATCTCTTCTCAATCCGCTACAAATCATGGTACTCGAACCATGACATCACCTCTCAATCTATTGCAAATCATGGTACTCGAACCATGGAATCACCTCTCGATCTGCTACAAATCATGGTACTTGAACCATGAAATCACCTCTCGATCTGCTGCAAATCATGTTACTCGAACCATGGAATCACCTCTCGATCTGCAACAAATCATGGTACACGAACCATGAAATCACCTCTCAATCTGCTGCAAATCATGGTACTCGAACCATGAAATCACCTGTCGATCTGCTACAAATCATGGTACACGAACCATGAAATCACCTCTCAATCTGCTACAAATCATGGTACACGAACCATGAAATCACCTCTCGATCTACTACAAATCATGGTACTCGAACCATGAAATCACCTCTCGATCTGCTACAAATCATGGTACACGAACGATGAAATCACCTCTCGATCTGCTACTTCAAACCTCCGGAATGTTCCCTGTATCGAGTATAGGTCCTCTGCTTTCAGTATTACGGGCCCATACTACCTGCCACATCTACCCATACTTTCCACACAGACCATCCCCGAGTCCCTAAGTAGCTACTTGACCTTCTCAATCACCAACCCCGTCATGCGTGTTCACTCCTCAGCAGATTATCCAACTCTGTCAGTGTACTCATCTGACTTAGGTCACCCTTTCCTAGGCTCTTCCTAGGTTCTCACACTTCTCCGCCATCAGCTGCTGAAGAACTCCTTATGATGCTAGCCATCTACCTCCTGAATATCGTCATATTCACTTAGTAGCTGACTCTCATCATCAAGAGTTCCACAAAGCACGAAGCAAGCAACATTTGGGCATCGAATAATCTCTACCAACATGTAAAACCACTCTAGGCTATTATCCTACTTACTCTCATCCTACATGTAGGATACCACCGAACTCAAGGCGACTTCACCCCCACGTGGGCATCTGACTACCCTGTCAGTAGACTCCACAAATGCTCATCTAGGTATCTCTTCTAGATTACTCCTCTACTCAAATCCCTCTCTAAAAAGGATTCCTGCTGGATACTCTTACTTAGCACATACTCAAAAGCACATTACAGATAACAGTAACTCCTAGGTTAAGGCATCACAAATCAGGCCACTCTAGTCCTAACATATGAAATACCTAGCCTATCTCTAGCATGCATAATATCTCATAGCATATCTCATAAATATCTCATAACACAAACGTAAGGGTATTTTGGGAAATCATCGTTCGGGCTCTAGCTGATTGTACACACTGATCCTTCTCGTTTTCTCTTAGAAACTCTTGTTCTCTTTAGCTAAATCATTTCTTTGAAAATTTTTGTCAAATCCTCAGTTCGAGTCCACATTTACCTGAAGGCGCATCCGAATCCTTCAAACCAAGGCTCTAATACCAATTGTAACACCGTAATTTTTTTCAAACAAAATTTTCATTTTAAAATCGCATACTTTTCATAAATTTGTTTATGGAAATCTCATTTATTTAAATTACAAAACACAACTCCATTAATAATCCCGGATCCTCAAAACATAATTCTTTCTTTGGTGTGTACAATCAAGCCGGTGCCTTCCTGTGATTTTCTGAGATACCTGAAACACATATCACAATACACGGTAAGCACGAAGCTTAGTGAGTTCCCCAAAATACCACATATAGCACATATTAGCCACTCGAGGCTATAACTCTGTCGACCCTATGGTCCTAACTCTGTGGACCCTCTGCTCCTAACTTTGTGAACCTTTCGGTTCTAACTATGTAAACTCTGCAACATACACAACATAAATCACATAGAAATAATGCAGTGCATCACAATCACATAAATAACATACAAGATACTCTGTCATATAAATCTACTTACTACTCTAGGTAAAGCATATTGAGAAGACTCACCTGAGCAGCAGCAAGTAAAGACCCCGCTCCCAAATCTCAAACTAGCCTCTGCCTAACACAAGGGATGAATATTTCTAAGTGATACTCTAATCACAACTCTAATGACCGAAGGCTATTCTTCCTCTCTTTAACTCTTTGAAGTGGATAAAAGACCATTTTACCCCTCCATGGTCTCTACTACTTATGTTGATCAAAGTCCCAAAGTCAACAAAAGTCAAACTCGAGTCAACAGTCCACGTTTGACCCGACTCGTCGAGTGCAACCATGCGACTCGTCGAGTCCACTTACTTTCCTCAGCAATCTTGTGATAGTCCAGCTCAGCTCGTCGAGTTGATCCCCAACTCGTCGAGCTATCGCCTAATTCAGTTCCTCGGGAGAAACCCTAACCAACTCGTCGAGTCGGCTCATTGACTCGGCGAGTTCATTCAGACCAAATGTTCATTCAGACGATTTAAGGCAGATCCATCACCCTAAAAACTAGATCTACCATCCTGAGGGTCGATTGTCACGTAAAGCTGCAAGCTTTACGTTTAAACATGGCATATAAAGCTCTCAACGCCAATATAACTCTAATAAGGATGATTAACCACAATAACTCTTCTATGGTTAACTAAAGCTAAAATCTCTGGACTCTCTGGACCTCACAAGGTCCAGATCTGAAGTCTAGGCCTCATGAGAGACCTTATGCATACAAAGTCCTAACAATGGTGGAAGAAACCCTAAGCTTCCATATCTACAAGATCTAAGCAAAATAACAAGAAAGGTGCAAGATTTTACCTCTTACTCAAGCCCTTGCACAAAGTTACACCAGATCCACTGATTCTCTAGCTCTCTTGATGGGTGATCTCCTCTTCTCCTCAAGAGATGCACTACTTTACTCCAAGTTTTAGCTTCTAAGACTCTCATGGCTCTCCATACACGTTTAGGGTTTTCTATCAAGGAAGGGTAGCCGCAAATGAGGCTATAAGTTCCTTTAAATAGGCCTCAAACACGGGAAATTAGGGTTTCTCTGTCCAACACGTACTCGGAGAGTCCCTCCTTGACTCGTCGAGTCCATTCATTTAATTCACGCGATCAACTCGACTCGACTCGGCGAGTTGGTCCCTCAACTCGTCGAGTCCCTCCTTAAATCTCAAGATTAACATACACGATAATGCCCCTGGAAATCCGGATGTTACAATATCAATGGAAAATAGATAAAAGGTGAGGAATTTAGATATTTTTAAATATTTTTTTGATAAAGAAAAAAACTCTAAAACTTGAAAATATAATAGTCCCTGTGGTTTGTGGTAAATTGGGTGTTTGGTCCCTAAAGACTTTTTATTAACTCAGACTGTCCCTACTTTATGATTTTGTTGCATGCTTGGTCACTGTCCGTTCTAAAAAGACCAATTTACCCTTACTGATTTCTTTACCTTTTTTAAATTACTAGTTAATTAAAAAAATATAAATTAAATGTGGAAAATATTAATTTAATATATATTTTCTAGGTCAAAAACCCACATCATTGAACCCGCCTCCCCACCCCTCCCTCCTTATGTTCAATCGCCGGAAAATCTTAAACCACTCATCGGAAAAAATCTCACACGTCGACGTCGCCGCCACCAAATGTAACCAGACCACCACATCTCGATTTCTGCACCATCAGCCATTCCATTTGTGCTCCACACCACATTCATCCTCACCCCACCCAGCCGGAAAATCACCACCCTTCGTTGTCTTCCCCGACAAACTGCTAGCAAACCAACACCAACACTTCGGCTGAAGCAAATTGTCAAAAAATAAACTAGGACCAAATCTTAAGGAAAATCAAACCCAATCTAGATAAAACTGAAAAATCAAATTAGAATCAGATATGAAGCAAATCGTTAGATAAACTAGGAAAAGAGATGTAACACTAATAATAAGGTATTACCATTAAATCCCTTGAAAACTTTAAATGTTGCATAATAAGTCCCTTAAGTACGTTGTGCGTACTCATGGGTACGCTTAGCGTACTTTGCAAGAATGATCTCGGAGTGACAACACGTGCGTTGAGCGTACGTGACGGATGTCCAAACCCTAATTTCCAGAGTTGATACCTATATAAGCATCCTTATCTCATTTGAGCCTCACCCTAATCAGCCTCTTTCACCTTCAAACGTCTCTAAAAACCCTAAAACCATTAGAGAGTGTGCTTTGAGCTTAAGGAGTGCATTTGTGGCCAGTTTAGTGTCCATTCAAGAAAAGGAGTTGTCAAGCAAACTTGGAGTGGCATTGGGCTTCAAGAATCTGTATCTAGTTCACCTTGAGGAGCTTTTGGAGGTATAATGCTTTGATCTTGCCTTCTTATTCTTTAGATCTAGTTACGATTTTCTTTATGGTCCCTTTTGTTGGTTTTGGACTTTCTCTTGAGAGTTGAGCAACTACAAAGGCTGAAATGGTTAGATCTGAACCTTATGAGCATGCTGGATTCATAAAGGTGCTAGCTTGGGAAGTATCTAGACTCCATGCAATAGCTTGGAGCCTTAAATGAAGTCCTAATGTGAATAATGAAGTTTTTAAGTCCCATAGAGCATGCAAGGGCATAAAGTTGTTAACGTTATGCCCTATGACGTCTTAATTAGATCAGATCTGGTTTTGGACGTTAGAACAATTGAGTATTAAGCACTTAATGGAAGAAAGTGCTTAATCTGTTTGTACGCTGGGCGTAAGTTAATGTATGTCGCGCCTTCTACCCAGGGACGTAGTACACTGTACGTACCAGGGTGGTACGCCAGGCGTACGCACACCAGATGGACTTGGACTTGTTTTGGGCCTTTGAGCTTTTGGGCCTTAATTAGTCATTAGGCCTGGTAACGTTTTGGGGTTAGTGGGCCAGTTTATCTGTTTTGGGCCATGGATGTTATGATTGGGCTTTATTGGGCCATGAGGCACATTAATGATTTTAGATATGGACTTTGGGCCCATTAACTAAGGATTACTTTTTGGGCCATTTTGAAAGGACTTAGGGATTTGGGGTTCTCCACTTGGATGGGTTTGATCCTAACATTAAGTAATGCTATTATTGTTCAGCATGGGTGGTTACGGAGAATTAGGAGAGCAGCTTTCAGATTCTTCAATCAAAGGTGAGTCTTCTCACCATACCAATGGGTCTAAGGCACCAAGGCCGACCCATTTAATGTTATACAGATTGATAGTTGGTTATGTGATATGTCGCTAGGACATTTGTATGAAAGACCCTGGGAGGTTCCCGTGGCAGTATATTAAGACCATGAGGAGGTTCCCATGGTATATAGTATAAGTCCTTGGAGGGTTTCCATGGATTCTTAGTATGTTTACTTGTTTGGCTCGTATGATATTTTCATGACTTATGTAGACCGTGTGGGGGTTCCCGCAACAATTAGCCAAGACCATGTGGGGGTTCCAGTGGCGGCTAATAAAGACCACGTGGGGGTTTCTTGTGGCGCTTGGTGTAAGACCTTGGAAGGTTTCCACGATATCCTTATATGTCTATATGCATTGCTTATGTGTTATATGTAGCTTTTTATACCTAATATGATATGTGGATTTTGGATTGTGTGTTGGTTATGCTCTAGGGGGCTCACTAAGCATTAACTTACAGTTTGTGGATTGGTTTCAGGTACATCCGAGCCCAAGGGCAAGGGAAAGGCTTAATGCGCGACGTGCACTCTCTTAGGCGTTTTATGGGACACCCTGATGTTTTGAAATAAAAGTTGTAATTGATATGAGTTTTGAAAACAATTATATTTGGATTTCTTGATTTATGGAGATGTGTTTGGTTAATCAAAAATGAAAAAATTCTTTCGAAAAATTAGGTCGTTATAAGTTGGTATCAGAGCCTTGGTTTGAGGGATTCAGGAACACCCTCGGGTGTGTCGGGACTCAAACTAAGGAAATGGTAAAAAAAATTTCAAAAATAAAAGCTAAAACTTTTAAAGAATGGAAAATAGGAGAGTGCAACGTGCGTGATCGGCCAAGCCAAGTAAGTAGTTCCCCAATATGTTAGCCATGTTATACTGATATTAGAGCTATTATAATCGTATGGATCTTGCTATGTGTATGCTTTTAAAATTGTATACGGTTAGGAGCTTATAGCATTAGAATGATTGATTGGCATTATTTCCTCTTCCTCGTATGGTTGTGGTCCTAGGGTAAAATCTATTATTCATAAGTCTATTTGATCATTTTCTATGTATAATTTGCATGCATAAAGGCAACCGGTTATGATTGGTATGATGAATATGGGTAGAGAAAATCTTAGGGTCGCCTAGGGTTTGAAATATGCGGCAGTTTGTGGGATATGATTTATTTTGGGATGAATTGGAGTTATTAGGTTGAGCCTTGGGAAAGGTACAAGTAGGTGTGGAAGGTAGTATTGGGCCTGTACTACTGAAAGCATAAGACCTATACCTGAACCATTGTTAGACCTGGAAGCTCTAAGGAGGACCGGTGTGGGTAGATCCCTTTTATGGACATCCTACTCATTATGTTTTGTGGTATTGTAGTACGGTATGGTGGTGACATGATACAGAGTTGGGGGATCAGGATTGGGATCTGGATCTGGGTCGGGCGATGGTACCGAGCCCATCGACGAGAGGCTGCGTGAGCTCATTGTAGCTGAGGTTACGAGGCGCATCCTTGACGCCACCCCAGTTATCTTTGGGACAATCAAGGAGGGCATGATGGAGATTACAGAGGAGAGGCTTAAAGCGTTCAGAGTCGAGATTGTTGCGGGCCAGGTCGGGACCCAAACTCCCTCGTTCCGGGAGTTCAAGGCGTGTGGAGCGTCAGAGTTTTTCAGGGTCAGGGACCCCATTGTCAGCGGACACTGGGTGGTAGATATAGAGAACGCCTAGCGCACGAGTTCTTTCCTCGATGCGGAAAAGGTGGGTTTTGCTTCATGTATGCTGAGAGACAAAGCCCGAGACTGGTAGGGTGAGGTGACTAGTCAGGTAGGAGTAGCCAGTGTGGTTGAGATGACATGGGCTAAGTTTGTTTAGCAATTTGATTTGGAGTTTGCACCACCTATCGACGTGCAATGGTTAGTGAGGGAGTTTCATGACCTACATCAGACCACTGAGACTGTGGCGGAGATCACCACCAAATTTCGGGAATGAGCACTATTGATCCCACAGTATGCTACCGATGAGGACATGAGGAGGACGAGGTATCATTCCATGCTGAGGGATAATATCCGGGAGTTTGTGACCTTCACAGGGGTGCAAAACCCTAAATAAGATGGTGGAGAAGGCTCGTGAATGGGAGATGGAGTTGGACTTCCGCACCAAGCGGAAGTCGGAGCAGGTTCAAAAGGCTGGGGGTTAGGCTAAAAAGCCTAAGACCTTTGATTCTTCGGGTAGGGGCCAGCAGGGCCGTGACCGGTGTGCCAAGTGCTGGAAACCGCACAGTGGGGGCTACCGGGGGTCTGGCCCGGTATGCTATACTTGTGGACATCCGGGCCATACAAACAGGGATTTCCCCAAGAAGGTCTTGATATGTTTTCACTGCAACCAGGTTGGCCATATAAAAGGCTGATTGTCTGAGGTTGCAGGGAGGAGGAGGAGCAATGGTGGCGCCTGTTCTTGCTACCATGGGGATCACTGATGGCCGCCATGTTAAGGTGGAGACTCCAGCGGTGAAGAGCCGTGCAATCCAGTTGACTATCGAGGAGGCCCGGGCAGAGCCGGATATGGTGGCTGGTACGTATTTTTTCTCCATGCTCTAATTTTTGTTTACTACTTATGTATATATTGTGCTTATGTATAGGGACCTTATTGGTCAATGGTACGTCTGCTCACGTTTTGTTCGATTCGGGAGCTACCTGATCATTTGTGTCACTTACGCTTAGCAAGAAGTTTCAGGATGCACCGGGAACTTTGGGTCCCTCGCTTGAGGTGGAGATTGCGGATGACTGCACCGTGAGTGTTGCGAGAGTGTATCGGGATTATGTCCCGAATGTTCTTGGGGAGAGGTTTCGTGTTGATATAGTCCCGATACCGTTGCGAGGACTGAAGTTGATTGTCAGGATGGACTGGATGGAGGAAATGGGGCCATGATCGACTGTGAGCGCTTGTTGGTGAGGGGTTGAACCCCAAATGGGGGAGAATTGGTTATTCACGGAGAGAGAGCTTCGCAGGGGCTGACTCTCAGTTCGGCTGCGAGGGCTAGGAGATTTTTACAGCAGGAATGTACGAGATTTATGGCTTATATCTAAGATACGAGGTTTGAGACCACGACGGATGTGGGCAATGTGCTGGTTGTACAGGATTTCCTGGATGCCTTTCCCAAAGTGTTACCAGGAGTGCCTCCGGAGAGGCAGGTGGAGTTTCGCATTGATTTAGTGTCGGGTGCTGCTCCGATAGCGAAGGCGCCATACCATTTGACACCGCACGAGATGCAAGAGTTATCTATGCAACTTTAGGAGCTGCTAGATCGAGGGTTCATCCGTCCGAGCAGTTCCCTGTGGGGAGCACCGATCCTGTTCGTGAAAAAGATGGATGGATCATACAAGATATGTGTTGATTACCGAGAGCTGAACAAACTAACGATGAAGAACCGTTATCTGTTGTCGAGGATCGATGATTTGTTCGATCAACTGCAGGTTACGTCTTGGTTTTCCAAGATTGATCTTTGGTCGGGGTACCATCAAATGTGGGTTCGGGATGAGGACATACAGAAGACAGATTTCAGGACTCGGTATGGGCATTATGAGTTTGTGGTGATGCCGTTTGGGCTCACCAATGCCTCAACAGCGTTCATGGATCTCATGAATAGGGTGTGTAGACCGATGCTGGATCGGTAGGTGATCATTTTTATTGATGATATCCTGGTATATTCTAAGACCAGGGAGCAACATGAGCAACATCTAAGAGAGGTATTGGAGACCCTGAGGGCAGAGAGGTTGTATGCCAAGTTCTCTAAATGTGATTTTTGGCTGTGAGAGGTACAATTTTGGGGGCACATCATCAACCAGGAGGGCGTTTCGGTTGATCCAGCCAAGGTTGAGGCAGTGATGCGGCGGGAAGTACCGAAGAATGTGTCTGAGATCCATAGCTTCTTGGGTTTAGCAGGTTATTATCGGAGATTTATCCAGGATTTCTCCAAGATTGTTGTGCCATTGACTTGCTTGAACAAGAAGAATGTGACATTTTGGTGAGGCACATATCAACATTTGGCTTTTGAGACCCTGAGACGGAGGTTATGTGAGGCTGCGATCCTAGTACTACCCGAGGGGTTAGAAGATTTGGTGGTGTACTGTGACGCATCGATTTCGGGGTTAGGCGCGGTACTGATGCAGACAGTGTTGGATTAGTGTCTAAGTCCATAACTATTTTGGCATGTACTTGACCCGATGATGCATGGTCCTTTTGGGTTACCTTCACCAAAGCAACTTGATAGGATGAATAATGGAGAGAAAGGATTAAATATGATTTCTTAATATATTATGAGAATAATATATTAAAGGAGAAATCATATTGTTTAATTAATATTAGTCAAGAATTAATAAGAATTAAGTTTGTGGCTAAAAGACATTAATTAAACTAAGGGACTAGAACTGTCAATTGTATGATAGTTGAGTATTGAGCTAATGGACTCTATATTAAAGGAGTGGACGAATTCTATGGGAAAACCCATTAGAAATCGTCCCAAGGCCTTTAAGGAAGGAGCCCATGGGTTACTTAGGGCTTAAGCATCCAAATTAGGGTTTCCTTGTTAGATAACCCTAATAGCCTCACTATTTAAAGAACCCTTATGCCCCCAAAACGTGGACAAGCTTTCTTCTAGGGTTTCCACACGTTTTGGGCAGCCTCCTTCTCTTTTCTTCTTCATCCTCTTGCTCTTGGTGTTTGTGAACCATTAGATGAGTGACATTTGTGACTCTAAGCTTTCTAAAGTCAATACAAGAAGGAATTGTGATTGTTATTGCTACATAACAATCAAGGTAATATCTTAAACCCATTCTTATGTTAATATGATTACTTGTATGCTAGATCTAGGGTTTATAGTCTTGGATGAATTGCATGTACAATAGAGAAACCTAGATCCAAGCATTAGGGTTTGTATGAGCACATAGGATGTTCTTATAGCTAAAACCCATCAGAGGGGGGCACGTGATAGCTTACACCTTGAGGCAGTTGAAGCCTCATGAGGTGAATTACCCCACTCACGACCTGGAATTGGGGGCATTGGTGTTCGCCCTCAAGATCCGGAGGCACTACTTGTATGGAGTGCGGTACACCATCTATACTGATCACAAGAGTTTGATGTACTTGATGGATCGGATTCGGGGACAATATTCTTTGTTTGTTAAGGATAGCCGTGGCCTTTTGACATAGTGTGGCCGAGTGTGGGTACCGGTGACTGGAGGAGTGACACAGAAGATATTAAAGGAGGCACACAAGTCCAGGTTCTTTGTACATCCAGGGGCTACGAAAATGTATAGAGACTTGAGACTGAGTTATTTGTGGCCCTGCATGAAGCGGGAGATCACCTGGTTTGTGGAGCGGTGCCTGACCTGCAGGAAGGTCAAGGCCGAGCATCAACGACCTCATATCAAGGTTCAGCCGCTACCTATTCACATGTGGAAATGGGAAGAGATCACTATGGACTTCATCATGAAATTACTGAGGACGGCGAGGGGAGTGGACGTATATGGGTGATCATGGACAAATTGACGAAGAGTGCCCACTTCATTCTGATTTCTGAGAGTAATCTGCTGAGAGGTTGGCAGATATTTATGTACGGAAGGTGGTGGCGAGGCACAGGGTTCCTATGTCAGTAGTTTCTGACAGGGATGTTCGGTTTACATCTAGGTTCTGGAAGAAGTTCTACAAGGAATTGGGCACCCAACTGCATTTTAGTACGACGTACCACCCCCAGATAGACAACCAAAGTGAGAGGATGATCCAGACACTTGAGGATATGCTACGAGCATGTGTGCTGGATTTGGAAGGAGATAGGAGAGCACCCCTTCTCCCGAAGTTACGGGGTCATTTTGCCGAGTTCCTTCGACATGGTTCTCTCAAGCGCCCTAGTATACTCTACTTGTTCACCTGTGTCGGTTTGGGGTACGGTCAGTTCACCGGGAGGATCGCCCTCCCAATTCGAAGTTTTTTCCTGGAAGTTTCAACCTTGTTGACTATGACAACAGTCGCGACTATAAACAGACTCGCGACTATGGCAGGGCGGTACGCTCTGCTCTCTCGCGACCCCTACTCTAATCAAAAGACTAAAGGCCCATACTGAAGATTCAAAGGGCGAGCACTTAAATGAGAAAGGCTTCTAGACTCGTGACGTTCATCGGGAGTCTTCCTTGGAAGATCTCCAAAGGATGCTTTCCGCTTTAAACGAACAAGGAAAATCCGCAAGTTGTTCCAAAAGACTCCGATATAATATTTCCTATTGGAATTGGAAAGAATGAGAATTACTATTTTCTATACAAGTCTATTCTACTTTGTACTTGGTCATGCAAGAGATCCCCCCCGAAAACATAAAAAAGTAGATTCGCTACCTCTGAACGGAAGGGCCCCCGTTATGTAGTTTTTTTCGCTGAATAAATGAGAGAGAGTGGGAGGGCGGGTCTCTTCTCATTGGGCCCGCTTGGGTTATGGTTGGGGCACGCCCCACTGAGGTTTTCTTAAGAAATCATATCAGAATGCTATTCTCCGCTCATCCATCGGAGAGAGGAACAGCCCTAGCTGAGCTTTAACTCCTCGATTCAAGAAGAGTTCAAGGGTAGGAGGAGAATAAGAGGTTAGCAACGTACGAACGTTTTCCAAGCGAGCCATGGGAGTCTAGGTTTTGCGAACTAGCCCGGACCGGAAAAGAAGCAAGCCTGTATAAAGGGTTAAGTCCAATCATTCTCCTCAATTTAAATCGGGCATAACCGTGGGGGATAGGGAGTAGGGCAGTCTTAGTGAAATTACCCTAGGGAAGATCTTATTAGCTCCTATTGATTCTAGGTTATATGCCGACAGTTCTATTGACAGCGTAGGATTTGACGATCGTAGTATGATTGATTCCCGACCGGGGAAGACTTCTTATATAATAGAAGGGAAAGCAAGCTAATTCCAATGATTTGAGATCTGGATAATGCATTGAGCAAAGCTGCTGAAATAGGACCGCTTGTCAGCCTACTCCTCCATTTATAGATTTCTATTCTATAATAGAAGAAATAAAGCCTCGAGCTATTAATTACTATGAGAGCTAAGCTACTCTTTTTGCTTAAGAAAGATGGTCATAAAACAAGATCTTTCATCAGCTAGGCCTGACCTGGTGACATACTCCAGATGAGTGGCCAATCCCTGGAAGATCCTGATTCTGATTCAGTAGTATGCCATATTGGAATGAAAGGAAAGTAAGCTGCTTCACGACCCTTTCACTTTATTAGCTTTTAGGCCATGCAGAAGGAGCTAGCTCGACCATTTACTGAGCTCTTTTCGAAATGGTAAGACTTTCCTGCTATATGAGAATGAACTCATTTCAAATGCTTCGCCTCTCTCCCATTGTTCCTTCCTCCTTCGTGCCCGATCCGGTCAGTAGGCGTCAGTGAAGTGAATGTTGTATGCTAAGAGGGGAAATGCCGACATCTAGCACATAGAAGAGCGGATTCGCTTCCTATTCCGATGAGATGTCAGTTCCTTTCGTGCAACCTGCTCTTGCATATGCCTCTTATTCCTCGTACAAAAAACCTATTTCATTGCCTGAATGGCACCGACTCGATAAGGCAGATCTGTGGGAAGACGTCGAAGCGGGTTTAGAATCAATCCCATCCGCCCCGGGGGAAATAATAGGTCAATCAGGTTCATCCCTCTTGCCAATACTAGTAGTCTTAGAAGGAGTTGCAACCTAAAGGGCTATTCCTGATCTTTCCTGTGATTCAATCGATTCCTAAGAACTTACCTCTCGCAAGGAACATCACTTTCGTATAGTTGAAAAACTCCCTTTTATTTCAAAATTGAATTCGTAACCACTGCTATCTCATGGAATAGGAATAAGCGCCGCTAGTCTTTCTTTTCTTTTACAGACTCCGAAATTGACTTCTTTCCAAAGGCTTGGCTAGCTGGAAGGCAAGAGCGCTATAAGAGGTCTTGAGGGTCGAAGGATGAAGGTCCGAGGCTACTGGTGGCCAAGCTTCTAAGTACTTAGCCAACGGATACGAATTCGAAAAAACGGTCAATCTCCGAAAGTATGCAAATTCGAATATTTGTTACAAATCTAGATCCTGCACTCTCATCTCTAGTCTCTAGCTATCATCTTAGTATATTAGTCAAGCTATATCTTGTACTTTCTTGGGCCTAACTAAGAAAAGAGAACAAGAAAAGCAAAAGCAAATACGACTTTCAGCCAGGCTTCCAAGTCCAAGCGCTAGCGGTAGAAGCTAGTCGTCAGAAGCGAACTTCCGGGCCGGGAAGGAGCCAAAAAAGGTGAGCGCCCCTTTAGAGCCTTATTGAAAACAAAAGCAAGAAGGGAGAAAGTTTACTTTGAGAAAGAAGGTGCTTGTTGCCACTTTATTAGTAAGGTTGTTGGCAAAGTTTTCCTACCATAACAGTTACCATGCCAGTATCGACCGAGCTCCATGTGAGATGTTGTATGGTCGGAGGTGCAGGACCCCAGTTTGTTGGGACGAGGTTGGACACCGGGTCATGGGGAGCACTGAGGTAGTGCTCAAGACTACCGGGCTGATTCAGCAGGTGCACGACTGGCTGCGGGTCGCACGGAACCGTCAGAAAAGTTATGCCGACCGACGGCGATGAGATATTGAGTTCCGGGTGGGGGACATTGTGTTACTGAAAGTGTCGCACTAGAAGGGGGTTATCAGATTTCGAAAGAGGGGCAAGCTAGGACCTCGATATATTGTCCCGTTCAGGATTACGGCCCAGGTGAGCAAGGTGGTATATCACTTGGAATTGCCGAATGAGCTTAGCCAGATTCACAACACCTTCCATGTGTCGCAGCTTCGGTAGTGTGTCACTGATGAGTCTGCAATCATTTCTCTAGACGATATTCAGGTAGACGAGAGCCTGAACTACATTGAGAGGGCCGTTGCAATTTTAGATAGGAAGACCAAGGGTTTTCGGAACAAAGAAGTGAAGTTTGTAAAGGTGCAATGGCAGCACCGAAGGGGCTCCGAATGGACATGGGAGCCGGAGGAGGAGATGCGGGAGCATTACCCTGATCTATTCATATTTACGAAGTTCGAGGACGATGTCTAGTTCAATTGAGGGAGAGTTGTAACACTCCAAATCAGGTATTACCTTTGAAGCCCTTGAAAATTTTAAATGTTGCATAATAAGTCCCTTAAGTATATTGGGCATACTCATGGGTACATTTAGCGTACTTTGCAAGAATGATTACGGAGGGACAGCACGTATGTTGGGTGTACCAAGAGTAAGTTGGGCATACGTGACAGATGTCTAAACCCGAATTTCTGGACTTGAGACCTATATAAGCATCCTTATCTCATTTGAGCCTCACCCTAATCAGCCTCTTTCACCTTCAAACGTCTATAAAAACCCTAAAACCATTAGAGAGTGTGCTTTGATCTTATGGAGTACATTTGTGGCCATTTTAGTGTCCATTCAAGAAGGAGTTGTCAAGCAAGCTTGCAGTGGAATTGGGCTTTAAGAATCTGTATCTAGTTCACCTTGAGGAGCTTCTGGAGGTATAAAGCTTTGATCTTGCCTTCTTATTCTTTAGATATAGTTAGGGTTTTCTTTATGGTCCCTTTTTGTTGGTTTTGGACCTTCTCTTAAGAGTTGAGCAACTCCAGAGGTTGAAATGGTTAGATCTGAACCTTGTGAGCATGCTATATGCATAAAAGTGCTAGCTTGGGAAGTATCTAGACTCCATGCAATAGCTTGGAGCCTTCAATGAAGTCCTAATGTGAATAATGAAGTTTTTAAGTCCCATAGAGCATGCAAGGGCATAAAGTTGCCAACTTTACACCCTAGGACGTCTTAATGAGCTAAGATATGGTTTTGGACATTAGAACAATCGAGTATTAAGCACTTAATGGAAGAAAGTGCTTAATCTGTTTGTACGCTGGGTGTAAGTTAGTGTATGCCGCGCGTACTACCCAGGGATGTAGTATGCTGTACGTACCAGGGTGGTACGCCAAGCGTACGCACAACAAATGGACTTGGACTTGTTTTGGGCCTTTGAGATTTTGGGCCTCAATTAGTCATTGGGCCTGGTCACGTTTTTGGGTTAGTGGGCCAGTTTATCTATTTTTGGGCCATGGATGTTATGATTGGGCTTTATTGGGCCATGAGGTCCATTAATGATTTTGGATATGGACTTTGGGCCCATTAACTAAAGAAGACTTTTTGGGCCATTGTGAAAGGACTTGGGGATTTGGGGTTCTCTACTTAGATGGGGTTTGATCCTAACATTAAGTAATGCTATTATTGTTCAGCATGGGTGGTTACGGAGAATTAGGAGAGCAGCTTTCAGATTCTTCAATCAAAGGTGAGTCTTCTCACCATACCAATGGGTCTAAGGCACCAAGGCCGACCCATTTAATGTTATACAGATTGATAGTTGGTTATGTGATATGTCGCTAGGACATTTGTATGAAAGACCCTGGGAGGTTCCCGTGGCAGTATATTAAGACCATGTGGAGGTTCCCATGACATCTAGTATAAGTCCCTGGAGGGTTTCCATGGATTCTTAGTATGTTTACTTGTTTAGCTCGTATGATATTTTCATGACTTGTGTAGACCGCGTGGGGGTTCCTGCATCAATTAGCCAAGACCATGTGGGTGTTCCAGTGGTGGCTAGTAAAGACCACGTGGGGGTTTCCCGTGGCGTTCAATGTAAGACCTTGGAAGGTTTCCACGACATCCCTATATGTCTATATGCATGGATTATGTGTTATACGTAGCTTTTATAGCTAATATGATATGTGTTATGTGGTTTGTGTGTGGGGTATTCTCTGGGGGACTCACTAAGCACTAGCTTACAGTTTGTGGATTTGTTTCAGGTACATCCGAGCCCAAGGTCAAGGGCAAGGCTTGATGGCGCAACGTGCACTCTCTCAGGTGTTTTATGGGACACTCTGATGCTTTGAAATAAAAGTTGTAATTGATATGAGTTTTGAAAACAATTATATTTGGATTTCTTGATTTATGGAGATGTGTTTGGTTAATAAAAATAAAAAATTCTTTTGAAAAATTAGGTCGTTACAAGTAGACCTGGCAATTAGTGTATTCGTGTCATGAAAACGTGTCAGCCACAAATTTGACACGATACGATTACATGATGAGAAATAAGCTTTATCTTAATTTTCAAGATGTATTTGTGGCGTGTCGTGTCTCTCACAGATTCGTGTATTCGTGTATGGAATTGCCAGTTCTAGTTACAAGTGGCTAGCAAATTTGAAACAAACCCAAAAATCAAACATGAAGAAAATCATCGGAGAAAGTAGACCGAAAGAAACCAAAGAGCTCGATGGGGGTATCCTTCAAAATCAACTTTGACAGAGAAGACATGGTTCAGGGATGTTGTTAAAATGATTCAATGTGGCGGTTAAGTGATTCAGGGAGGTGGTTCAAGTTAGAGAGAAGGATGATGACGGTGGTGGTCTTGGATCCGACAGATCTAATTTCCTATGTTTCACATGTTGGCTTATTGTTGGGATGATGTTAGTGGTGTAGATGGATAAAAGATGAAAGTGTAAGACTGAGTTCGGCTAGTTCATGGGCTTAGGCAGAAGCTTCGGTGGTGGCAGGGAGGAAGGAGGTTGTGGAAGATCGGCCGGAAGGAATAAATGGATAAGGGTTAGATGCATTTGACTTGAGGAAATAAAGCGATCAAGGTGGGACCCTATCTTTTTATTGTAATAAAAATATGTTTAAAATGATTTAAAATATAAAAACAAAATCTAGTAAGGGTAAATCGGTCTTTTTAGAATAGACAGGGACCAAGAGTGAAACAAAAACATAAAGTAGGGACAGCCCGAGTTAAAAAAAACTTTTTAGGGACCAAACATGCAAATTATCTCAAACCACAAGGACCATTCATGTAATTTACCCATATATATATAACATTCTTGGAGACCAACATTAATATTATAATGTCATCTATAATGATTCTAAGAAGCTATTAATAACATTTCCACTAAAACTATATTGAAAAAATAATATGAAATTCTCATTAGATATTATAACACGCTTTAATGTATTAACAAATGATTGAATTAAGCAAAATAACATGTGACTTTCAGGGGCGGACCCAGGGGTGGTCCGTGGTGGCACCGGCAACCCTCTAACTTTTCTGGCCGCAGTTGAAATGTTTTCGAAAATTTTAATTTTTTCTACTAACGTGCAACCTTAACTCTCTTGTGCAACCCTTATTGTAAAATCATGCGTTCGCTCATGTTGACTTCGACTTTTAAGAAAAGGAAAACTGTTGGCATCTTTCCTTAAGAGTCACTTGTGTTTGGTATCAAAGACCTATCAAATACAAGTTTGCAAGCCATGACATTCTTTGCAGGGTTAGGATTGTAGTCCCACTCGCCCACCCCCACATTCTAAAATAGTTAACATCATTCTTTACATGTTAGCATCGTAGACCCACACGCACATCCTTAAATGGTTAACATTCTTTAAAGAAACCATTTAAAATTGTTTTTTACGGTATATATATATATATATATATATATATATATATATATATATATATATATATATATATATATATATATATATATATATATATATATATATATATGAAGCTTGACGTTTTTGACATTGAATCTCAAAATTAACTCGATCTAGCTACCGGATACCTAATAATGTTAAATTGAACCTTAAAGTTTGAGTTTTGATTCGTTTTGAACTTATCATCTCTTGTTGTAGCTGATAAAGATTATCATGTTCCCTTGCCTACGTGAAATGTTAAATTATAAGATGAACTTATCAAGTTATCATGATAAATTAGACTCCAACCTCTGATTTTAAGTTTTATTTATTTATTTATTTTTATATTGGTTAGTCAAAACTAAACTTGATTTTAGGTTTTTATTTCGTTTTTTATTATTTATTATTTATTTTTTTGTCTTATTTTTCATCAATTTGATAAATTTTTTGTTTTGATCTCTTTCAAAAAATGTAAGTATGAAAATACGAGAGTATATTACATTTTGGACATTGAGTTATTTATTATTATTTTTTAATGACTTTGGTTATTTATGGTGTCTCTAGGCTTTTACTTTTATTATGTTTCAAATAAATGAAAAAATTATAACTTTGAAAAAAATGAAAACTATAAATCAAAAAAGTTGGACGAAAAATACAAATTGTTAATTAAGGTTATACATGATAATAAATGAAATATACGTTTTCAACCGGCATAAATTGTTTGTTATAAAATTATAATAAATAGATTAACATAAAAATTCTTACATAATTTTTATTTTTAGTGTAAACTTAATGTCAGCATAAATTAAAAAACTTACATAAATAAATAAAATTGAGTTTAGTTTTGGCTAAACAAAATCAAAAACTAAAAAAAAAAAATTAAACCAAGTTTAGTTTTAATAAAAAAAATAAAATGAAAAAAATTTCAAAGTTTGGGGACAAAATTTGCATGATCAGGTGTGTTCAAGATCTAACTTATAATGTTGGTGAAACTGATTAACCGTATACATGAGATCGTAAATGGTAAAAATATGTCAAAACTTAGACTTTAGGGCTAATTTTATGATCAAATCATTATTGGCTAAATCGAACAAATTTTGAGACTTCGATGGTTAAAAATAGTCAACTCTTTCTTTTTTTAGCCGTTATTTCAGATATAGTGATATTTATAATTTTGTATTTTCATCTAACCTTTAACTTTTATTATAATTTTGGTCTAAGTTTTTTAATTATTTCTTTATAAGTTCGTCTAAGAATAAGCGTTTCCTTATACTTTTTTTTTTTTAATTTATATAACTTTTTTAAAACTTTTTATAAAATAATTTTACAACCTTTCTATACAACACTTTTAACACTTTTACAATTTTTTGTGAAATGCTTTTAACCTTTATTACAATGATTTTTACAATGTTTATTTTAGAACTTCTTTAGGACGTTTTAAAATTATTTTGCAATCAACACAAGAAGTAGATCGAAATTTATAGAATCAACCAACATAAAAAGTAGATTGATACAACGGAAAATCAACATTGCTATTCGATCTATTACCACATGATATGGAAAGAGAAATTACACATATTGAATAACAAAGTTGTTTTATATGTTTCAATCTATTTTTTTTTATTGGTTTGTTCTAGAAGTTTCGATCTATTTCCATATTTTTATATATTTTTTGTTTTGATTGTAAAACAACTATAAAAAAGAGTAAATTATACAAATCGTCCCTGGGACAAGTGCTAAATTGCACGTTCAGTCCCTATTTTTGAAAATTAACTCGGACCGTCCCTCATGCATTTGAATACTACCCGCCCAGTCCCTATTGTCGTTAAACGTTAGATTTCTCCGTTTGGGTGCCCCACGTGCCCTGCACGCGGGGGTATTTTTGTCATTTCATGTCGTGTGTATATCATCAACTGCGTATGGCGCCATATCCAGTTCACCCAAACATTGCATACCCAGTCCCCGATCAAAACCTTTCTCTTCTCACAAAAACCCTAGTTTTCCGTCAAGAGTGAAGATGAATGGGTGGCGAATACGACCACAGATGGATGAAATCGATTTGGAAGCAAGTTACAGTAAGGAAAGCCAACCATTTTATGCTCTGTTCTTGATCACTTTGTCTCTGATTTTGAAAATATTGTTGATTTTTTTTGTGAAGGTGGGAATCCAACTGTTTTTAGTATACGGTTGCAATATGGAGGAGAGTTTACCAAATTTCCTGGGAGAAAATACATCAAGGGACAACAAAAATTTGTGGACTTGATCGACAATGATTTGTTCTCTGTTCACGACATTGATGATATGATGGAAGAGTTGGGTTGCATTAAAGAAGGTAAGGTTATGTATTATCACTTTAAACGGACGTTAGGGGATTTAGATTTTGGGTTGTTTGTGTTGGGTAGTGATCAAGATGTCAACCACTTAAGGTCCTACGTTGCTTCACACAAGCTTATAGATGTGTATACATAATTTTGGCGTACCAACTTGCATACATATGCTATGTCTCCTAACCCTTCAAAACTCAAGATTGAAGAGATTGTTGAACCCTCTTCTTGTTCTAGAAGGTTGTGTCTCGAATGGATCGACACAACCACAGTTGAACCCCTTGTTTTAGAACCAAGAATGCAAACCCCTACAATGGAACCTAACATGGAATCCCCTAGTCATATTGATGTTGCACATATTTCACCCCTAGAACGGAATCCCCTATTGAAGTTGAATCTGTGAGAGAACCAAACATGGAACCCCCTATTATGGAGACCTTTAGTGAAGCCCTAGGTGGATCTAGTGATAGGGAGGGTAGTGGAGATTCAACTGATAGTGAGGATAGTGATTTCATTGTGGATGAGGATAACTTGTTGGATGATCCTGAGGTGGACATGCATGATTTCTACCTCAACATTGATGATAATCTGGAGTGGGTTGGTGATGCCCCTATTACAACAAAGAATGTAATAATGTCTGATGAGGAGATGGAGGTGATCAACACTGATGTTCTACAATCTGAGTCATCATCTGATGAAGGGCAAATCAATACAAGAAGAAATAAAATTCGGGCTGCAGAAAGGGCACAGATAAACGATGCAACTCAAGTAAGTGACCCTTTCTATATACTTCAAAGATTCTCAAGTTCTCAAGAAGCAAAAGACAGAATTTACTTACATGCGATAGAGACAAGAAGAGAATTGGATATTGTCAAGAATGATAAAAACTAGGTCAAGGTAGTATGTAAAGGAACAGTACCATATATGGGGATACCTGAGACTTTTGGGAAAGGTGGGCCAAGTCAAAGGAACATCAATGGTGGACCCAATTAAACGGGTAAAAAAGGAGGACCAAGTAAAAAGAAAAGTGCAGTGGAAGTAGGTGAAAGCAGTAAGTGCCCTTGGAAACTTTTAATAAGTAAATGGAAAAAGGATGATAACTGGACAATGAAAACGTATGAAAATGAGCATAAATGTCTACAAACAAGAAAAATCAAAGCTTGTAGTTACAAGTTTCTTTCCAAACAAATTCTTGAGCAGTTAGAGTCTAACCCAGAAATACCAATTAGGGCTTTAAAGGAGCAACTAGAGAGAAAATACCAAATTCAGATGTCGGACATGAAAGTGTTTAGGGCAAAAGCAAAAGCCCTAAAAACTATTAGGGGTGATTTTGGGGGTCAATATTCTATATTGAAGGACTATCTACTGGAGGTTCAAAGTCGAAACCCAAACACAACAGTCAAGCTTCAAGTGGATAATTCTTCCAACCCTGCATCAGATACTATAATTTTTAGACGTATGTATATATATATATATATATATATATATATATATATATATATATATATATGTCTTGGGCCACTGAAACAAGGATTTGCAGCAGGGAAAAGAGACTTTCTTGGACTGGATGGTGCATTCATGAAGGGTCCCTACCCTGGTATGATTCTAACTGCAGTGGTAAGTAATTTTATACATGGATTAACTACTTAATCTTGTTGGATTAGTGTCTAAGTCCATAACTATTTTGGTATGTACTTGACCCGATGGTGCATGGTCCTTTTGGGTTGCCTTCACCAAAGCAACTTGATTGGAGAAATAAATAGAGAGAGAGGTTATTATGATTTATTAATATGTTATAAGAATAATATATTAAAGGAGAAATCATATTTGTTTAATTAATATTGGTCAATAATTAATTAAGAATTAATTTTGTGATCAAGTGTAATTAATTAAACTAGAGGGGCTGAATTGTAATTATGTGATAGTTACAAAATATGGTAATGGTTATCCTAAATATGGGTTGAACGAATTCAAGGAGATAAGGATCCTTGAAATCGTCCAAAGGATAAAGGATAAGGGTTTTCTAAGACTTATCTTATGGTTGCTTGGTGGGCAAGTAACTAGATAAGGATAAGGACTAAAACCCTAATCTCTACACCTATATAAAGACCCCTAAGGCTCATGAATTCGTCCAAGCCTTCCCAAGAAGTCCTAAGGACGAATTCCTACCTCTCTCCTCTCTCTTTATACCTTCTCCACTTGCTTATGGTGTTTGTAAGCCATTAGAGGAGTGACACTTGTGACTCTAAGCCTTCCAAAGTTTATACAAGGAGATTTGGGATTGTTATTGCTACATAACAATCAAGGTAATATATTAAACCTAATTATATGTTAATATTGATTTCCATATGCTAGAATTAGGGTTTATAGTCTTGGATTCAAAGCATGTACAATAGAGAAACCTAGATCCAAGCATTAGGGTTTGTATGAGCACATAGGATGTCTTATGACCAAAACCCATCAGTGGTATCAGAGCCTTGACTGGTTTCTATTGTATTGATGCTTGCTATGTTTAAAAAATTTGATTTTTGGTGTTCTGCTTGATGGACTCGGCGAGTTGCCCCTACTCGGCGAGTTCCAGAGGGTGACTCGGCGAGTCGGTGCGTCAGACAGAGGTATATTTGGGATTTCTTGCTGTTTTTGTTTATGGATGATTACCTTATCATGTTAGATCAATATTAATCCGATTATATGATATATTTGACAATATTTTTGATCTAATTGAAGATATTTATCAATTAATAAGATAATTGTTTCCTTATAAGATAATTGATTAATTATTTTGAGTAAATTGATAAATTGTTTTGCAATAAATCATTAAATAAATCAAATATGGATAATTATGTGATTAAATGTTAATTTGAATTATTTGTTATTTGATCCTTGTTGTTATGAAAAGTTTCATATTTTCCCCTTTAGGTTTTATAGTTTAAATTTGAACCCCAAAAGTTTTGCTGTTTTGAAATTTAAATAGTTGAAACCCTAATGTTTTGAAAAAAGGTTTCAAAACTTGCCTTCAAGTTTTGGAATTTAAAAGTTGATTAAAAGTTTAATTAGGAATGTTAAGTTCTAAAACTCTAGTATTGTTTTGAAAAAAGTTCAAATCACACCCTTAATCTTGACCGGATCGACCAATATCCCATTCTGGTTGACGAGGTGTCCTAGAAAGTGGACCTCTCGTAACCAAAAATCGCACTTGGAGAATTTGGCGTAAAGCCTCTCCGATCTCAAAACTCCAAGGATCTCCCTCAAATGCTCCTCATGCTGCTCTCTGGATCTTGAACACACCAATATATCATCAATGAACACGATCACCGAATGATCCAACATTGGTATGCACACCCTGTTCATGAGATCCATGGACGCCGTCGGTGCATTGGTGAGCCCGAAAGGCATCACCACGAACTCGTAATGCTCGTAACGAGTCCCGAACACTGTCTTTTGGATATCCTCATCACGCACCCCATCTGATGATATCCAGACCTCAAATCAATCTTGTAGAACCAAGACGCTCCCTGCAACTGATCGAACAAATCGTCGATCCTCGGTAAGGGGTAACGGTTCTTGACCGTCAGCTTGTTCAACTCCCGGTAATCAATGCACATCCGGTGTGAACCATCCTTTTTCTTGACTAAAAGGATAGGCGCTCCCCATGACGAGCTACTCGGCCATATGAACCCCATAGCAATCGGGACCAAATCAATCGGAAACTCCACGCCGAAGATCTCGAGTACACATCCTTGAATCACATCAGTGGCATATACTGCTCTCTCGTCAGCTATGGAAACTCGCAAAGGTCGACTCAACGCCTCTTGACGAATACTGATGTGCCGACTAAAGGCTAACGACACAAAAGACCGACTCGCACCCGAGTCAAATAACACCAAAGCAAGTACAGAACACACAAGAAATGTACCAGCCATAACATCGGGTGCTGCGCGGACCTCCTCCGCTGTCAACTGGAAGGCTCTCCCGCGAGCCTTCGGCGCCCCGGCCTTCACCGGCCGACTCTCCGTAGCTCGAACAGCAGCAGGGACATATCCCTGAGAAGCTTCATGAGCTGACCCTCGTAACTGCGGACACTTGGCCTTCCGATGTCCGGTCTGGTTGCAGTGAAAACACATTGCAAATCCCTTAGGGTAATCCTTGGACATGTGCCCCTCCTTGCCGCACTTGTAGCAAGACCCTGCTCTGCACACCCCCTCATGACTCTTGTCGCACTTGCCACAAGTGCGACCCTTCTGGTTCCCTGATCTCGAATCGGCGGGCTTAGTCCGCTTGGCAGCCGGCTGGGACTGTGCCGGTCGCTGATCCCTCCCCTGAGACTCCGCCTCCTCCCTGTCCTTAGTCTCTAGCTCAATCTCCCTCTTCCGGGCATTTTCCTGAAGCTCGGCAAATTTCCGGTACGTCGAGTTCGCCACAAACTCGCGGTTGTCTCTCCTCAAAATACTCAAATACCGACTCATACGTGCCTGCTCGAAAAAAATGTGCTCAGGGCAGGACATCGCCTTCTCATGAACATTCTGGTGATCACCGTAACAGACTCAGTACCCTGCTTGAGAGTCAAGAACGCCTGGGCCAAACGCTCCCTTTCCACCGGGGGAACATACTTATCACAAAACATAGCGGCGAACCTCTCCTAGGTCACCGCAGCAAGCTCTGCAGCGGAGTAGTGCGCTGTCACAAACTTCCACCAGTCCTTCGCCCCCAAGCGAAGCTGGTTCAGCGCGAACCGAACTCTCAGATGCTCCGGACATGAACATGTGTAGAAGCACCCCTCAATTTCAGAGATCCACCTCATCGCGACTATCGGATCCTGAGTCCCATCAAACTCTGGTGGCTTCGTGTTGCTAAACTCCCGGTAAAACAACGCGTCACCCCCCCTGCGGCCTGGCTGCAGCAACGGCTGCAGTGGCTGCAGCAACAACAACATCAGTAAGAAGAGCATACCGCTCATCAAAAGTCTTAATCAATGTGGTCTTGATAGACCCGAACATCTCTGGAATCTCAGCGCGGATGGCAGAAGCCACCTCATCATGAATCATCTGGCGGAGCTCCTCATCGCTCACACCCCCTCGCTAGTCCCTGGCCTGTGGCGTGTCCCAACCATGATGTCTCTCTCAAATACAACACAAAATATCAGAGACTCGCTCGAGCGTACACACACTCGATATCTCATTCCTACTTGATCCCTGGTACCCTAAGGATTCTTACTTGGGCTGTGCACTGATCCGGTGTCTTCGGTAGTATGGGGCCAATACTACCGTCCACTCCACAACAATATTCACCCCAAGTCCTCCTCCTAGGATCCCAAGTCCCAAGTACTCTACTCTCTCTATACATAGTCTACCCTCTAGTAAATCTCTCATAAGCTCCTCGCTGCTATCTATTCACTCTCAAGCACCTCCTAGCAGCAAAACCCCTAGGCTAAGGCATCACAAATCAGGCCACTCTAGTCCTAATAAGAATACCTAGCCTACTCTAGCATGCATATCATATCATAACATATCTCATAACTCATAATGTATGGGTATTTTGGGAAATCACCGTTCGGGCGCTTGCTAATCGTACACACTGCTCTGCTCTGCTGTTTAAAAAAAAACTTTTTACTCTTGAGAAAATTTTGTGAATTTCATTTTGGACAAAAATGCAAAAATGGTCCCTGTGGTTTGTCATTTTTTGTGGATATGGTCCAAACCTTTTAAAAATTGGATTTCTGGTCCTTATGGAGAGGTTTGTTTGTGGAACAAGCCCTTGGGGTTAACAGCCGTTTGTTTGTGGCTGTTAAACCCCTCACGTGCATTGCACATGAGGGCATAAATGTCATTTTACTTGAGGGACTATTTTTACAATTCCAGAAATAACATATAAGACTTCCCCAACGTTCAAGTTCTTCCCCAAACGTTGTTCTGCAACTTCGAAGTTGTTCTTCCTTCTCTCTTCCTTCTCTCATCTCTCTTTGTTAACTGTCGGGGTGTCAGTTAATCACACGATGGTTCTCTGTTTTCGTGGTAAGTTTGTTGTTGTTAAATGCTCATGGACATCAAAGAACCCAGGCAGACGTTTCTATGCTTGCCCTCAAAAGGTAAAGAAATTCGTTTGCACCCATTTTGATTTGTAATCAAATAACATTTGTTATTTTCCCCTTTTTGAAGGATTCTGCTTGTCGCTTCATCGGATGGGTTGATCCCCCCATGTGTGAAAGGTCTAAAGTCATTATTCCTGGACTATTGAGAAATATTAACCGAATGTAAGCTTGGTGCACAGCTCTGAAGATCATGTTGCTGGCTAGTTGGGTGTTTTTTGTGATTTTGTTCATAAGGTCTGTTTAGGTTTAGGTAATAGGTCAATGGGGTGGGTTTTTATTTGTTGAAGATCGATAAAAGTGTGGTTTTTTGGTGAATTAATGGTTTTGGTACTTTGACCTAGGTTCTTTGTAGTTGTTTGTAAGGTCAAAGTAAGTTGTGTATGTAGTAAATGACTTCCTGATATAAATATGAATTTTATGGAATTGCTTATGTTGTTTGTAAGGTTCTTTGTAGTTTTTGTAAGGTGAAAGAAAGGTTAATGTGAATAATTGACTATAATGGTTATAATAAACAACAATAACAAAAAACCATAATAACCAAGGCTGCAATTACATAATAGACTACAAGCATATAGTGCAATTACATTATCCCAAAATATGCAACCATATATATATGTTCTAATACTGATCATACTAATGAAAACCAAAAGAACCATAAGTCATAAGTTGTTTAACATCAAAACACTTCCAAAAGTAGCAAATAACATCTGCCAAAACAAACACAACCTTGATCTTCAACTTCCACCTAACTTCCACCTCCTTGACCTTTGCATGTCCTTGAGTTGTGACCTTTGTTTTTGCATTTTGCACATGTTACACTGACATATTTCCTTGTTAATTTTTGAACTCCATCCGGACCCACTTTACAGCCTTCTTCCTGACTTACACCATGAGTACCAGTCTGACTTTGACTCCCTCTTTGACTCTGACTCAATTTTTCATCCTCACTTTTCTTCCTCTTCTTTGTAGGCCTACCTGGTTGCTTGTGATGTATTGGAGGGACAAGTGTGGTGGGACACAAACTTTTAGGCCACATTATTCTTCCTTTTATGGGCTCTACCTTATAGGAATATGCATTCTTCCATGTATCCAACCAGTATACCTTATTGACCCACCTGTAAATGTCACCAACATCCTCTGAGTTCTTGGTCATTTCATAAAGGGTTGCAATGGCATGTTTACATGGGATGCCTATTAGCTCCCACTTTCTTCAAGTACATGTGTTGTTCCTAACATCTACAACATGTTGGTCTTGCCATGCCCCAGTGACTTGGTATTTCTCACCCCCATTCCACCTAGCAATGTAATGTGATGCATGAGACTTGTTTACATCCAATATGGTTGTTGCAGTGGGTGTTAAAGGCCCTTTTGCCTTGTCCATCACCTTCATAACATTACATATTCTCTTCATCAGGTATTGTCTAATATACTCCAAACAACCTATGATAGGCTTATCTCTTCCCTCTATTATCTTGCTGTTAAATACCTCACAAAGGTTGTTTAACAGTATATCAGAGATTGCTCTGCCTGTTAAAAAAATTAACATATTGTTTTAAGTACAAGTACACATTTAACATATAGTAATTTATGGTAATTTATGTACCTGTAAAATGGCTTCTTGCCCAGTGTTTTGGAGGAATCTTTCTAAGCCATTCACATGCCTCCTTGTCATAGTTGCTAAATTCTTTCATGCAATGTTCAAATTCAGGTACAGTGGTTGCAGTTGCACATCTCCATAAATGATCCTTGTACTCTTTCAATTTCCATTTCACTCTCATGTTCTGATGTATGTGCCTGAGACAATACCTGTGCTCAGCACATGGGAATAGTTGGGCTATTGCTGGTATTAAACCCTATAACAATAACAATAATTAAGTATTTAGTTTATATAATAATAAGTAATTAATAATACAAGTTAGAAAGAGATACCTTTTGTCGATCTGTGATAAAGGTAAAGTTAGAGTTTGAACCAAGATCCAAGTCTTCTCCTAAACACTGCAAGAACCATACCCAACTACTTTTGTTCTATGTCTCAACAATGGCATAAGCAAGGGGGTAAATACCATTGTTAGAGTCCAACCCAACTGCTGTTAGAACCTGCCCAGGAAATGGTCCTTTCATATGCGCACCATCGAAACCCAAAAGATCCCTGAGGCCAGCCTTAAAACCTTTTTTCAGGGGACCTAAGCAAATGTAGATTCTTTTAAACCTCCTCGTTGGGTTTGATGGGTTTTGTTCACTGTAAACATCAATCTTGACAGTTGTGTCAAGATTGGTTGCTTGCAATTCAAGGACATAGTCCCTCAAGATCTCATATTGTTTCGTATAGTCACCCTCCACGATCTTAGTTGCAATAGCCTTGGCCCTGAATACTTTGTCAATAGAAACACCAACCTCGAAGTCCTTTTGAAGTTGTTCCTGCAAAGCTCGAAGAGGAATCCCTAGATTCGTGTCAATTTGGTCCATGATTCGCTTGGATATAAAAGTAGCAGTGCAAGCTCTAATCTTCCTACTTTGAAGGCAAGTGTGGTTGTCATTTAATGTCCTTACAAACCAAGGAGATTCTGTGTTTGACCTAGAAGCATGAAGGAACCAACTACAGTTTACTTTTTCTGAATTGACCTCTTTGCCCTTGCTTTTATTTTTGGTATTAAGGCCCACCACCCCACTTGCATTGATGACAGGGACTACACCTCTACACAATGCCCGAAGTCTAAGCTTGTCATTCTTTTTATAATATAAATTCCTCCTAGTTTCTAGTGCGTGCATGTCAATTTTTTCTTTCAATTTTTTCTTTGATTTAAACTTTTGCCCAACATAAAAACTGGCCTTATGGATATTGCCAAGACTGCATCTTTTCTCCTTAGCCAGATTTTTAAGAACACATCTTCTTTTCCTTTCATCTTCTGACCCTTCATCTAAAGAATCCCATCTATCATTGTCAATGACTTCTATGTCCTCATGTTCATCATTTGTCCCAACCCCGTTATGAAACCCATCCATTTGAACACAACCATAATCCTTATCAAGATTGAGGTTAAAGTCAGTCATATCCACCTCCACTTCTGATACATTGTTTTCATTATCAACAAGTTCATCATATTGTTCTTCTGATTGTTGCCCAAGATCATCACTGTCAGCAGACTTTTCATGTTCAGACTGATGGTCTTCAACATTCTCATCTTCTGGTGGTTGATAATGTTCTCCATCAAAAGGATCAAAGTGATCATGAGAAAAGTTCTCATAATGGAAGTCATCATAATCAAAGTTATCATGGTCACCACCTTGATCTTGTACCACATCATCCATGTTAGCATGCTCAACCTCTTGATCTTGAACCACATCATCCATGTTAGCATGCTCAACCTCTTGATCTTGAACCACATCATCCATGTTAGCATGCTCACCAGCTTGATCTTGTACCATATCATCTAATTTAGGATTCTCACTACCTTGATCTTGTACAACATCATCCAATTTAGCATGATCACCACCTTGATCTTTTACTACATCATCCAATTCAACTAAACAAAGTTTTTTGGCACAAGAACTTTGACCAACTATTGAGTTCACCCTTACATTTCTTCTATACTGTGGTGAAACTTCTGTAGGGACTTTGTCATAGAGTATCAAGGACATATACCCTGCCAACTGTGTTTGATCATCACCTTCATCTATCATTGGGGTTTTATGCTTTGCTGGTATTTGAGGTACATTTGCTTCTTTTGGAAGATCACCATCACAGAGCTCCTTAATAATAACTTTTTGCTTTCCTTTTGGAGACATAAAATAGGTCAGCAAATTAGTTTGTCCATGTTCTGTATACACTTCAATGACCTTGTTATCTCCAATATACTGAGCCAAATTCAAGACATCATCATCATTCCCTAAAGCTCTGAGGCCAAAATCCAAGTCTTCATGAGGAATCCTAAAATGGTAATATATTACTGGGGGTACAGAGTAACCTAGCTCAACCATCATTGAGTCTAGTTCATGAACTGAGAACTCATCAATGTCTACTAAATCAATATATCTCACTTCACCTTTAACATATTTCGTGTTTGGAAGCTTCGTAAAATTTCCACCATGGTGTAGCTTTATGCTGAACATTGTTGGTACACGCTCTACAAGATACAAAAAACATTAAGTAACAAATTATCAGATGTTTGCATTTTTGGCTTAATTCTTCAGATCATCAAGAAACCTAACAAAATTTCGTAAACAGAGGATAACTGAAACTAACCATATTCATTTGTGATGTCATGCGTCTCGCCTTTTGGCCTAATTGCCCACATTACGAACACCATTTACAGTTGAAAAGCAAAAACAAGTAAACACCTTGGACCAAATCTTGATTAGGGTTTTTGCGTTAAAAACGAATGACGAATTAGATGGAAGTGGAAGAGATAACTAAATATTTTGTGATTTTGTGTGTAATATGGCGCTAAGACGGTAACAGGCGAGTTTATTTCTGGAATTGTAAAAATGGTCCTCAAGTAAAATGACATTTATGCCCTCATGTGCAACGCACGTGAGGGGTTTAACAGCCACAAACAAACGGCTGTTAACCCCAAGGGCTTGTTCCACAAACAAACCTCTCCATAAGGACCAAAAATCCAATTTTTAAAAGGTTTGGACCATATCCACAAAAAATGACAAACCACAGGGACCATTTTTTCATTTTTGTCTTCATTTTGAAAATCCCTCAAATCCTCAGTTTGAGTCCAGATACGCCCGAAGGTGCACCCGAATCCCTCAAACCAAGGCTTTGATACCAACTTGTAACACCCAAGTTTTTCAATTAATTTTTCACAATTTTAAAACATACTTCCATTCACAAAATAGTAATAAACATAGTGAATCCACTGTCATCATAGAAAAACATATCCTAGAATCATATAAACAAAAGCTCCATGAGTGTGTACAGATCCTGCCGACTCCTTCCCGCGATCATCACTAGTACCTGAAACACATACACAAAACTATGTAAGCATAAATGCTTAGTGAGTTCCCCAAAATACCACATAAACACCTATCAGCCACTCAAGGCTGTAACTCTGATGACCCTCTGGTCGAATATCTCTGTGGGACCCTCTTAGTCCCATAACTCTGTGGACTCACTGGTCCTAACTCTGTAAACTCTGAATCATGCATATCACTTATCACATAAAATCACAACACATAAACAACATACAAGATACACTGTCACATAACTCTGATTACCACTCTAGGTAAAGTATAGTGAGAAGACTCACCTCAGGAATCTCGATAAAATCTCGATATCAGAATACTACCCTAAGCTTCGCCTAGTCACAATAATAAATTTCACTAAATAAATGTCTCTTCATATTTGGATATTCTCTCATGAAAGTCTCTGGAAGGTAAAAGACCATTCTACCCCTCTACAGGCCCAAGGCCCATTTGTTGACAAACCCTAAAAGTCAATTGTCCATTTTGACCAGACTCGCCGAGTGCATACGACGACTCAGCGAGTCCCATCGTCCCCACATACTCTTCCCTTCTAAGCCTTACTCTACTCACTGTGTCACCCCTCAACTCACCGGGTCACCACTGGAGTCAGACCTCGGGGCAACCCGATCCGACTCGTCGAGTCTACATATGGACTCGGCGAGTTTCCTCCTTGGACTTGCTCATACAACCTCCTGAGGTCAGATCTGCTTAGCCAAATCATAGATCTAACCCTTAAACACTCAAAAATCATGTAAAGGTGCAACCTTTACATGCATGCAACCCAAAACAAGCCTCAAACGGAGAAATAACACTAGAAATGGCAACCTAGTCTTCAATTGCTTATTTTCTTGCAAAAGCTAGAAGGTAATGACTCTAGGGACCTTTCATGGTCCAGATCTGATGTCATAATCCCAAAGAGGACCTCATACTCACTAGATCTTGCATAATATGAGGGTAAAAACCCTAAAATCAAGAAGTCCAACCAATATAACACAGAATGGAAAGGATTATACCTCCAAAGATGATATCACAAGATGATTAGCTCAGATCCAGCCCCCTTCACACTCTAGATTTGTGCTCCTATCTTCCTTCAAGCAAAACCACACAAAAAGATGAAGAAATAGCCTCCTCTTGCCCTCAAACTCATTATCTCGACTCTCTAGGGTTTCTCTGGAACAAGGTGGCCGCAAATGCAGGCCACAAAGGTCTTTAAATAGGCTCCCAAACCCGGGGATTAGAGTTTTCCTAATCAGCACCGACTCGGCGATTCGGTCCCAACTCATCGAGTCCGTGCGAGAAAATGCGCCAAAAGATGAGACTCTACTCGACGAGTTGAGGCATAAACTCGTCGAGTTCCTCAATAAAACAATAAATAAATAATTAAATTAGCATACCTGAATTCAGGATGTTACAACATGTTTTCTTAAACTATGTTAATCATTACCTTAATATATACAAAAACATGTTTTTTTTTTCGTTTTCTTAATTTTTAAAGAGCTATTTTTATAGAAAAATGATTTTTAATACATCAAAATTCACAATTTTTTATTTTTTATAAATAGACATCTATATTGATATAGTTTTAAGATAAAATAATTTTTTTATAGTTTCAGATCTTGTTATTAATAAGTGAACAAAAATACATCAGATTTTTACTACAGTACATCCGTTATTCACTTATTAATAAAAATTATGATTAATTTTTTAGAGTTTAATTATCATTTATATATAAATATAACATATATAAACTCTTTACAATTTACATCAACTCGCGTCACATGTTAGAATCACATATAAATAAAACATGTATTAGTGTTTTTCACAAGTTATATTCATATATGAAAAACACATTTATCATAATTTTGTTACAGTTCATTTTGTTATTCATATATGTATAAGCAGTTCAAAATTTTAAAAACGTCGTCTTTTATAACATATGATGACCGTTAATGTACATTTTATTCATATATAAATATAACGTGTGACGAAAGATGATGTAAAAAATATATTTTAGGTAAAAAAAATCTATTATGTGTTATATGTATATATGAATGATACTTAAACTGTAAAAAAGTTAAACATACATTATATTCATAAATGAATAACGAATGTACTGTAATAAAAATATGTTCGATTTTTATTCACTTATGAATAACGAGAGTTGAAACTCAACTAAAATAATTTTTTTATTTTAGCTTAAAACTATATCAATATGGATGTCTATTTATAGAGAATAAAAAATTATGAATTTTGATATATTTAAAATATATTTTTAATAAAAAATAGCTATCTAAAAATATAAAAAAAAACAAAAAAAAATATGTTTATATATATATATATATATATATATATATATATATATATATATATATATATATATATTAAGACAATGATTAGCAAAGTTTAAGTTATTATTTTCCGTCGGTACGTCTAACTGTTTTGCGGCAATACAAATATATGACTCAGAATGATTCCTCCATTCTCAACATTTTTCTCTCAATTGAACCATTTTTCTCTCTCTCTCTCTCTCTCTATCTCTCTCTCCCCCCCCCCCTCTCTCTCTCTCTATATATATATATATATATATATATATATATATATATATATATATATATATATATTAATGCCCGTAGATCCGGGCTAGTCAATTTAAAGACGATAAGCATCAAAATTGACTTTTTGATAAAAAGATTACTTAGAATGAATAATCTTAACTAGGTTGTAGTGGTCGTGACAGGGATTCCGGATATATAAAGAATGTTGAAATCCGAGTTACAACGAAGAAGTTATGACCTGTCGAAGTTTCGTGACAGAACCGGTACGAAACTGCGTGGCTTAAATAGTGAATTTACGATAGAGCGATATTTAGCCTTAGTGGTCTAAACGAAAGTCGTAGAATACATTAAACCGAGAGTGTGCATAAAATGAACGTCTAAATCTTACTGCGTCTGAGGATGTTATGATTTTTCGATGTTTCGACTTAGCGGTATGCAACCCGAAGTTCGAATATGAGATCAAGTGATTTCTAGCCGAAACAATCTAAGCGAGAATCGAAGATCTCATCGATATTAATGCAGCGGTTAAAAGACAGACGAAAACGGACGTCAGATAAAGAAGTTATGAATTTCTAAAAGAGTTTTCTTGTCCCGGCCTACTAAAATTAATATAATAAAAATAAAGTCAAAATTAGCCGACAGAGTCTAAACGAGAGTTGTAGAGCATAATCTCATCTACGTGTGGATATAAAGTGTTGGATTAGTGTCTAAGTCCATAACTATTTTGGTATGTATTTGACCCGATGGTGCATGATCCTTTTGGGTTGCCTTCACCAAAGCAACTTGATAGGATGAATTATGGAGAGAAAGGATTAAATATGATTTATTAATATATTATGGGAATAATATATTAAATGAGAAATCATATTGTTTAATTAATATTAGTCAAGAATTAATAAGAATTAAGTTTGTGGCTAAAAGAGATTAATTAAACTTAAGGGACTGGAATTGTAATTATAAGATAATTGCAATTGGGCCATGGATTACCTTATATTATAAGGTTGGACGAATTCTATGGAGAAACCCACTAGAAATCGTCCAAGGCTTGTTAAGGAAAGAGTCCATGGGTTGCTTAGGGCCTAAGCATCCAAATTAGGGTTTCCTTGTTAGATAACCCTAATAACCTCACTATTTAAAGGACCCTTAATCCCCCAAAACGTGGTGAACTTGTTGATTAGGGTTTCCACACGTTTTGGGCAGCCTCCTTCTCTTCTCTTCTTCATCCTCTTGCTCTTGGTGTTTGTGAACCATTAGAGGAGTGACATTTGTGACTCTAAGCTTTCTAAAGTCAATACAAGAAGGATTTGAGTATTGCTACATAACAATCAAGGTATGATCTAAACCCTAATTTATATGTTATATTGATTATTATATACTAGATCTAGGGTTTATAGTCATGGATGAATTGCATGTTCAATAGAGAAACCTAGATCCAAGCATTAAGGTTTGCATGAGCACATAGGATGTTCTTATGGCTAAAACCCATCAGTGGTATCAGAGCCTTGATTGGTTTCTATTGTATTGATGCCTTGTATGTTTGTCTAAGCTGCAAAATCGTTTTTTGGCCTCCCTGCCTGATGAACTCGGCGAGTCCCATTGTGGACTTGGCGAGTCCATAGGGGTACTCGGCGAGTTCAAGCGTCCGAAAGAGGGGATTTCGGGATTTCTTGCTGTTTTACTCATGGATACTTGCCTTATCTGTTTTAGGTCATTAAAATCCGATTTTATACATATTTATGAGTATATCCTTGATTAAACAAAAGATAATTACCAATTGATTAGATAATAACTTCCTTATATGATTAAAGTTGGATTATTTGTATTAATTGGGTAACTTATTTTGCAAGAAATTGAAATTAGGTCAAATATAGATAATGATAAAATTAATTGTTTAATTTATATTATTTGTTATTTGATCATTGTGTTATGAAAAGTTTCAATTTTCCCCTTAAGGTTTTATAGTTTAAATTTGAACTCAAAAGTTTTGTTTTGAAATTTAAATAGTTGAAACCCTAATGTTTTGAAATGTTTCAAAACTTGCCCTCAAGTTTTGGAATTTAAAAGTTGATTAAAGGTTTAATTTATGAATGTTAAATTCTAAAACCCTAGTATTGTTTTGAAAAGTTCATATTACACCCTTATGGTTTTGTTAATTAATTAAGGTGTATAATTAAAAGAGGTTTAATAAATCCTTAAAAGTTTTGGTTTACAATTTAATTGAATTATAAGTATAATTGTTAAAATTGACCACCTAATATTTTAAAAAGTGTAAAATACACCCTATACTGTATATAACATTAAAAGTCTAACATTATATATATATATATATATATATATATATATATATATATATATATATGTATATATGTATGAGTAAAAGTCAGTCTTACCGTTATTAGGCCTCATTCACGAAGCTAGTCTATAAGGGGTGTTTAAGGAAATTGCCTATAAAATGGCGATTGAATGGGTATCCACTCTTACCTACCGCACTCTTGACTAGTGGTGGGTCGTTGCCGAACGGGTAGGATAGGACGAAACCTTCCATTATAAGTATAATAAAGTACAATAGTAAATGTTTTCATAAAATTCCCAATCTTAGTTACTTAGGTAAAAGTGAATTGATGCAACTCCATGAAATTACACTTTGTGCCCTTGCGAAGATGTTAGTGGAGCGTGTGTGGTTTACCGGCACACTAAATGGTTCTAAGAAAAGGTAGCAAAGGGTGACTCAATGTTTGTCATAGTTCGGTCGAGCGTGTGTGGTTTACCGGCACATCGAATAGGTGACTGTAACATGTGAGGGCACCATGTAAGTTTTCATGGTTATTCACACCCGCTTTGTGATCCTCGACATCACAGTCACAAACTAGAGGGGCATATCGAGATTTAAACATGCCATTGAAATGTTCAATGAATCTCAAAGGATCTAGGAGTTTTCATAGATTTAAAACTTAAATTTCTTTTTCGTTTTTCATGGTGGAAATTAGTGAATCGTCATTCACTTACCTTCAAATATTTTGCAATTAGGGTTACGGCATCCCTCTCCCGAGTTGTGGAATATTGTGTTGGGTCCTAGCCTTAGTATTTCATTTGGGTGATTTATTAAGGACTCAATCTATCAACTAACTTGAATTTGTTTTTCTCCCGTTTTGTAGATGTCAATGTTCGACAACTATGGTCTTCCCAAATCGCGTGGAACAAGCATTCCACATGAAGATGGTATTCCACGATTCAATCGAGGAACAAGAAATCATGCTTCACTTCCTCCTCCTCCTCCTATTGTTCTCCCCAACCCACAAGATCGAAGAATTGAAAGGTTCAATATCACTAAAGCCCTATTGGAAATGAAACATGAAGATGGTAAACCCGTGTGTGCCCACGTTCTAGGAATGAAATCACACATTGATAGGTTGATAATGTTGGGTGTGTCATTCCCAGTTGAGTTGGATGTGAATTGGGTTTTGCAGTCACTTCCTGAATCATATAATGAGTTCAAAAGAAAGTATTATATGATGAATCATGACGACAACCTCATTGACCTAACTTACATGCTCATTGCTGCTGAATCAGAAATGATTTGGCGAAGCAATGGAGCGTATTTGTTGGAAAAGTCAACCGACCATGCTTCCGAGGACGTTCTAGGAGAACCAACCTACGTTTACTGCCAAAAGAAAGGGCGTTGGATACAAGTCTGCCCAAAGAGCCTGAAGAGTCCAGAAGATGGGAGAGTCAAAGAGTATGGCTGCGCTTCAGGTAAAATCCACTATCTAACTCCATTAAGTTCCTATTCATTAATTCTTAATACATAATGTAATAAGATTGCATTTGAATGTTTTACAGGATCGGTGAAAAGAAAGGAAACTTGGTGAAAGAGCAAGATGAATCTAATCACAAGGAATGGATCTTGATCGCATGGACTTGAAGATTAGATTTTGATCTTAGATAGTTATGATAGAGTTGTTAGAAAATTTTCTTTTGAAATACATAGTTTTCAATGGATTTTGCATTGTAAGGATAAATGTTTTCCGCTGCTTTTATAAATAAAATAAATTTTCGTTTGACTTATTTATTTATTTGTTTATTTCCTTGCAATGAAATCGTTATGAAAATTGGTGTTTGCATATTTCTAAAACAAATGGATTTGGTTCTTATTATATTATGGAAAAGTCGAGAATTTACCAAATAGGGAGAGTCTCTCATCGCCCAAGTTTTAATTGGACAGAAACTTGGAATCATGCAACGTGGATGCACGATGAATGAGAAATTTCGTATTTGGAAATTAGACTAATTCATTGACAAAGTGTCAAGTGAAGGACTAGGAGATCGAGTACACAAAGTTGTGTGTTGATCAACGTCCACCATAAGAGTAACAAGATATTCGTCATGATTTACTAAAGGTTTAGTAAATATGATCATACTTATAAGATTAAGTGTAATTCGGAATTGATTAAAAAGGTTTAAATCAATAGCAAACGAATAAGAAGAATCAAGTAGGCAGAAAGATACAAGTTTCTCCATTCTAAGAAGAAGGGAGAGTAGCTTTTATGCTTTATGATAAGTCTTAATGATTAAGAACCATATCTCAATTGATCCTCTAAGTGAGTCTTAGTACAATTGTATGTTTAAGAAGAGGAATCAAGAATTGAAGAAATGGTAAAATCAAGAAGTCAATCATACTTCATTCCAATAACAAGTCTTAAAGTTAAGATTGTGACATTAAGTGAATAGTATTAAGAAGGTTTATAACATTCATCAATTGTTGAAAGTTGTGATGTCTTGGATAAGACAAAGACCAACTAAGACCAAAATTATGAAGTGTTTTGTTTTGATAAAAGCTACACTAGCTCTTGAATATTTGTTTGTCAAGAAATGTTTTGACAAGAGAATCATATATGTCAAGGAGTCAGTGGGAGTCTTAATAGTCTTGAAAAGTTTCAAGAACAAATCAGATAAACCTTATCGATCATCACTAGCACACGAGTTGAGGTTTACAACCTATCGTGAAGACATTATTTTGTTTCTGTGCAAATCCAATCGAGCTAATTATGCATGTGAGTCCTATGAGTTCTCATTTGAATGCATAAAAGGCAAGGACCTTGTTCAATGGAAAGTACATTGATAGGAAAAGGTGAGATGCTTAACTACTTGGAAGACGTGGTGGGCAGCTGTGCTACCATAAGGCAAGAAATCTAGATTAAGAAAGTTCGATCCATATGAGTTTGAATTCGTCGTAAACTTTGGTTTTGACAAATTCACATGGATAGAAACAAATACACCGTTTAAATCTAAGTGTCATTAGATTTCCTCCTTCATGAAAATGATTGTGAGGAAATGCTTTCACTAAGAAAGATTTTAAGAAGATAGTGATTATAAAATTGCATTCTCGAATTCGATTATGGTTACGGTATCCCTTTCCATAATTTGAATTGTGAGGTTTGGCAATTAGTCTTAATTGTTTAGACACACATATGAACTATCGAAGGCAAAGGTGTATAAGTTTAAAAAGCCTTGATTAAAGATTATCAAAGCACTAAGTATCAGAAACATGAACTTAAGAAATTCAATAAGTATTGTCTTTCTGGAAGTTGAGATGTTTATGAATACATGTCGAAGCTAGTGGGAGCATAAGTGTTATGTTTTATAATAATCATCATGATAGTGGGAGCATAAAAGTTATGATTGTATGATTATTAAGGAAAGTATTGCAAGGTTAGCAATATTAATTATAGAAAACAAGAGTCATACTTTGCAAAGTTGTAAGAGTTGAAAGATTGTTTTGCTATAATTAAGGGAGATAATATTATGCTTCATTTCAAATCTAAAGGATTAGGTTGAGAAATGTTAATAAACTTAGTCAAAGGTACATAGTGTGTTCTTAAAATTTCGATTATGATTACGGCATTCCTCTTCACAATTCGAATTTTGAGAACATAGCCAAATAAAACATTATGCGTCGTGTCCCATACACTTCGGGTATAGGATCGATTGCAAATGCTTTAATGATTGACCATTCTAAATTTTTCCAAATGTCTAGCGCATTTAGAGGGAAAAAGGACTAGAATCGGTTTTGACTAAAATAATTAAACAACTATCAAAGGACAATCCAAAGTTCGACGATGATTGGTCGCTTGTGAGTAGTTGGAAGCATGATATTGGATGGACCATATCGACATTATTATGAATAGAAAAGATTCTATTAAGAATGAGTTGTCATATGGAAAATATGGAAATGTGTCCATATTGGATGGACCATATCAACATCATTACGAATAGATGAGATTCTATTAAGAATGAGTTGTCATATGGAAAATATGGAAATGTATCCATATTGGGAATTGAATATTAAAAAATCTATGACTAGATTAGAAACTTTTATGCAAAAGGATGTTCAAAGGAATGTACTTTGAGTGAGAGACATCATATCTAAGCAATTGTCTTGTAACAATCTCCGATAGAAGACTTTGTAATATCATTGGCAATAGTCTTTGTGACTTTGGTGCATTGGCATTACGAAAGGGTAAGTTGCATAAAATGTTAGAATCTAGCATATTCTATAAGTGGCAAGAATTTGATATTCTTAAACTTATGAAAAGTGGATTTGGAGTTATGAAATGAGAATGATTGGAAATGTGTTCAATGTGATCTATTTCACAAAGTAAGAACCATAGGTAAACATTGTGTGCATGCTAGGAGCATGGGACAAGTGTAATAATTCAAGTACGAAGTTGATTACCCGAAACGACAAATAATGAGTAATCCATATGGTGATAAATAAAAGGTGTTTTATTTATACTCAAAGGTTTGAGGCCATATGGGATTAGTATTATTCTTGTGTTTCACATTTGCATGTTTTGACTTCCAGAATAATTGAGTTTATTAAGAATAATCGAATTATTCAAACGGGCCACATTCGTTCATATGTTGGAAGTAGATATGAATGAAGACTGTCATGAATTGGTGTGTGGATTGTATAAAGAGCATTAGACATAAGCAAATGATTGCTGCAATGTTCATGAGTGCTTATGAATATGAATTTGAGCATTGGATCAAACCCACGCTCACTTGGATCACTCCATGAATTGTATCACGAGTGATTGGTGAGACGATAACATCTTATATTCTTGAAACCGAGATGTGTGAGTTGTATCTTGCGAATCGGTTGCACATTGATAATATGTAAACGCACTAGTAACTTGGTGTTATAAAACATATTGTTGTGTGTGATTCGGTGCGTGAGTGCAAGCGAGCATTGTATCAAAGTTTATCCGTTCCTTTTATCCAAGGTAGGATAAAAGCGATATCTTTTGGGCCCCTCGATGGTTTAGTGATGACAAACGTAAATGCTCGGCCGGGCTAGGACTGATTTGATTTGTTTAATTGGTCAGTCGTCATAAATCAGAAATCGAGAAGTAGTACAAAGAGAATGATTTGAAATCATGTCTCATATGATATCTAGAATGGAGGAATATATGATCCCTTATCTAAGGACACGCGTATCTGATAGGATCAGAGTTGACAGCGACTTTGGAAAGCAACGATTGCGGATCAGGATCTGAAGTCATACGCAGAATAGTTGTTAGACTTATCCAAGTGGGAGACTATTGGATTAGTGTCTAAGTCCATAACTATTTTGGTATGTACTTGACCCGATGGTGCATGGTCCTTTTGGGTTGCCTTCACCAAAGCAACTTGATTGGAGAAATAAATAGAAAGAGAGGTTATTATGATTTATTAATATGTTATAAGAATAATATATTAAAGGAGAAATCATATTTGTTTAATTAATATTGGTCAATAATTAATTAAGAATTAATTTTGTGATCAAGTGTAATTAATTAAACTAGAGGGGCTGAATTGTAATTATGTGATAGTTACAAAATATGGTAATGGTTATCCTAAATATGGGTTGAACGAATTCAAGGAGATAAGGATCCTTGAAATCGTCCAAAGGATAAAGGATAAGGGTTTTCTAAGACTTATCTTATGGTTGCTTGGTGGGCAAGTAACTAGATAAGGATAAGGACTAAAACCCTAATCTCTACACCTATATAAAGACCCCTAAGGCTCATGAATTCGTCCAAGCCTTCCCAAGAAGTCCTAAGGACGAATTCCTACCTCTCTCCTCTCTCTTTATACCTTCTCCACTTGCTTATGGTGTTTGTAAGCCATTAGAGGAGTGACACTTGTGACTCTAAGCCTTCCAAAGTCTATACAAGGAGATTTGGGATTGTTATTGCTACATAACAATCAAGGTAATATATTAAACCTAATTATATGTTAATATTGATTTCCATATGCTAGAATTAGGGTTTATAGTCTTGGATTCAAAGCATGTACAATAGAGAAACCTAGATCCAAGCATTAGGGTTTGTATGAGCATATAGGATGCCTTATGACCAAAACCCATCAAATCTTACTTATAACTTATAGATGTTAACCTAATTTGTTCTTACTGTTACAGGGATTAGATGGAAACAACTGCACTTACCCAACGACTTATGGTCTTGTAGAGTCTGAGAACTACAACTCATGGACATGGTTTCTAAAAAATCTTGGTGATGAATTGGATTTGACTACGAATTCAAACTTTACATTTATAACTGATAGGCAGAAGGTAATAATATACACAGTTTAACTACTTCCCCTTTATATTATATGTACTAATTATATAAAATTGACTGTGTTTTTGTTGTAGGGTGTGTTGCCTGCAATTGCAAAATTGTTTTCATGTGCAGAAAATAGATTTTGCCTTCGTCATATCCATGAGAATATGAAGCGGAAGTGGAGGGGCAAGGAGTTTAAAGATTGTCTCTGGAAATGTGAAACAACAACAATTGTTCAGCAATTCAATCTTGCAACGGAGGAACTGAAGAAATTGAACAATGATGCATATGAATGGCTTAAAGCCATTCCACCCCAACATTGGTCCAGGTCTCACTTCATAGGTTAGTTATACATGTTAGAATTCTTCAACATTGTTGATTGTATTCATCTTAAAAGATTACTGAAAATTATGATGCAACATTGTTATTCTATAGGAAGAGCACATTGTGATGCATTGTTAAACAACCTTTGTGAGACATTGAATAGCAAACTTGTCAAGGGTCGTGACAAACCAATTATAAGTTGCTTGGAGTTTATTAGAGAGTACATAATTAAGAAGCTTGTTATTGTCCAAAAGACAATTGACAAATGTTCTGGCCCACTAACTCCTACAGCTACCAAGACTCTAGAGAAGATCAAAGGTGAAGCTGCAGAGTATAGGGCTGTGTTTTGTGGAAATGGGAAGTATCAGGTCACAGGTGGTGAAGGTGTGGACCAATGTGTAGTTGACATAACACAACGTACATGCTCATGTAACAAATGGGAGGTCACTGGCATACCATGCAAGCACACAATTACAGCTATATGGGATATGAGGAGAAATAATGAGAATGTTGGGATACCTGAAACATGGGTTCACCCAACATACTGGTTGAAGACATGGCAAGAGATGTATGCCTTTAAAATTAAACCAATTAATGGGAGGATGATGTGGGCAAAAAGTACTTGTCCTACAAAGTTACTACCACCAAAACATCATGTGCCTATTGGTAGGCCAAAAAAGAAAAGATGAAGATCTGCTACTGAAGATGATAGTGCTACAGGGACCAAAACAATTAAATGTTCAAAGTGTGGAAATGTTGGGAATAATGGAAGGAGCTGCAAGGGGCAGTCAGTGGGAGGATCACAAGCCAGTGGTAGTGATGTGGGACAGAATGCTGGTGTGGGACAGAACTCAGGTGCTGTGAACAAGGGAAAAAGTCTGATGGTTTAGTGTTTGTGTATTACTTTCTTGTCTTTTTAATGCTAATGCTTTTGATGTACTTGAAACAATGTTATTTCATGTATTTTGGGTTTGTAATTTCAGTTTGAACTAATGTTGTGCTAGTTCTTTAACTATGATAATTGTAATGGTTTGATGACTTAATGTTTGTAATGGTTTGAATGACTTAATGATTAATTAGGTTGTTAATGTATGGATGCATGTGTGTAATGGTTTGATGACTTAATGATAAGACATAAATTGTTGTTTTGGTAAGAATACTTTGGTCTGAATACATGTTTGGCAGTTACCAACTTTGGTCTGAATACATGCAAACTGATACATCCAACTTTGGTCTGAATACATGTTTGACAATTACCAAAAAAACACCCAATTTTCATTAACATTTAAACTGATACATCCAACTTTGGTCTAAGAACTTATCCTATACTTTGTACACTAGAATTGACACAAATAGAAACCAACTAATAGCTAGATACAACTTCAGTTTCAGATTTTGTTGTTCAAGCTTCATCCTTATGTTCATACAAGCACATTTCTGATCCTCCACCACCCAACCAATGAACTTGCAACCACAAGCCTGCAAAATACCGTGTAGAAAAATTTAGCAATGCTAAAATTTATAGAAAATAGGAGAAATTAGGAGATTAGGTTAGATTTATCAAGAAATCGAAATTAACCGTGTTAGAACAAGCATAGTAACGTTTTCCAGGGTTGTTCTTGCTCCATGAGGTACGAATCACAACTTCAACTCCACAATTGCATCTGATTGCCATTTTTGTTGGTTAGAGAAGGGAAATCGAAGAACGAAAGGGGGAAGAAGTAATGGGGAAGCAGGGCGACGAAGATAAATGAAAGCAGGGGAGGGGCAACGGCTCTAATAGTGGCACAAGACATGAAATGACAAAAATACCCCTGCGTGCAGGGCACGTGGGGCACCCAAACAGAGAAATCTAACATTTAACGACAATAGGGACTGGGCGGGTAGTATTCAAATGCATGAGGGACGGTCCGGGTTAATTTTCAAAAATAGAGACTGAACGTGCAATTTGACACTTGTCCCAGGGACGATTCGTGTAATTTACTCTATAAAAAATTGTTCTAAAAAAAGTTTAATAGGTTCTAAAAAAGTTGTATAAATACTTTCAGTTGTAAAGAATTTATAAAAAGTTATAGAAAAAATAAAAATTATTGCAAAATAAGCTATAAAGAAAATTGTAAAAAAGTTTAAAATACTGTAATAAAAATTATATATTTCTTTTTGTAAAAAATTAAAAAATATTGTAAAAATGTCTTAAAAAAGTTAGCTCGTAAACTTTTTGTGCTATACATTTGTAAACAAAAAGGGTTTCAACCAAAATCATATCAAAATTAAAAATTTGTACAAAATATATAAAATTGTTAAATGACTTGTTATTTAATAAAATGAGTTTGTTGGCAACTTGCAAAGAAAAAAACAATGTTCTGCTTTTTATAATGAAATGTGTTTGTGAACAATTTAAATATAATGACAATAGTTGAGTTTTAATATTTTCAAAATTTGTATTTTATGTTGATTACATTCAAAATTCCTATTCTATTTGCTAGAATATTTTGACAATATAAAATTTTATCGGGTGCAAAATAAAAGAACAAGGGAATTATTCGAAACTCAAGTTCCGCATTGTGGCTTCATGAAAAATATCAAAACTGAGTCAATACGAAAGCATGAAAAGTATAAAAACTGATTCAAACAATATTTTTTTTTTATGGATAAGGCTAAGGGGAGTGGTAACACTCTTAGCATCTTGTCATATCAGCTTTTAAAGTGCTACTTCATTTTTCTCCATTTAGCATCTAAACTTAACATTTGGTAGGGAGTGGTAACACTCCTAGCATTCCATTTTTATATTTTCCTTTTTCTAATTTAATTTAACTATTATATTTAAATAAACAACATTTTTTATTTAAGATATATATATATATATATATATATATATATATATATATATATATATATATATATATATATATATATATATATAAGAAAATAAACCAATACTAGCCTACATAATAATAAAATTGCAAACCGTATTATTATTAAGATTATTCACATACAATTCCATCTATATATTTGAAATAGAAAATGAAATTATTGGAGGTGTGTTTTGTAATTTGTATCTAAGTGAAAGGGAGGGAGTAAATTAGAAAAGATATATAAAAAAATTGAAATCTGTGAAGTAAATATTCTAACCCAAAACCGTTCACTTCTTTCTCTTTTTTCACGCTGCGACTCTGCTTTGGCGAGCCCCCTAGCGAGAGCTAGGGGTGGTGTTCTACATCAATGGCGAGCTAAGCGAGTGCCACTCCGCTTAGCCTAAGTGAAATCGTCCAAAAGAATTGATATTTGAAACAAGCATAGGTATCCATACTCCATTTAGTAATTTACCTTCTATTAACACCTCTAATCCTTATATTAACTTTTTCTTTAAATAATTAAAATGGTTAAGTGATAATTTAATAACTTAGATGTTTTATTAGAATTATTTTAGAAAAATTAGTTATTAGAATATATTTTTTGCTTAAATAAGAAACTCAAGCTTACACACAAGCCTTTTGATATTAATGAACGATAGAGGTGTCCAATATCTTAAAAAATATATGCAAAAATCGATTTTAATATTGTGTTCATTTAGAGTATTTGTTCACCATCGACACAAATGATTTCGTTCATAAAGAAAGAAACCCAATTAGACTACCATTTCATTAATTTTGCATGTTCGTGTTTTTATTGTGAGAGACAAAGAGAGACCAACGAATATAGCCCACTAAAACGAAAATAGACTTATTATGGTAATTAACTTTTTGATTTGTTTATATCTGGGTAACTATTCTTTTTTCGTACACATCTAGATAACGATTTTTTCGGAAGTGTTCACATATGACCATTATGACGGGCTGTAGGCTACAGCTGGTCATAATGGTCATATGTGAACACTTCCAAAAAGTTCGTTATCTAGATGTGTATAAAAAGAACAGTTACCCTGATGTGAACATACCGAAAATGTAAGAGTAAATTACACGAATGGTCCTTGTGGTTTGACTAATTTTTGCGTTTGGTCCCTAACTTATTTTTTAACTCGGATGATTCCTACTGTTTATTTTTGTTGTGCGTTTAGTCAATGTCTTACCTCAAAATACTAATGTGCCCTTTTTAATTTAATTTTAATTAACTTTCTTATTTATTTATTTATTTTTTATATATTAAAAAAATTAATAGACCTTACATATCTGTATCTCCTCACCCTAAACCTAAAACCACATTTGAAAATTTTAAGTTGGATGCCACCAGTCATCATCCCATCTCTCATCCTCCTCAACTTTTATTTCTTTTCCATTTTTAGTGAAATTAACGTTTTCACCATCTCTTCTTTTTTCGACCCTTCAACTCCGACGAACCAGCACCACAACCCACTGTCTCTTCATCGAATTTTGCACCACCACAACCCAATAGAAGGGTTGTGGTGTTGGTTCGCCGGAGTTGAAAGACCGAAAAAAGAAGGGATTGTGAAGATGTCGATGTCACTAAAGATGGAAAGAAAATAAAAATTCTGGTGGGACCCAAATGTGGCTTTAGGTTTAAGATAAGGAGATACAAATGTGTGTGGTCTATTAATTTTTTTAAATATATAAAAAATAAATACGTAAATAAGAAAATTAATAAAAAAATAAATTAAAAATGGCATAATAATCTTTTGAGGTAAGACATGGACCAAACGCACAACAAAAATAAACATTAAGGATTATCCGAGTTAAAAAATAAGTTAGGGACCAAACACACAAATTAACCAAACCATAGGGACCATTCATGTAATTTACTCTTACTTTTTCGGTATGTGTACATCTGGGTAACTATTTTTTTATACACATCTAGATAACGAACTTTTTGGAAGTGTTTATATATGACCATTATGACCGGATGTAACCTACTATAGCCGGTCATAGTGGTCGTATGTGAACACACTCCAAAAACTTCGTTACCTAGATATATACAAAAAAAGATAGTAATCCAGATATGAACAACCTGAAAAGTTAACTACCTTAATAAGTCTATTTCCCCATTGAAAGCAGCATAAATCAAGAGTATATTCTAATACATGTTATTTTATTAACCAATGAGTAAAAATTACAAAAAAGGGTAAATTATGTCCTTATGTTTAGTTGAATTTTATAGATATCGTTTAGCTTATGCAAATGACCGTTTTGGCGCCAATAGCTTATTAGAAAGTGTTTGTGATTGTTTATTTAAAAATTAATGCGTTTTAATAAAAATGTGTATTAGTTTATTTGGTATAAAAAGGGAAAATGTTTGAAAAAAACCTAATATTTTATCATAATTTACGAAAAGTTCCAAACAAAAAAACATTAATTACTTGTAAAAGTTACGATTCGACGCATTTTTTTCCGGTTTATCGGTTTCATTACTTATCCAATTCCATTAAAGTCTAATTATTTTACCATAATTTATGAATAAGTCCCAAACTAAAATTAAGTGATGATTTAGCCATTTTCTCCCAATAACATATATATTACCGGTTTCATTGTTGATCTGGATGCCTATTTATTAAATAAGCTCATGAGATGGATTATATTAGATTATATAATGCTATATTTACCATGTTTAGCTCATGAGACGAATATATTAGATTATATAATGCTATATTTATCATAAAACATGATATACTGATGCATTGTATATTTTTTGGAACATAAAACACATTAAAGACTGCAATAATTATTACATAAACTAGCAACAACTTTATTATTTTTTAAGTTTATAAAAATTTCAAATTGTCTATCTAATCTTATGTAACATAATATATTCATCTCATCAGCTCATTTCCCGTATTTTTTCCTGAAAACACACATTTTACCGGTTAACCTAGATAGATAATAATAAATGAACCGGTGAGATAGATATCAAATTTTACGTTAAACGTAACATCATATCCATCTTATGAACTCGTTTAATGAATAGACGTCCAAGTCAGCAATGAAACTGGTAAAATATATGATACATTGAGAAAAATGTCAAATCATCACTTAATTTTAATTTATGACTTATTTGTAAATTATGGTAAAATAATAAGAATTTAATGGAAACATGTAAGTAATGAAACTGGTAAACAAGAAAAGGGGTCAAATCGTCATTTTGACTCGTAAATCATGTTTTTTTCATAAACAAATTTTAGTTTGAGATTTTTTCGTAAATTACAATAAAATATTAGGACTTTTCTGGAGATTTCCAGTATAAAAACCGACTTAAATTTTTTTTTTTTTGGTTTATCTTATTCGATATTAAAACGTAATAAGTTGATAAGTTAATTTTGAGTGTTTGACAAATGTTTCTTATATGTGTAATTAGGAAATAACTTATCAAAATATCCTTAAATAAGTTAATAAGTAAGGAGAAAATAATTTATCAAAAACTCATTATTTAAGTTAATAAATGGTTATGAATTCTTCCTATCCAAACACTTAAAACTCCTTGTTACCGTTGTCAATCCACAATCAGTTAATAAACACTTCAAATAAACACTCTTAAACACCCCTTAACACCCTTCTTCTTTATTCTTAATAAAAGACGTGTTCAACAAAAATGACTGTTAGCGGGTCACAGGTAGTTTCTAGCTGATAGTGTTTTGTTAAACACTACGTGAAGTAGCATTTGAATTTGAAGCGTTTTGTTTAAACTAAATGCTAGAAGCTTGTAGTGTCAAACGAGACTTTCTGTTCAAAACGAAACATTTTTTCAAATGATAGAAACTAGATACTCTCAAATGTTCTCCAACGCTCCGTGCCGAACATGCCCAAAATACGCGTTTATAACAAAAGCTAAATGCTTGTATATAGATACATATATGCAAGATAAAAGAAAATGGAAGAACAAAATGAATTGAAACTAAGAATTGTTAAACATAATTTTTTTCAAAATAAATTTGACCCATAACGAGCGTTTGTTTCCTATGATATGAGGGTGGACGAAGTGGTGCTCATAGTGGGGTAGGCGGTTGACGGTACCGCTAATACCACCATAGTGTAACATCGTGATTTTTACCAATTTTTTTTATTTTTTATTTTTTATTTTTAAAACACTTTTTAACATAATACATTAGCAGAAGACTTAGTGATTTATTTTAAAACATTTTCAAATCACCACGTTACTTCAAAATCAAAATTATATTTCCAAAGCATTTAAAACATAAGAAATGTAAATGATCAATTTGATGAAACATCAAACATGTCCAAAATGGTATCATCTAATTAGCATAACTACCCCATAAGTAACCTCCTCACCAAGGCCAAACTCCTAAGCTGCCTGCACCAATCATAAGACACAAAAAAGAAAAGACAAAATTGTTAGCCCTTGCTAAGTGAGTTCAAAAATGTTGCATATAAAGCATACAAACCCCGAATGGGTCAATCATTCGTTATACGATAAAACATAAAAGTGAGAAACAAATACCACTTAGCAAACAATCCTAATCATTTATGTAACGTTCCATTTTCACAAACCATTTTTTCATTTTGAATTAAGGTAATACACCATTTTCATAAAACCCAAGTTAAGAAATTCATCTACTCAATTACAATTAGGGCTGATGACATAAAAGTCCTTAAGTTTTCCAAGAATTGTCGGTTTTACCCTTGGAGAAGTTTTTGGGTTAATAAAGCCGGATACTTTCATTAAATTGTTCAAATCTCTCATTTAGCACAGTTACCTTTCATATGACTTGGCATATGGCCCATGTTGACTATTAGTTGGCAATCAAGATAAACATTCCCCCTGTTTATAATCGGTTCTTGCATCCTGTTGCACCCACAGTTAGCTCCCACGAAGAATGCCGACATTTTCTACAAAATCAAGCTCGAATGTGAATTCACGAAACAAGAAGAAGGTCGATGTGAAGTGTAGGTGTGAGGATGTTTTACCTGTGTTCGTTTCATGCACACTAGACAATCCATGCAATATATTTTGGGGGTTCCCTAATTATAAGGTAACAATAATTTTTCCCATTTATTTATTTCATCATCCTTAGTTTTTCTAGTGGGACTGCATTAAGGTTATTATGCACTGACCTAATTATGTAGGTAGAAGGAGGGTGTGGGTTTTTCAAATGGGTTGACAATCAAGGGGTTCAAAAACTAGATATGATGGCAGAGTCAAATGAGTTTACAGAGCAGGGAAAGGTAACGGCATTAATGCAGATGGTTTTTGTTTTGTTGGTATCTATATTATGCATGTTTGTTTTAGTGGTGTACAAGATTTAACGGTATTTGGATGTTATATCACTGGCTTTGTATTTGATCTTCAAATCTGTGTAGCTTTTGATGAAATTTGATATTTTGAGATGGTATTTGTAATGTTAGGATGATAATTTGTAATGTTTGGATGTTAATTGCAATGTTTGGATGGTTATACAAGTACATTTAAAATGGTATGTGTAACCACTCCGCAGGTCCCTTGGTACATAATGGTAAAGTATATTTCATAAAATGGTATGCAATGTACATTGCATAAAATGGCATGTCAGTACATTGCATTAAATGGTAGTTGGTAACTATTTGTGTAAAATGGTACATATTGGTTTGTTTATAAGTACATTGCACTAAATGGTATGTTTCACATATAATTGGTAAATGGTAATAATTGGTAACTATTTCAATAACTAAAAGATTGAACATAACAACCAATATATAGCAAAATGCCTAAACATAACATAGAATGTGATGTATCTATTACATATAGAGTTTAATTACATTATTCCAATATGTAGCAGCCATCCATTTATACCATAATGGTTAGACAATGCACAAAAAAGGCAACCCAAATGGGAACAAAAGAACAATTGGATGTATGTTGCAATCAGTGGGTGTACCAATGTAACTGTACCAAAATGACAAAAAACAAAGTTTACAGAGTGGCAACCTATACCAAGCCCACTACACCCCCTTCCCTATTTTTCTTAACTACTCCAAGGTGACTGGATTTGAAAAAGAAGAACCACCGCCATCTTTGTCATACACACCTTTCTTTAGATTTATCTTGGTTATCCGCTCATATGGTATCCTTGTTCTCTTAACCATCAGGACAACCTCATAGCCTTCTTCATCAGCCTGATTTCCCTCATCATCACCCAGACCATCACTGTCGTCTTTAACTCCATTATTGTCATCAATATATCCAAAACCATCATCCATGTCATCACCATCATCACCACCCACATCATCTGATGGGTTTTAGTATACTACAACATCCTATGGTGTACATACAATCCTAAATGCTTTGGATCTATGTTTTATCTAATTATACATGCAATATTGTTTCCAAAGCATTACGCCTACAATATTGCATGTATAATTAGAGAAAACATAGATCCAAAGCATTTAGGATTGTATGTACACCATAGGATGTTGTAGTATACTAAAACCCATCAGATGATGTGGGTGGTGATGATGGTGATGAATTGTATGTACACAACTCACATGTCTTCGTTTCAAAAATATAAGATATTATCGTCTCACAATCACTCGTGATAAAATCCATGAAGTGATTCAGATGACCGTGGGTTGAATCCAATACTCGAATCTTATTCCAGGAGTACTTATGAGCACTGTAGCAACCTTGTCCTAGAAAAACTATAGACCCATTCATGACAGTCTTGCCTCAATACATACTTCCAAAGTATGATCGACTGTGGATGGTTTGAATAACCTAGTTATTTAGGAAGTCAAAACGTGCAAAGTGAAACACAAGAATAACCGAATCCAATATGGTCTCAGAACTTATGAATATAAATAAAACTCCTTTTATTTAATCACCATAATGATTACACATTATTCATTGTATAATGTTTCGATTTATCAACTCAATACTTGAATTAAATTGAAAACATTTCAGTGATGCTCATTTCACTATTCCAAATCTTTATTGCAATTGTACGAATTCCAAATTCTTGTCACTACTAGAAATTGTTAGATTCTAAACTATCATGCAATGATTTTTTGTAATGTCTATGTACCAAAAGTCACAAATACTTTACTAATGATAACGCAAAATATTCCTTTGGAGATTGTTACAAGACAATTCCATGGAAATGAAGTATCAAATTCAAATTACATTCCTTTGAACATCCTTCTTGCATAAAAGTTTCTAACTTTCTCATCTATTCTTCAACTCCCAATATGGAAACATTCCATATCTGACATACGACAAATCATTATTAATAGACTCCTGTCTATTCATAATAATGTCAATATGGTCCATCCATTACTATACTTCCAACTGTCCTTAAGCGACCAATCTTTGGCGAACCTTAGATTGTCCTTAACAGTTGTTTAACCACTTTAGTCATATCCGACTCTATTCCCTTTTCCCTCTTAATGCCTTAGACATTTGGAAAATTAGAGCACGAGAATATTATAGCATATTCAATCGATCCTATACCTGAAGCATATGAGATATCATTCATAATGTCTAACATAATGACATGATACTTGATCAATCTTTTGCTATAATATTTCTATTTTCCATGTTCTTATAATTTGAATTATGAAGAGGGATGCCATAATCATAATCAAAATTTGAGAACGAAATTAACATTTCCATATATAGAATTTCCTTATGTTGAACCATTCCAACATAACATTTGTTGGGTCTAGAGTGTTGCGTCATATGGGCTTAATATTGATATTTTGATTACCCGGTTTGGGCCTGTCCAACCGTGGTTTAAGCATTAGGGTTAGCTTATATATTTTGCATGCATGTATAGCTTTATAAGCAGACGTTCTTCTTAATAGCTTTTTCATTGTAACCCTAAACACACCTCTACAGTCGAAGTTCTTCATCAAGGTCTTCTAAGGTGTGAGATATTAATCATTCAGCATCTTTTGATCCATCCTTGTGTTCTTTGATTTCTTTATTCTTATTTATCTGTTTTGACTCTATCGATCTAATAGCGCAATAAACTCGTCAATTGGTATCAGAGTAGGAGACTGTGTAATATATACACATCTCTTCTGTTTGAAGAATCCATTAGGGTTTCCGCTTTTATTGAATATATAGAAGCCGTCTTCTTCTTGTCGACGATGTATCTGGTGTTCATTAAAACCCTAGTTTCAACTTTACAAGTCTGATTCAAGCAGATTTAAAGAAGAAGTTTTTCATCAAGTCTCACGACGATTCTCAAGTCAATCCAATCAACATCTCCAACAATATAGGATCCACTACGAGGGTTCCCATTCTCTATACTCAAGATTATGAAGTATGGGCGCATCACTTTGAAGACTACGTCGTTGGATCTGAAGACGATTTCTATCTTATCTAGGAAGCAATTACATTGGGTCCGTTTGTTCACTCTGGAACGAACAGAACAATCAAGACTCAAAAAGAGTATAACCAACTCTTGGTAGACGTAGAGAAGATCCCTCAAGACGAAAAAGACTAGGTGTTATGAAACGTTAAAGCCATGAGAATGATCAGATTCGCTTTGCAAGTCGATACTTTCTGATTAGTAAGTTCATGCACTACAGTTAAAGAAATATGGGATAGGTTGAAAGAATTATATTCGACTGATGAGGATCTAGAGCACTCGATCCAAACCCCATTGCTCTCTGAGTTCGGTGCTTTCAAACAAAAACCTGAAGAGAAACTCATTCAGACATTCGGTCGTTTCAATCATATGCTTAGCAAGATGATGAAGCATGGTATTGAAAGGAATTTGATCGAACAAAAGTTCACATTCATGAATGGCTTAAGACCCGAATGGATGGCAGTGGTTTCGACTGTGAAGGCAGATGAGCAATTTAAGTCCTACTCGCTGGCGAAACTAATGGGAATACTTAAATCTCATGAAAGCGTGGTGACTAAGGAAGCAAAGGTAGTTTCGGGTGTGGGTTCTCTGGCCCTTGTATCTAAAAGCAAGAGTGTGGCAGACGAAGAGGAAGAATCTGATATGTCAGAGTGCGATCTGACTAATGAAGAATATGCAATGATGGTTACGAACCTAAAGAATTTTGCTCGTAAGAAGTTCCCTGTCAACAAGAATCGAAACTAACAGGGAAGCTATAGCTCTGAAAAGACGAAAGAGGAGAGCAAGAAAAATACTCAGAAGGACGATGAGAAGAAGGATAGCAAGCTTGTGGGAGATCCAGGATATGAATGCAACTACTGTCACGGAAAGAACCACATTTTTAAGGATTGCATGCTGAGAATGATGTCTGAGAAAAAGGATGATGAAGATGACGAAGCTTACAACATACGAAAGTTGGAGGAGATAAAGAAGAAGAAAGCAACTAACGTTTCTATGAATGCTTTAATTATGCAGGAGCATGTTATTGATGATGAGTTTGGTGGAGTAGAAGTCTGGTCTACAGACTCTGAAGATGAAGAGGTACGCAGACCCTCGCATGGAAGAGCTTATATGGCGAGAGAAGGAGTTACTGAGTTGGCTGGGAGATGCTTAATGGTGACAGCTGGAGTGTCACAAACGAGAGGATATACAACCGAAGGTAAGCATGAGGAAGCGAAGCTTAAGGACGACAAATGTTTCGCTGCCAAGCCTGTTAGTGAAAAGATCAGCGATTACGATCAGTTGATCAAGAAGGTACAATCTATCCTAGAATCACTTAAAATACCAGTAACAAACTACGAAAAAGAATTAAATGAATTAAAATTCAAGTTTTCTAACTTAAGTGGCAGTCTTATGCAAACTCGCTTAGCAAATTCTAACCTAACTGACCAACTCAACAGGGAGTCTTCCAAGAGTGAGGAGAGAAGGATATGAATAGAACAGAAGGAGTCAGAGTTACTTAGGGCTAGGGATGAACTTATTTATGTGCAACAAGACAATTTGAAGTTTTTAAAACAAAGAAATGTTTTCTGTTTGATTGCTAAACGCTTATATACTAATATCACCCAGTTGTATGTAGATTGTGAGATAGGTAAAAAGATTCATAAAACGATTTTGCCTTTCCTTGAATTTAAGGAGGACGAAGTCATTGCTGAATGTGAATCTATAATGTCCTCAGATGAGATTTTAGTGACCTACAAATATGGACTGGAAAAAATTCAGGCTTTTATTGAGTCCAAAGAACATAAATGTATGTTAAAGAATTTGCTGGACGAAAATGATAATTGAAAAATCAATACCGAGACCATACAGAAGTTTGACTCATCCAATGCCAAATTAAGTTCAGAAAATAAAATGAATTTAGAAAACACTTCTGAATTTGATGAGGAAAGTGAAATGAGCGAAATTTCAGTAGAGGACAAGATTGATTGTTCAGAATTTCTCAAGAGCGAATCCGAAACAGCAAAATCGCTTGTATCTGAAAATTCCGTTGAATTCGCTCGCATTTCCAAGGATAAGTCCAAGGTCCTCAAAGAAAAGGTGGTAGTTTAACAAAAGGTGCAAACAGTTCCGAACCAAGTATATGCTGTTGAAGGAATAACTAAGAAACAAACGACAGAGTTGACCTCCTTGGTTGATAAAGTTAACGCTGAAGGTTGTGACAACTACTTCTGGTATGCACACATATACAATGCAAACCAAACTGTTGGCCTGTTGGAACGAACGTCATGGAGAGTCAAGGGTAGATACGTGGCTGAACCCATCAACAAACCTTCAAGTTTTGATAAGCCAAGTTCAAGTAGCACGAAAGAGATACCAAACTAACCAATGAAAGCATCAAGCATATCTTCAACAACAACCGAAGAACATGAGGAGAAACCGAAACCAAGAGCGAATATTCAGAAATCTCAAGAGCAACTTGCTGAATAGTAACACCAGAGGAACAAAAGATACATGAAGAACCTCAATGAGAGAAAACAGTTTTGGCAATCTCAAAACCTTAATTATGTTCACTCTAAAAGGGCGTCCAATCCCAAAGAAAATGACAAATCAAGGGACAAATCTCTTTCAAGCAATCATTGCCACACAAGTATTCAGACAAACCGAAAAGGAAGTTTCGGTCCCAACTCTTACTACGCCAAGAACCGAAAGTCAAGTTCCGGTCCTAAATCCCATTATCCTCACTCAAAACCAAAACCAAACTCGGTGGAGGATATCAGAGGAAAGGGAAAGCTCATGTCTAATAATAAAGCACAAGTTAAGAGAAAGTCAGCAAACCTAAGGACTCCAAAGAAAAACTCAACTGAAAAACCGACTAACAATAACACACCCAAATTGAAGCAAGATAAAAATAAAATCAAAGTTTACACCATCAAATGAAAAGATGAAACCACATTAATAAAAAGAACATATTTGGTTGATCTTTCTGTTGCAGTTCCCTATTCTGTAAAAGACTCACCAGGGCCCAAGAGACTTTGGGTTCCTAAATCTGCTTAATTTTGCAGGTTATCAGTGATGAGCAGTTTGACGACCAATGGTATATTGACAGTGGTTGCTCTCGTCACATGACAGGAAGGTGGGAAGAGCTTAGGGAATTTCAGTCCCTTAAGGATGGTGGATGTGTAAAATATGGAAACAACTCATATGGCACAATCAAAGGATATGGGATGATTATAAATGCCGCATTTTCAATTCGTAAAGTAGCTTATGTGGAAGGATTGCATCATAATCTAATCAGCATCTCTCAACTAGTTGTGGGAACTGGATTAAAGGTTTCGTTCGATGACGAGGGTTCGGAGATCATCGAGAAGAAAACTAAGAAAGTCCTGTTGAAATCCATGCACAAAGGCGAGATGTATCCTCTGAATCTCAACCCAATAAGTGGAAAGCCAGTTGTATGCCTGCTAAAAAAGGCGAACTCAGATGAAAGTTGGTTGTAGCATCGAAGACTCTTGCACCTGAACTTTAAAGATATTAACACGTGCGTGGACTTCCTGTTCTCAAATTTGACAAGGAACATATGTGCACAACATGCGAGATGGGCAAGCAAAGCCGAAAGAGTCACCCTTCTCGTATCAATACAAAGGTCATCGAACCTCTTGAACTATTGCACATCGACCTATGTTGCCCTTTGACTATCGAATGCATCGGTGGTAGTAAGTTTATACTTGTAATTTTAGATGATTTTTCACGCTTCACCTGGATTTTCTTTCTTAACAAGAAATCAGAGGCGACTCCCAAGTTGAGGGTTTTTATCAAGCAAGTGGAATTGCAGCTGCGAAAGGTGGTAAGAAACATAAGTAGTGATAATGGTCTAAAGTTCAAAAATAAAGACTTTGAACAGTTTCTGGCTGAAAAGGGAGTAACTCACAACTTCTCTGCTCCCTATACTCCACAACAGAATGGGATCGTTGAAAGGCGAAACCGTTCATTGTGTGAAGCCACCCGAACCATGTTGAGTTTCGCTTCTGTTCCATTATACTTCTGGGCAGATGCTATAGCTGCTGCTTGTTACACACAGAACCGGTCCTTCCACAACAAGCGATTTTCCATCACTCCATACGGAATTTTGAATAATCGCATGCTAAATGTAAAGTTTTTCCGTGTGTTCGGTTCAAGATGCTTTATTTTCAACTCCAAAGAGAACCGAAACAAGTTTGATGTAAAGGCAGATGAAGGGATCTTTCTTGGATATTCGCTTACTTCAAAATCATATAGGGTTCTGAATAAACGCTCAAGAAATATTGAAGAAACCAACTATGTAGCTTTTGATGATAATTACATGAAGAAGATTTAAGCAAGCGAAGGTCCAACGGAGGAAATCTTTCTGGAATCAGGTCAAGTCTCAATTCCCATTTCCAATCTGTTTGAAGAATACATGCTGCTCTTTGATGAACCAGAGAAGTGTTGGGTTTTGAGCATTCTAACACTCCTAAATGTACATGCAACCCTAAATACCTTGGATCTATGTTTTCTCTATTATACATGCAAATATGAACTTTCCAAGGTATTACCCTATCTAGCATACAATACTTGATACTTGGGTAATCAAATGGATAGAATACATACCTTTGTTTGATGTAGCTTGTCTTCATGAAGCTTGAGTGCCTAGTGCCCCAAGTGTGACACCTCAAAAGGTTCACACAACACCAAATGCACATGGAATGATTTGAGAGAAATGGAACACTCCTTGAAATCGTCTAGCCCTCATACACACACTCCAAGTGTACGATTTCTTGAGCCATGAGATTCTTTTATATGGTGGCTATTAGGGTTACACTATGTAACTCATAACTTTACCCATTCCTTATGCTCCATGGATTTTTACCTCCATGGAGTATCCATGGGTCACCCCATGGACTTAGTCCAACATAAGGAATGTTGGATCACAAGCCCACATATAAAAGAATGAATGATTTACACAATCGACCCATATATTTAATTAGTCTGCTTTTGATCACTTAATTAATTTTAAATTAATTCTTGATCAATAATAATTAAATAACCTTATTAATATATTAGAACTTATAATATATTAACAAACCTTAAGTGTTATTTCTCTCATTATAGTCTATCCAAATGCATGATGCCATGCAACCCAAATGGACCATGCCGGGTCGGGTCAAGTCTTATCAATTATAGTTATGGACTTAGAAATTAATCCAACAGTCTCCCACTTGGATAAGTCTAAAACTATTATTGCATATGACTTCAGGAACCGATTAACAATCGTAGCTCTCAAAAGCTTCTGTCGAACTCTGACCTTGTCGATGAACTCTGACCTTTGTCAATGACTTGTCCATTAGATAAGGCATTATATATTCCTCCATTCTAGATATCCTATGGACTAAGACATGGATTAAAATCATTCTCTCTGTCCATTTGTTGTTTCCCGATTTCCGATTCATGATGACTGACTGATTGAACATATCAAATCAGTCTTGGCTTGGCCAAGCACTCACATGTATCATCATTAAATCATCGAGGGGCCCACAAATATCGCTTTTATCCCGAAGGTAAAAGGAATGGATAAACTTTGACTCATATGGCTTGTTGTACTACTTGTTGAATCATACACAAAGGCACGTTTTATAACATCGAGTTACCGAATGCGTTTTCGTGCAATCAATGTACAACCAACTCATAGTAACAACTCATATCTCTAGGTTTGAAGAATATAAGATATTATCATCTCATGATCACTCGTGATAAAATCCATGAAGTGATTCCAATGAGCGCGGGTTGAATCCAATACTCAGAACTTATGAGCACTCATGAGTGTTGTAGCACAACTTTGTCCACCAACTTGGACCTCTACAAGCCAACCCATGACAGTCTTGATTCATATCTACTTCCAACATATGACTGACTGTGGATGGTTTGAATAACTTAGTCATTCCAGAAGAATTACCTAGTTTATTCTGGAAGTCAAAACATGCAAAATGAAACACAAGAATATTTGAATCTAATATGGTATCAAAACCTATGAACATAAATAAAACACCTTTTATTTATCACCATATGATTACAAATTATTCATTGCATACTGTTTCAGCTATCAACTTTATTCTTGAATTAAAATAATAGTTGTCCCATGCTCCGAGCATGTATGCTATGTTTTTCTAAACAATAGCTTTTCCATACACCAAGTATGCACTCTATGTTTGTCTATGATCCTTACTTTGTGAAATAAACCAATTGACCAAACTTTCAATGATTCTAATTTCACACTCCCGAATTCTTATGGAAAATGAAGGAATTCCAAATTCATGCCATTTTACCGAAATCTGTTAGATTCTAAACTTATATGCATTGATTCTCTTGTAATGATTTTGCACAAAGTCACAAAGACTTGACAACAAGCATTACAGAGCATTCAAGAGGAGATCAACTCCTTGGAAACATCCTTCTTGCATTAAGTTTCCTAATCTTACACAGATTTATTTAACAACTTCCACCAATGGGATCATTTCCACATTCCCTTTTTGACTATCACTTCTGAACAAGAGTTGCCTCTTTTCAAAATATGTCAATATGGTCCTTCCAACAATTAACACTATACTTCCAACTGTCCTTGAGCAACCAATCTTTGGTAAACCTTAGATTTTCCTCGACAATTGCTTAATCGTTTTAGTCATATCCAGTTCTAGACCTTTTCCCTTCTTAATGCCCCAGGCATTTGGAAAATTTTAGAAAGGATGAATATAGCACATGTAATCGATCCTATATCCGAAGCATATGGGACACGATTCATGATGTCTCACATAAAGACTAAACCAGTCTTTTGCTATAATATTTTCATTTCTATTTGCCAAGTTCTCATAATTCAGATTATGAAAAGGGATGTCGTAATCATAATCGAATTTTAGAACGCAAATAATGAACCCATATATAGAATTTCCTTATGTTGAGTCATTCCAACATGAAATTCATATATATATATATATATATATATATATATATATATATATATATATCCTTGACTAAATTTGATTAAAATCTCAATCTAAGCTTTTAGAATTGAGAATTGAAATGAAGTATAATTTCCTCTCCCTTAATTATAGCAAAACAACTTTTTCAACCCCTGCAGCCTCACGAATTGAAACTTTTGTTTTCTATAATTAACATTACTAACTTGCAATACTTATCATAATTATCATGCTCCCACTAACATGATGAGTATTAGCATAACATTTATACTCCCACTAGCTTTGACATGTACTCAGAAATCAACTGGACTTATAGAAATCAATACTTTATTGACTTTCTTACAAAAGTTCAGATTTCTGATACTAGATTGCTTTGATAAAACTTTATCAATATCATACACCTTATCTTAGATAGCTCATAGGTGTGTCTAAACAATTTTAAGAACTATGAAAAGGGATGTCGTAATCATAGTCTCAATCGTTTAGACCTTTTGCCACTTTTCACAAGTCCAGGTTAGTGTGTCGGTTAACCACACATGCTCCACTAAGGACTTTGAGAATGCAAATATCACAATTGCTATCTAGTTAAAATCTACTTAGTGAAAGTGTTTCCTAACCATCATTTTCATGAATCAGAGAGAACCCTTATGACACTTATATTTAATGGTGTATATGTTGTTATCCATGTGAATTGTCAAAACCATAATCACAACACAAGGTTAGTGACAAATCCAAACTCTTATGGATTGAACTTGTGCAATGTTAACTTCTTGCCACCTAGCAGCACAAAAGCCTGCCATTGCTTCCAAGTTGTTATGCAACCAATTGAGATCTCTAAGAACTCATATGCAAAATCAAATTTAACTGGAATGACACAGAAATAGAAATATGTCAACACGTTAGGTTATAAACCTCACGTTGTGTGCTAGCGATAAACTTACATGTTTTATTCTTGATTAGTTCTTGAGACTTTCAATACCTTTAAGACTCCCACTGTCCTCTTGACATATAAGACTTTCTTGTCAGATATTCAAGAGATAGTGTGGATTCTAATCAAGATAAACACTTCACACAATTGGCCTTAGTTACATCACAACTTACCAATTTCAAATGTATAGGAGTAGAAAACTTTTACTCTTACATTTGACTAGTGTTAAGAAACCTTCCTTTAAGATATGTCACTCAACTTACAGTCTTGGAGTATGACTCTAAGACTTGTTTTGGAACAAATTATGACTCATCTTCTTGATTTGACCACTTCAACAATTCATAGCTCCTCTTATTAGCTATCAGAATGCACTTAGAGGATGAATTGTGATAAGGTGATGCAGCGCAAAAAAACAACACAAAGATAACCAAGAATGAACCTGTTGATTCTAAAAGAATAGCCAGGACAATCTCTTCAAAACCACGTTGATTCTACGAATACCGTGGGATTGGCTTCAAAATCTGGGTTAACACACAGAATTTGGGAGAAAATCGAAAGTTCATAAAATTGATGATTGACCATCCAAATTACATCAAAAACAGTTAAATAAGAAGCAGAAATTAAAATGAAACCCTAAAAGTCCATGGGCCAAATACAAACCCAAAAACAAAACCCAAAAATTAAGGAAAAATAACAAAAATTGCTCATAACTCCATTTAGAAAGCAATTTATGGACTCAAAAATGGGTAAGTCCCCTTTGGGGACTTATCTAGATGTGCTCCTTGCTCCAAGCTTCGATTTGACTGGTCGTAGGCCCAAAACGGAGATTCGTAGCCAAAGTTATGGCCATTTTCATGAAGCCCCTTTAGTCACACGATCGTGGGCCTCTAGGAACGCAAGGGACCGATCCTCCACACTAGGGCCCGCATCATAAGGTCTCTTAATCATTAAGATGATCATATGACATGATACTAAAGTACTCTCCCATCTTTTCAGATTTGAGAAACTTTTATCCTTCTGCCTAATTTGATTCTTCTTATTCGCTCTGCCATACACTGGAACCTTTTCCAATGTCTCAGAATTACACTTAAGCTTGTAAGTGTAACCATATTTACTGAGCTTTAGTAAATTATGACGAATAATCTTATCGATCTTTTGTGGTGGGCTTGAACAGTGCACAAGAATGTGTACTCGATCCCTTAGTCCTTCACTTGACTCACATATACATGTGAACAAGGAACTAGTCTTAATTTTCCAAAGATGAAAAATTATCATTCATTATGCTATACAACTTGCATGATTCCAAGTTTCGGTCCAATTGAAACTTGGGTGATGAGGATCTTTCCTTATTTGGTAAATTTTGACATTACCACAAATGAAAGAATCAATTTCATATTTCCACTCTTGCTATTAATGGAATCATATAAGCAACAAAAATTTTCCACAACTGCCATTGTAAGGATATTTTTAAAATAAATAAAGTCAAAATTTTTCCTTTTATTTTAAAAACATTGTGGAAAAACTATCCTTACAGTGCAAAAGCACATGAAAACTTTGTTGTTATCTATTCCTAAGCAATATATCATAACTCCTAAGAAGTAGCTCAAGAACCCGATCTTCAAACTATGCGCTAGAAATCCATCAACACGATCAGATTCAACATATTCTTTCTTTAAGTTTCTTCACTTTTATTTGATTCTTAGAACATCACCATGTGACCCAGTCGCATCATGTATCAAGAATCTCAGAATAGAAACTTAGCAGAGTTAGATAGTGGACTTTACCTGAAGTAGAGTCAAACTTATTGACTTTAACATCCTTAGGTAAAATTGGAAGCTTCGCAACTAATGCCCCTTACTTTGGCAATATAAACATATGGACCCTTTTCTCTTTACCATTTGGTCATCCGAGTTGACTATGGCCGATCCCTTTCCATTGGGAAGAGAGAGCTTTACTAGATATCCAGTGTCTTCATTGTCAATGTCCATAAAGTTTTAGGAAGTTGATCTTAGCAAATAGATAAGATCATTAAGGGTCTTGTCATAGTCTGTTTCATAGGAGTTCCAAAGGAACTCACTATGTGACTTAGAAAGTGATTGAACCACCAACTTTCTCAAGACTTTGACACCCAACTCTCCCGGCTTGTTAATATGTGACTTCATCTCCAAGATGTGATCACACCTAGACCTTGCATTGCCAATAGGGCTTGAGTGACCTTGAAGTTTGTGGGTTAGGGAGAATAATTGGAGGAGGTGGAGGAAGTGAAGTTCAAAGAGATTTGGGAAGATCATAGATGTCTGAACTAGACATATTTTGAGAGATATTCAAGATAGTTGATTAAAAGTCCTTAATATAACATCCAATATGAAATATTAAGGCTATGACCCAAAAAACTATTTTATAACTTGGAAGAGGGATGCCATAATCCAAGCTATAAAATATTTGAAGGTAGGTGAATGACGATTCACCAATTTCCACCATGAAAAATAAAATAAATTATTAGGTTTTTTTATTGGATTTGAAACTCCTAGATCTTTTGAGATTCATTGAACTGTTCAATGGCATGTTTCAATCTCGAGTGTGCCTTTCAGGTTTTGTGACTGGGATGCCGAGGATCAAAAAACCAGGTGTGAAGTAACCATGCAAATTACTTGGTACCCTTAAGTGTTTACCCCTCAATCGATGTGTTGGTTAACCACACACGCTCCATCAATACTATGATAAACATTAAGCTACCCTTTGCCTACCTGGTTAAATACGAGTTAGTGAGCCGGTTAACCACACACGCTCCACTAACTGACTTAAACAAAGTGCAAAGTGTAATTTCATGGGTTAGCACCAAATTCACATTTTCCTAAGTAACTAAGATTGGCTATTAATAAGAGTTTAGTTACTTAGTATTTATCATTAATACTTTTAATGAAGGGAGAATTCTAGTCCTTGTCCTACCTGTTCGGCTAACGACCCTCCACCGGTCAAGGAAGCGGTGGGTGAGAGTGGACACCCATTAAACTGCCATTTTATAGGCAGTAACCTTATACCCCCCTTATAGATCGGCTTCGTGAATGAGGCCTACTACCGGTAAGACTGACTTCACTCTTATACATATATATAAATATTATTAACTTATAATATTATAAAGTATACGGGTTGAATTTTAACTTTTAAAATTCTAAGGGCTAACTTGGAATTAAAGTATTCATAAGTGAAAACTTTTTGAAATTCCAAAACTTGAGGGCAAGTTTTGAAACTATTCAAAACTAATTAATTCCATAACTTATGAGTTTAAAGTAGTTTTAATTAAAAACTCTTCAATTTCCATAACTTGAGGACAAGTTATGGAAGACTTTAAACCATTAAAAGAATGTGACTCTTCCTTATTCATAACTTATGGAAAACTTTATGAGTTTTATGAAACTTAAATGTGACTTTTCATATAACTTGAGGACAAGTTACAAAAACAGATTTTAGAATCAACTCTTAGATTAATTTGGATTGAAAACAACAATTTCACATAACTTTCTATTAATCTAAGCAACTCATAAGAGCAAGATAATTCAAATCAAACTTTTTCATGTAATTAGTCTAAACCTTAAACTAATACAAAGCATGAATCTATTGACAGTTATCTTTGAAATTGGATTAGCATGAACATTACCACATCAAAAACAAGTTTATAAGTCCAAAAACATCTTAGGGTAATGTTCCTAGTCCAATTCCAACCAAAACAGTCGAATATATGCTGTCTGGGGGTCCAACTCGTCGAGTGCATGAACCAACTCGACGAGTTGGATCGTTTTGACCACTTTTAAGGCATGGACTCGTCGAGTCTCCTGATGGACTCGCTGAGTCCGTTGTCCAGACATCACAAAACTTCGATTTTTAAGCAGTTTTTGCAAGTATAACAAGAAAACAAGCCTAGGCTCTGATACCACTATTGGATTTTGAGAATTCTAACACTCCTAAGTGTACAAGCAACCCTAAATACCTTGGATCTATGTTTTCTCTATTATACATGCAAATATGAACTTTCCAAGGTATTACCCTATCTGGCATACAATACTTGATACCTAGGTAATAAAATGGATATAATACATACCTTTGTTTGATGTAGCTTGTCTTCATGAAGCTTGAGTGCCTAGTGCCCCAAGTGTGACACCTCAAATGGTTCACACAACACCAAATGCACATGGAATGACTTGAGAGAAATGGAACACTCCTTGAAATCGTCTAGCCCTCATACACACACTCTAAGTGTACGATTTCTTGAGCCATGAAATTCTTTTATATGGTGGCTATTAGGGTTACACTATGTAACTCATAACTTTACCCATTCCTTATGCTCCATGGATTTTTACCTCCATGGATTATCCATGGGTCACCCCATGGACTTAGTCCAACATAAGGAATCTTGGATCACAAGCCCACATATAAAAGAATGAATGATTTACACAATCAACCCATATATTTAATTAGTCTCTTTTTGATCACTTAATTAATTCCAAATTAATTCTTGATCAATACTAATTAAATAAACTTATTAATATATTAGAACTTATAATATATTAACAAACCTTAAGTGTTATTTCTCTCACTATAGTCTATCCAAATGCATGATGCCATGCAGCCCAAATGGACCATGCCGGGTCGGGTTAAGTCTTACCAATTATAGTTATGGACTTAGAAATTAATCCAACAAGAAGGCGATACACTCAGAAGCGAAAGCAGCAGATAACAATATCGATACCTTAAAACAAATCATCGATGAAGCTACTAAAGACATGGAAAGCAAACCTCAAAGACCAATCGAGAAGCAGACTCAAAGCGAACCTACTGCATCAGGTGATCATCCAGCTATCGATGTCCCTCCAAGATAAAGCTCTATACTCTAGGGGGAGGGTTCGTCTACACCAGAAACAACCGAATTGCCTTATCAGGGGGTGAATCCATCACAAGGCCCAACCCGTGAAGGTCCATTCGAGGGGGAGAATCCAAATTCTGATATGGGATACGCTTCGCCATTTGAGGGGGAGAATGAGAATATAAATGGCGAAGGAGATGAATCAGAACTTGAAGTAAAAGTAAATGCTAAGTTGAATCCTGCTTATGATCCAAATTACCCTCCTTTCATAAAATGGGCAAAGGATCATCCTAAAACTCAAATCATTGGTGAATCATCTAAGGGAGTTCTCACACGCTCTCAACCGAAGGAGAAGCAAGCTGCTTTATTCTCTGAAGTAGAATTCTACTACATGTTTAATTCGTTTGTCTCCAAAATTGAACTGAAAACAGTAAATGATGCTCTTGATCACTCTGATTGGGTGCAAGCTATGCAAGACGAACTCCATGAGTTTGAACAAAATCGTGTTTAGAGGATGATTCCCACACCAAAGTATGCATCTGTAGTCGGTTTAAAACTGGTTTTTAGAAATAAGTTAGATAAAGAAGGAAACGTAATTCGCAACAAAGCAAGGCTCGTGGTGAAAGGATATTGTCAGGAAGAAGGAATAAATTATGAAGAGAACTTCGCTCCTATAGCAAGGTTGGAATCAGTGAGAATCTTTCTGGCATATGTTGCACATAAAAACTTCGATGTTTTCCAAATGGATGTAAAATGTGCTTTCTTGAATGGAGAACTAGAAGAAACAATATGTGTTGAACAACCACCCATATTTGTGAACGAGAAGTATCCTGATAACTGATACATACTGGATAAAACAGTCTATGGTTTGAAGCAAGTCTCGAGAGCCTGGTATGAAACTCTAACACGTTTTCTTAAAATGTCAAAATTCAAACAAGGTTTGGTTGACCCAACCTTCTTTCGCAAGAAAGAGGGAGAACACTTAATGATAGTTTAGATTTATGTCGATGACATCATCTTCGGCTCCACGAATCCTAGCTTAACAACTGAATTCAAGAAGTTGATGGAGACTAAATTTGAGATGAGTGCAATGGGTCCGATTAACTTTTCCCTTGGATTGAATATAAGACATGGAACAGAAGGCATCTTCATTAATAAGGAAGCGTACACGAAGACTCTGTTGGCGAAGTTCGGCATGACGGGAGATTCCAAAGTAAAGGTTCCAATGGAATTTGGCCTAAACTGACTCCATCTCTTGAGAAACCGACTGTTGATATGACTCTCTATCATCAAATGATAGGGTCCCTTATGTATCTCACGACTAGTAGACCGGACATAATGTTTTCAGTATGCTATTGTGCAAGGTTTCAAGCAACTCCAAGAGAACCTCATATGGTTGCAGTGAAAAACATCTTTCGGTATCTGAAGCAAACCTCGTCTCTCGGTCTTTGGTATCCTGCAAAATCTGGATTGTTTGTTCAAGCCTTCTCGGACGCTAATCTTGGTGGGTGTGGATCAGACTGAAAGAGCACAACTAGTGCAGATTCTTATCAAGACAAACACTTCACATCATTGGTCTTAGTTGGTCTTTGTTTTATCCAAAACAACACAACTTACCAATTTCAAATGTACAAGAGTAAAAAACATTTTACTCTACATTTGACAAGTGTTATAAACCTTTCTTAAGATTATTTCACTCAAGTTATAATCTTGGAGTATGACTCTAAGACTTGTTCTTGGAACGAAGTATGACTCATTTTCTAGATTTAACCATTTCAACAATTCATGATTCCTCTTCTTAGCCATACAAATGCACAAAGATATCCTTAAAGGATCAATTGTGATATGGTTTTTCTATAATCATGAAGATGATCATAAAAATCGATACTAAAGTACTCTCCTATATTTTTATATTGGAGAAACTTTTATCTTTCTACCTCATTTGATTCTTCTCATTCGTTCTGCCATACATTGAAACTTTTCCAATGTTCAGAATTGTACTTAAACTTGTAAGCATAACCATATTTACTAACCTTTAGTAAATCATGACGAATAATCTTATCATTCTTGTGGTGGACTCGACTAGCGCACACCTAGTGTACCCAATCCCCTAGTCCTTCACTTGACTCACATATATATATGTGAATAAGGAATTAGTCTTAATTTACCAAAGATCAAAATTCTCATTCATCACACAATACAAGTTGCATGATTCCAAGTTTCTATCCAAATGAAACTTGGGTGATTAGAATCTTCCCTTATTTGGAAAATTATCGACACTACCACAAACGAAAGAATCAAATTCATATTGCTAACATAGAAACATACAAAAATTAATTTTCACAAATGCCAGTGCAAGGAGATATAATAAAATAAAACAAAATTTTATTTATTGATAAAATGCGGAAAACTTTTCCTTACAATGCAATTACAAATGAAAACTATGTTATTACAAGTTTCTAAGCAATCTATCATAACTCTTAAGCAGTAGCTCAAAAATCCGATCATCGAACCATGTGACTGAAACCCATCTTCGCAACGAGATTCATCATACTCTTCCTTTAAACTTCCTTCCTTTTGCATGATCCTACAAAACATCAAAATGCAACCTTGTCACATCATGTATTAAGAATCCATAATTAGGAACTTAATAGAGTTAGATAGTGGACTTACCTGAAGCAGAACCATACAATATGAATAAAGTTCTCAGGTAGTCAGGGAGGCTTCAATTCTAATGTCCTTTTCCTTGGCAATAGAAACAAACAGGCTCATTGGGAATGTCATATAGCACAATCTCAGATTTGGCCTTTCCCTTATGATCATAACTTTTGATCATGGCCAATTCCTTTCCTTTAAGAGAAGGAATCATTTCTGGGATATCCATGTCATTGCCCATGTCAGCTTGAGAGGTTGATCTTCCAGTTAAATTTGCTTGACCATTGCACCAAATCATTGTTGATTTAGTCGCAACAAGCAAATAAGTAAGATCAATAAGGGTCATGTCGTGGTCTATCACATACTAGTCCTTAATGAACTCACTATATGACTCAAGAAGTGATTGAAGAACCCAATCAATAGTCAACTTCCTTGGGAACACGATACCCAACATTCTCATCCTGTCAGTGTGTGACTTCATATCCATGACATGTGCACACACAAACTTTCCATCCTTGTGTTTTCTATCCAATAGGGCTTGAGTGATCTTGAACTTTTCAAGTCTTTGAACTTGTAGGTTGGGGAGAATAACTGGACGAGGTGGAGGAAGTGAAGTATGATTTCCATTTCCACTAATGCACGACCAATGGATTAATCTTTCACCTTGATCACCAAGTAGGATATCATCTTCAAAAAGAAAGCTTGTTTCAAAAGATTTGGGAATACCATAGTTGTCTGAACTAGAGATCTACAATGGGAGAAATTCGAGTTAGTTTATTTAGGTCCTTAATATAACACCCAAATGAAAATTAAGGCTAGGACCCAACACAATACTTTACAATTCGGAAGAGGGATGTCGTAATCCGAATGCAAAATATTTGAAGGTAGGTAAATGACGATTTACCAATTTCCACCATGAAAAACGAAATTGATTATTAAGTTTTAAATGGATTGAAATTCCTAGATCCTTTGAGATTCATTGAAATTTTCCATGGCATGTTTAAATCTCGATTATGTCCTTCAAATTTGTGACTGGGATGACGAGGATCACAAACAAGGTGTGAATAACCATGCAAATTAGCTTGGTACACTCACTGTTACAACCACCTAATCAATGTGTCGGTTAACCACACACGCTCAATTGATCTATGATTAGCATCTAGCTACCCTTTTACACACATTTTCAGTCCCATATTAGTGTGCTGGTTAACCACACATGCTCAACTAACAACATAACAAGGTGCAAAGTGCAATTTCACGGGTTAGCACCATATTCACATTTTTTTAAGTAACTAAGATTAGGAATTTATAAGTGTTTAGTTACTTAGTATTTCATTATACTTTTAATGAGAATTTAAATGTCCTGTTAAGCCCGTTCGGCTAACGACCCTCCACCAGTCACGAAAGTGGTGGGTGAGAGTGGACACCCATTAAACTACCATTTTATAGGCAGTAACCTTATACCCCCTTATAGACTGGCTTCGTGAATGAGACCTAGTAACGGTAAGATCGACTTTACTCTTATACATACATATATATATATATATATATATATATATATATATTAAACCTATAGTATAAGGGTTGAATTTTAAACTTTTAAAATTATGGGGTTTGGAACTAAATGTTTCAAAGTGAGACTTTGCATTTACAAATTCCAAAACTTGAGGGCAAGTTTTGAACTATTCAAAAACTTTTGGTTTCCATAACTTATGAGTTTAATATAGGTTTTATGAAAAGACTCTTGACATTCCATAACTTGAGGACAAGTTATGGAGTTCATAAAAACATTTATGTAAAAGACTCTTCAAGTTCCATAACTTGAGGACAAGTTATGGAAGACTTAAAACCATTTAAGATGACATCTAAAAGAGACCTTTCATTTTCCATAACTTAAGGACAAGTTATGGATTTCACCAAAAACAATAAGATCAAAAATTCCAGCTATCAAAATCAAACAATTTGACTATGATCTAATTAAACTCATAAGTTAAGATAATTCATATCAAACAAATTTCAAGAAATTAACCTAATCATATAAACTAATACAAATCTTGAAAATTTGACAATTATCTATTAATTTGGATGAGAATCATCATTGCCATAACAACAAAATCAAATTTTATGAACTAAAATATTTTGTGGTAATGGTTCTAATCCAAAACAGGCCAAAAAAAACTTGAAAAACTGCCCACTGGAGCACCAACTCGATGAGTACATGAACTGGACTTGTCGAGTTGGACCTTTTCTAAGTGGGTTTTAGTATACTACAACATCCTATGGTGTACATATAACCCTAAATGCTTTGGATCTATGTTTTCTCTAATTATGCATGCGATATTGTTTCCAAAGCATTACGCCTACAACTAGCATACAATTGATTTAAACAACATGGAATATAGTTATAAAGTTACCTCTTTGTTGTAGCTTGTAGAACTTCTTGAGCTTGGACTTTAAGAACTTAGTGCCCTAAGTGTTGCACCTAAAATGGAATCACAATACATGTTTGGACAAAAGAGACTTTTGAGAGAGTATTTCTTGCACCAAAATCGGCTCATGAACTCTTAGAACACTAGTGTGTCATTTTGGATGCTATGGGGCTTCTTATATAGTGTGGCAAGATTAGGGTTACACTGTCACACCCCCAAACCAGAATGACAGAAACGTTCGGGGGCGGAGGACGTCATATTCAGTATCATAACAGTTCATAGAAAGGAAAGTACACACCACCATACATAAGCAAGGGTTTTAAAAGTGTTTACATAACGGTATTCATTACATGTTCAAAAGATAAATACATAAACATCTTTTAAAAAGAAATAATTAAAGCCAGCGCGTTAATACCCAAAAGTTGATTTCCAACCTGCTTAGCGGTTCCCTGAGAATACAAGTTATTTCAAAGAGAAAGTGTCAACAATTAAGTTGGTGAGTTCGTAAGTGGTTTAGAAACATTGAATGCCATTCCAAAATGAGTGTATATTTTCCAAGAAAATCCCTTATTCTCTTATAAAAGTATGAAATGCATGAGAGTATTTATGTTGAAAAATGTAGATAGTTGAACCAAGAAAATCCCTTATTTTCCTATTAGTTTTTTGGTTTGTATACAGGAAAATCCCATATTTTCCTAAAGTAATAGTTTGTTTAATGTCCAAGACTAAAAATTGGAAGCAAACCACATGCTTTAGAAGATTTTAAACATAGATTTATATAATAAACCTATCAGAAGATTTCAGTTTGTTAGATAAAGAATAGTTATAATAGCTACTCGTTCATCAATCAGAAATACTATAATAGTTGTGTATCCGATGAGTTTTATAACCATACTAAACATAATATGCCTGTAGCGACGTTCTTCAGGCGTCGTAGCGTTATGACAAACTGTCACCCCAAAGGACGGACTGTAGCTAACAGTCAGGGCGCGGGATCATGACTTCCCGTATAGATCTATACACATTTGACACGTTCTCCTAACGGGAGACTCTGGTTATAGACAGGACTTGTAGTATTACCTTCTAACAAGAAGGAGGTATTTGAAGATATACACGTCTCATGGATTCTCAACTAAGTCTGTATTAAAGTAGTAGTTTTGTATGCAAAGTTTATTCTTTTTCACAATGTTCGACAAAGCATAAGTCATAAGTTCTTTGAATGCATAAAATGGTTTTAACAATGACGGTTACTTCGGATACTATGTACTTTGTATAAATCTAGTGCATGCAAGGTATAACAAGAGTTTTCATATAGTGGTTATGAATCACATATGATTCATTTGATAAAAACGAGCAAAGTGAAACTTTATGTAACACACGATAATAACCGTGTGTTTACTTGTATTCTCCCCCGAAATGTATTAAAAGTACATTATAAAGTATTTGAAAGTGTATGAAAGGGGTTACAAACTCACTTGATAGATTGAAGAAGGTGTGACGAAAACCGAGCAGAAGTTTGGCTTGAAAGAGCGGATTTTCTCGGGATTCTCGGGAATCTCGGGAGTACAAACGACCTTCGGAACTTGAGCTAAGCGACCAGGGCTTCGGGTTTTCACGGGCACGGAAAAAGAGGCAAAACGCAAGAAAAACGAGAAGAAATGAGCAAGTTTTCCGGGAACCCTCGCATCCCTTTTATAGGGGCTGAGAGGCCTCGGTACGCAGGGCGTACGGGGGTACGCGGGGCGTACCCGTGCGTCATGCATGACCGAGTCCTCGACTGCCCCGGAGCTCGGATGGGACGGGGCGTAGCTCGCATAGGGGGCGACGTGGACGAACCGGGGCCAAGGCCTTGAGTACGCTGGGCGTACTCGCGTGACTCAGACTTCGGATAATACCAAAGTTTTCTATTAAAAAAAATATATTAATTATTTATCAAACTTTAAAAATTCATATCTCCTTCATATGAACTCCGTTTTCGAAGTTCTTTATATCCACGCATAGGTGAGACTAAGATCTACAACTTTCGTTTATATTCCGTCGGCAAATTCCGAAATTATTTTTATTATTTATTTTTAAAAGGTCAGGGTAAGAAAATTCGTTAAAACTTCATAACTTTTTCATACAATGTCCGATTTGGGCGTTCTTTTTATGTACATTTATAGTTTAACGATATCTATGACTTTCATTTAGACACCTAAGGTCAAAAAGTATTTTTTTTTGAAAATTTGCGTTTTTATGTAACTTCGTATTGCCGGTTTTTGTCGGAAAACTTAGAATGGTCATAACTTCGTCGTTATTACTCGGATTTTAGTGTTCTTTATATGCTTGGAAACCTTAAGACGATATTTACTACATAGTGTACTCCAAACAGAGCTTTTGAATACTTCATTTTTCGATGATATTCTAATTACTTTTTCAAAGAGGTTACAAGACTCGATTTTCAATGACCTGAAATGACGGGTTGTTACATCGTCCCCCCGTTAGAGGGAATTTCGTCCCGAAATTTTAATACAAAAGAGAAGTTTTAGGGGCTGAGGAAGAGGTGCGGATACTTCTGTTGCATTTGGTCTTCCCGTTCCCACGTGAACTCAGGTCCCCTCTTAGCATTCCATCGGACCTTTACTATTGGAATGCGTCTCTGTTTAGTTCGTTTAACTTCCCTATCCATGATCTCGACGGGTTCTTCCACAAAGTTAAGATTTTCATTTAGTTCGATTTCATCTAGTGGAATTACAAGTGTTTCGTCGGACAAACACTTTTTCAGGTTTGATACGTGGAATACTGGATGTACTTTGTTAAGCTCGATTGGAAGTCGGAGTTTGTAGGCCACTGGACCAACTCTTGAAATGATTTCGAAGGGTCCAATGTACCTAGGATTTAGCTTCCCATGTTTTCCAAAGCGTATCATGCCCTTCCAGGGTGAGACCTTTAGTAGTACACGGTCGCCAATCTGAAATTCCAAGGGTTTACGTCTCTTGTCGGCATAGCTCTTTTGCCTATCCCTTGAGGATTTCAGTCGTTCTCGTATTTGCACGATCTTTTCAGTCGTTTCTCTGATGATCTCCGGACCAGTGAGGGTGCTATCAGGGACTAGGCCTTTTGCCAATTGCGTGTCGCCCACTTCCGTCCAACACAGAGGTGATATGCACTTACGGCCGTAAAGGGCTTCAAATGGAGCAGTCTTGATACTAGTATGATAACTATTGTTATATGAGAACTCGACTAAAGGTAAGTGAACATCCCATGCCTTACCAAAGTCGATTACACAAGCTCGCAACATGTCTTCCAAGGTTTGGATCGTCCTCTCACTCTGTCCGTCAGTTTGGGGGTGATAGGCTGTACTCATGTCTAATCTTGTTCCCATGGATTTTTGCAATGATTGCCAGAATCTGGAAGTGAATCTGCTGTCTATGTCTGAGATGATAGACATTGGCACTCCATGAAGTCGTACGATATCTCGGATGTAGGTTCTCGATAGCTTTTCCATTTTATCAGTTTCCTTGATCGGTAAGAAAAGAGCTGACTTGGTTAATCTGTCGACGATTACCCAAATAGTATCTTGGCCACCCTGAGTTTTGGGCAGTTTTGTTATGAAGTCCATGGAAATCTGCTCCCATTTCCACTCAGGTATTTAAGGTTGTTGGAGTAGACCTGAGGGTTTCTGGTGTTCTATTTTTATCTTGGCGCAAGTCAAACACTTGCTCACATAGGTAGCAATCTCTGATTTCATGTTTGGCCACCAGTAGCGTTGCTTGAGATCTAGATACATCTTATCTGACCCTGGGTGTACGAAGTATGGAGTCTTGTGTGCCTCGCTCATAACTACCTCTCTGAATCCACCAAACTTGGGTGTCCAGATTCGGTTCATGAGGTAGCGTGCTCCGTCACTCTTGATTTCTAAGTTCTTGTCCATTCCCCTAAGGGTCTCACCTGTCACGTTTTCGGGTTACAAGGCCTCTATTTGAGCTTCCTTGACTTGTGCTGACAGGTGTGAATGGATCGACATGGCTAATGACTTCACTCTTCGGCCAGAGTACTCCTTACGACTAAGGGCATCGGCCACGACGTTTGCCTTTCCCGGATGATAGCGAATCTCACATTCGTAGTCATTGAGCAATTCGACCCAACGTCGCTGTCTCATATTTCACTCCTTCTAGTCGAAGATGTGTTGGAGGCTCTTGTGGTCTATAAAGATAGTGCACTTGGTACCGTATAGGTAGTGCCTCCAGATTTTAAGAGCGAAGACCACTACTCCAAGTTCTAAGTCATGAGTGGTGTAATTGACCTCATGCGTTTTCAGTTGTCGTGAAGCATATGCAATAACCTTTCCCCTCTGCATTAGTACACAGCCCAACCCTTGCTTCGAAGCGTCGCAATACACCACAAAATCTTCGGTCCCCTCTGGAAGAGAAAGGATGGGTGCACTGCAAAGGGGCTGTTTCAAAGTCTGAAATGCAGCATCTTGCTTTTCTCCCCAGTTGTAGGTCACACCTTTCTGGGTTAAAGCGGTAAGAGGCTTTGCGATGCTGGAGAAATTCTGAATGAACCTTCGATAATAACCAGCAAGGCCTAGAAATTGGCGAATCTCTATTGGTGTGGTTGGTGCGGACCAGTTTTTGATAGCCTTGATTTTTTATGGGTCCACGTGGATTCCTTCCTTGCTAACCACGTGACCGAGGAAGTCCACCTTTCTAATCCAAAACTCACATTTTGAGAATTTTGCATAAAGTATCTCAGTCCGTAACGTCTCTAAGACTTGTCTCAGATGTTGACTATGCTATTCTTTATTCTTTGAATAAATGAGTATGTCGTCTATGAATACTATCACAAATTTATCCAAGAATGGACGACATACCCGATTCATTAGATCCGTGAATACGATCGGGGCATTGGTTAGTCCGAACGACATCACTACGAACTCGTAATGTCCGTATCTCGTTCGGAAGGCCGTCTTGGGAACATCACTCTCCAGGACTCGCAGCTGGTGATATCCCGACCTCATATCGATCTTGGAGAAGTAATTGGCTCCTTGGAGTTGGTCGAATAAGTCGTCGATTCGGGGTAGGGCGTATCGGTTCTTGATGGTAAGTTTGTTGAGTTCTCGGTAGTCGATGCACATCCTGAATGATCCATCCTTCTTTTTCACGAACAACACGGGTGCTCCCCATGGCGAGAAGCTTGGCCTGATGAATCCTTTTCCAAGTAGCTCATTCAGTTGGCTGGATAGCTCCTGCATCTCTGCCGGGGCTAATCGATAGGGTGCTTTGGCTACTGGGGTAGCTCCGGGAACTAGATCGATTCTGAATTCGACTAGTCTCGCGGGTGGTATTCCCGGAAGGTCCTCGGGAAAAACGTCGGGAAAATCGCATACGTCGGGCACTTTCTTGACGTCCTGGACTTCGCATTTCACATCAACAACATGTGCCAAAAACGCGTGACACTCCTTGCGTAGGCACTTTTGAGCTTGGATACTTGAGATGATACGAAGAGTGGTACTGGGTTTGTCGCCCAAGACAATGAAAGTTTCGCCGGTTGGCAGATTAAGGCGAACGACCTTATCGTAACATAAAATGTCCGCATGATGAGAACTCAGCCAATCCATGCCAATGATGACATCGAAACTCCTAATCGAGACTGGCATAAGGCTGATTGAAAAGGGATTATCGTTTAGAGTTAGGGTGCAGTTTAAGTATATCTCACTAGTGCCTTCGGTTTTCCCGTTGGCCATTTCTACTATGAACGGTTCACTTAATGATTGTGGTATTGGTTTTAGCAGGCCTTTAAAGTCGTGACTCACAAAACTCCTTTCCGCTCCACTATCAAACAAAATGCATGCATACGAGTTATCGAGAAGAAACGTACCCGTAACAACAGTAGGGTCCGCAACGGCTTCATCTTGTCCCATTGCGAAAACCCGGCCCCTTCCGCCGGTATTCCTGTTGTTTTCCTTCGGGTAGTCCCTGCGGTAGTGCCCCGTGTCCCCGCACTCAAAGCAGGCGCGACTTACTCCGGTATTAGCAGTGGGGGTGGATTGTTGGGTTGGCTCTTTGCAGTAGCGGGCTGTATGTCCCTTCTTATTGCACCTGGTGCATTGAAGATCACGGCAAGGACCGTGGTGGTGGAAGTTGCATTGGTTGCACTTTGGAAGTTTCCCAATGTATGAGCTTGTGGGGGAAGAGTTGGTAGGTACAGTAATAGCGTGGGTCACTACTACTTGTTGTTTCTTGGGGTTCTCCTGGAGGGTTTTTCCCCTCCTCTTGTTCCAAGGCCTACTCTGGCCCTGAGCCTCCTTAGATGGATTTGCGGTTGCTGTAATGGTACCCTGTTTTACTCCGTGGTCGATGAGTCGCTGAGCCAGGCATTTAGCGCTGTTGTAGGTAATAGGGTTGGAAGCTAGGACATGCCCTTGAATCTGGGGTGACAACCCCCAAATGTACCTTTCAACCTTCTTTGATTCTGGGTTGACCATGGTAGGGCACAAAGCAGCGAGGTCGTTGAACCTAGCTGTGTAGGCGACTAGATCAGACCCAACCATTTTCAGATTCCAGAGCTCCTTCTCAAGCTTTTGCACTTCGCTCCTTGGGCAGTATTCTTCCAGTAGAAGAACCTTCAGATCCTCCCTACTCATGGCGTTGGCGACAGTGAGCGTCACCGAATTCACATGGCTTTTCCACCAAGTGAGGGCTCGATCTATGAAGGTGCAAGCAGCGAACTTAACCTTGCTTGTTTCTTGGCATGAGCAGATCTCGAAGACTGTTTCGATCTTTTCGAACCATTGCATTAGTGCAATGACTCCTCTAATGCCATTAAAAGTCTTTGGCTTTGAGTTGGAGAACTCCTTGTAAGTACATTCCCTTACTTGACCCTGGTCGGTGCCACGATTGGAATGATTCGTGCTGCTTCATGTACCTCCATTTGCATTGGAGTTTATTTGCGAGAGAGCTGTTGTTACTGTTGCCGTGATAGCAGCCTGGACCATGGCCGGATCATAAGTTAGTGGTGGAGGTGGTGGTGGGGTTGCGTTTGTACGTGCTGATCTACGAGGAGGCATCGCGCTGCCAAAAGAAAGAATGAGAGATTATAAGTTTCGGTGGTTGCGAGTTGAATGATATTGAGTTAACTTCCTTTAATAGTTTAAGAATTTGATTTGGCCAACACAGGGTTTTGAGTTTGACTTATAAATAAAGTTTGAATAGATGTACTTATGAATTGAACGAACTACACATAATTAAAACAAGAAAGAGATATGCCCTATATATATTAAACATATAGTTGTGTTACATCTGAGTCTAGACAAACGTTGCTGACCTTTCTAAAGGTCTCCGATTACAGAAAATTTTAAAGAAAATAATACTTTTATCCGAAGTCCTAATTTATAACAAAATTTGAGAGTCGGGCAACTACTACTTGCGGCGTGGTTTGTGCTTGGAGATTGACTCCGTGTCGGACTGCTTTGACTCCATGAGGCGCCTATCAAACGTGGCTTATCGTTCCCTTATCTCCGCTATTGTTGCGAGCGCTGCATTCATCTGTTCTTGGAGGGCATTAGTGCGGTCTAGGCCATACCCTTGCATCTTGTCCAAACGGCGGATGTCGGAAGTGTGCACTTGCACTTCCACATTGACCTCGCGGATCCGGTTGGCTTGAACTCCGGATTGATAGCACTGGTTGGCTAGTTTGCCAACCATGACTCGAAGTGCTCGGTCTGCTGATCCCCCACCTCTGACATCATAGAAGTCTCGTCACATGCCGTAGGGAGGGCGTAAGCTTTGTTGTTGGCTCCAATGGTGGAGGTGACTTCCCCACACAGGAGTGGGTCCTTGGAAGTTCCTCACGTGGACGGGAGATTGTGGGATCGGTGGATTGATAACTTCTGGCTCCGAATCTGTACCAGAGTCATCTTCTTCCTCCAACTCTATAGGCTCTTCGTCTTCTACAGGATCTTCTTCGATCCATCCTCCATTACCTTGTTTGGGGTAGTAGGGGTCATTAGGGTGATGGAATCCAGCCATTGAGTCTGTACGAGAATAGGGTTAAGAATTTACTATAAGCTAGAGCACATGAAATTTATCCTTAAGTTTAATGGCTGACGACAACACAAAAACTCCCTTAGTATTATGTAATGATGTGCTTTTGGTAAGTTTTAAAATTGTTGTCCACTGCAGACACTCCTTGGCACACATTAGTCGACTCTCGGACAAATATAGTTGATCGGGCTATATTCTTCCCAGTTCTGATTACATGTCCCAAGGCGTACCTGTACTACACAACTTATTTATAATACTTCTAAAATTATCCGATATGAAACTGTTATTAGTATGAAATGAGTGCATGCCTACCTTAAAAACTAATTAAATTTAATTTCAAAAGTATGACTCTTCTCAGAGTGTTTTTTCCCAGTTGAGTTTATAGTTGTATACCAAAAAGAAATGGTTTTGATATACCTAATTCCCTATAAACAAAGCTCTGATACCAATCTGTCACACCCCCAAACCAGAACGGCGGAAACGTTCGGGGGCGGAGGACGTCATATTCAGTATCATAACAGTTCATAGAAAGGAAAGTACACACCACCATACATAAATAAGGGTTTTAAAAGTGTTTACATAATGGTATTCATTACATGTTCAAAAGATAAATACATAAACATCTTTTAAAAAGAAATAATTAACGCCAGCGCGTTAATACCCAAAAGTTGATTTCCAACCTGCTTAGCGGTTCCCTGAGAATACAAGTTATTTCAAAGAGGAAGTGTCAACAATTAAGTTGGTGAGTTCGTAAGTGGTTTAGAAACATTGAATGCCATTCCAAAATGAGTGTATATTTTCCAAGAAAATCCCTTATTCTCTTATAAAAGTATGAAATGCATGAGAGTATTTATGTTGAAAAATGTAGATAGTTGAACCAAGAAAATCCCTTATTTTCCTATTAGTTGTTTGGTTTGTATACAGGAAAATCCCATATTTTCCTAAAGTAATAGTTTGTTTAATGTCCAAGACTAAAAATTGGAAGCAAACCACATGCTTTAGAAGATTTTAAACATAGATTTATATAATAAACCTATCAGAAGATTTCAGTTTGTTAGATAAAGAATAGTTATAATAGCTACTCGTTCATCAATCAGAAGTACTATAATAGTTGTGTATCCGATGAGTTTTATAACCATACTAAACATAATATGCCTGTAGCGACATTCTTCAGGCGTCGTAGTTATGACAAACTGTCACCCCAAAGGACGGACTGTAGCTAACAGTCAGGGCGCGGGATCATGACTTCCCGTATAGATCTATACACATTTGACACGTTCTCCTAACGGGAGACTCTGTTTATAGACAGGACTTGTAGTATTACCTTCTAACAAGAAGGTAGTATTTGAAGATATACACGTCTCATGGATTCTTAACTAAGTCTGTATTAAAGTAGTAGTTTTGTATGCAAAGTTTATTCTTTTTCACAATGTTCGACAAAGCATAAGTCATAAGTTCTTTGAATGCATAAAATGGTTTTAACAATGACGGTTACTTCGGATACTATGTACTTTGTATAAATCTAGTGCATGCAAGGTATAACAAGAGTTTTCATATAGTAGTTATGAATCACATATGATTCATTTGATAAAAACGAGCAAAGTGAAACTTTATGTAACACACGATAATAACCGTGTGTTTACTTGTATTCTCCCCCGAAATGTATTAAAAGTACATTATAAAGTATTTGAAAGTGTATGAAAGGGGTTACAAACTCACTTGATAGATTGAAGAAGGTGTGACGAAAACCGAGCAGAAGTTTGGCTTGAAAGAGCGGATTTTTCTCGGGATTCTCGGGAATCTCGGGAGTACAAACGACCTTCGGAACTTGAGCTAAGCGACCAGGGCTTCGGGTTTTCACGGGCACGGAAAAAGAGGCAAAACGCAAGAAAAACGAGAGGAAATGAGCAAGTTTTCCGGGAACCCTCGCATCCCTTTTATAGGGGCTGAGAGGCCTTGGTACGCGGGGCGTACCCGTGCGTCATGCATGACCGAGTCCTCGACTGCCCCGGAGTTCGGATGGGACGGGGCGTAGCTCGCATAGGGGGCGACGTGGACGAACCGGGGCCAAGGACCTGAGTACGCTGGGCGTACTCGTGTACGCAGGGCGTACTCGCGTGACTCAGACTTCGGATAATACCGAAGTTTTCTATTAAAAAAAATATATTAATTATTTATCAAACTTCAAAAATTCATATCTCCTTCATACGAACTCCGTTTTCGACGTTCTTTATATCCACGCGTAGGTGAGACTAAGATCTACAACTTTCGTTTAGATTCCGTTGGCAAATTCCGAAATTATTTTTATTATTTATTTTTAAAAGTTCGGGGTAAGAAAATTCGTTAAAAATTCATAACTTTTTCATACAATGACCGATTTGGGCGTTCTTTTTATATACGTTTATAGTTTAACGATATCTATGACTTTCATTTAGACACCTAAGGTCAAAAAGTATTTTATTGAAACTTTGTGTTTTTACGTAACTTCGTATTGCCGGTTTTTGTCGGAAAACTTAGAATGGTCATAACTTCTTCGTTATAACTCGGATTTTAGTGTTCTTTATATGCTTGGAAACCTTAAGACGATATTTACTACATAGTGTACTCCAAACAGAGCTTTTGAATACTTCATTTTTCGATGATATTCTAATTACTTTTTCAAAGAGGTTACAAGACTCGATTTTCAATGACCTGAAATGACGGGTTGTTACATACACCATGTAAACCCTAATGTGTATGACGTTCCATATTTTTTAGGCTCTATGGGTTTAAACCCCCATGGATCATCCATGGGTTGTAACATTGGTTTAGCCCAACCTAAAGAATCATGGATCATTGGTCCACACCATAAGAATGATGATTTACCAATCAATCCCCATATATTTATTTAGTCTCTTTTGATCACAAAATTAATTCTAAATTAATTATTGATCAATACTAATTAAATCATATGATTTCATATTAATATATTAGCACTTATAATATATTAACAAATGATAAATAACCTCTTCTCAAAAGGCCATCCTATCAAATTGTCATGGTGATATGCAACCTAAATGGACCATGCTACTCTCGGGTCAAGTACATACCAATTATAGTTATGGGCTTAGACACCTAATCCAACATGATCACCATCATCTTTAACACCATCACCCACCTCATCATCATTACCTTCAGCCCCATCACCATCATCAACATCTCCAGCACCATCCAAATCCATGTCATCATCAGATTGGTGATCATTAATGAAATCATTCACAACCTAGTTTAAAAAAATACAATTAGATCATAAAAAAAGAACAAAACAATTGTTAGCTAAAAAAGGAAAGATATCTTACTAGCTTAACTGGTGGGGAATCATCCAATTCCAATTGTACCCCTGGCATGGCTTCTATTTTTGCAATCCTATAACCAGCTTCTAACATATATACAATGTCTACAAGGCCCAGTTGTATCTTCTTTAGGAGAATATCATCCTTTCTACCCTTAGTAAACTCAATCACATCATTATCTTCCACCACAATTTCACCATTAGTTGTATTTGACTGTGTTTTGTTTTTGTTTTGGAAGTTAACCACTTGTAAGATTACATCAATAGCTTGTTCAATTTCATCATGAATTGAGTTAAGCTCCCTAACAATACTGCATCCTAGTTTCCCAAAAGTATCACTACTTTGCATCACACTTTTTTGAGTAGTAGTAACACCTGTATTCATCATATTGTTATCCTGCACCACACCTTCTTCTACACCATTATCACCTTCTTGCATGACATTATCACCCACAGTAACACCTTCATGCTTCATATGATCATCCTAAACCACACCTTCTTGCATATCACCCATATTAGGAACCTCTACATTAATATCATCTTCGTGCATCACATTTTCACCCTCATCATCAACTAGAACATCTTGATTAGTAGCTGCAATAGGATTATCATTCACACTTTCTTGAGCACCTACAATTGGAGTAGCATTCCCACGTTTTGCCGTACCAATCCTCCCACCACCTCTCCTTGTGCACAACTTCTTCCTACCTACATCAATATTACCCTTCCTCACTATTTTAGAACCTGATTGCTGCTTGGGAACGTTATCAGTTGCTGTGGGAATGGGATGTTTTCTTGGACTCCTCCTCATTGTGTAAGAGCATGAAGGTTGACTTAGGGCATTTGGTTGAGTAGGGATATTTGGTTGATTAGGGCCTATAATAGCTGGTGGTTGGTTCAGAACAGATGCAGTTGAAGGGGAACAATATTTTTTCTTGGCCTTCCTGTCTTCTTTGGTGGGGGAGGAACTTATTCTTTTCTCTCATTCTTACATGCCCTCATGTTATGACTATATTCCAAATAATTGCCACATCGAATAGTTCTTGGAACCTTCACTTTTGTTGTTGAAAACTTTCTCTCTTTCTCACTGGAATGCCTCCTTCTAATGGTAGCAAGCATACCATCCATCCTCCTAGATATTGGAAACAACGGTGTAATGTATCCAGTTTGGGCCCACAGATTGCTGCCATTAACAGGTTTTATGTTTGTTGAGTAGCATTGCCTAAATTTTTATTTAGAGAAATGTTAAAGGTCTAAACATTTGAGACTTATTGTTGTAACTGTCACACCCTCTTTTGGCCTCAAACACATGCCCTTGACTATGAATCATAAACCAAACCCTATAATCAAGTTTTTAGTTAGTAATAGTCATTGTAATGATTAAGACAAGTGTTAGAAAGCATAAAATGGCACCTAATATTTTTTTACAAAGAGATTCATTTTCCTCAAAATTGTTGGCCAACATAAGAATTCCATATTTCACTTTCCTCATTCATGTGAGCAAACCTGTCCATGATATAAATCTGTATCACTTTAAGCATGGCGATCAACGGTTTTTTCTAGCATATAATATTATTGAGTTAAAGCACTCTGAGATCACATTCTTAACTGTTTCACATACATAGCCTAATCTGAAAAAGGCTCTACACCATGTCTTTGGCTCTTTTGACATCAAATACTCATATGCAGATGGGCTCAAAATCTTAATGATTTCTGACACGTGTGGAATGTACTAGTTTTAATCCTAACTAACTTAAGCACAAAAACACTCGGAAGGCAGCGGACCTATCGATTACCAGTTTAGTGAAGGTAAATAGGGTATCGAACACAAGGAACGGTAAACAATTAAAGTTACTACTAATATTCTCTAATTTAAACAATGAATTAATGAGGGGTTTTCTCTAGTTTTACAAGACTAGAAACTTAAGCAATTACTTAAACACTTAGCAAGAACAATTAACGACTAGAAAGAAGAATAAAAGACAACTAGATTCATTAATATTACAGAGACTTCCGTTTAGATTCGATTCACTTATTCCTATGGTTGATTTCGTGGCAAGTGCAATGGATATATATATATATATATATATATATATATATATATATATATCATCATCATCAATTACCGATTGCTAATGTAATTAGGTTCATGTTCATTATTACTAATCCTTTAGCACACAAATCAATTTAAGCAGTGATCAAGTGATTAAATTAGAGAGTTTACTAGTGTTTAATTTGAATCATGAAAGACTTGTAATAGTAGTTAATTAAATTGGTTTGTTCCATTAACTTATATATGGTTGGTCATTATATATAGATCACACATTAACTTACTTATTTTCTAGTTAACCCTAGGTTATTTTCACAACACTAGGCTTATAATCTTGTTTTCACAAAATCATAAGAGGTTAGAAATCAAGAAAGATGTTCATGCAATCTTAACAACTCATTAATCAACAGAAAATAATTGTCATTAACACATAAGGTTCTTTTAACAAGCTTAACATGCTAAATAATCAAATTAATATAATCCAAAGCCACTAAATCAAACCATAATCATAAGTTCCTCTACTCTAAACGAAAGTAGGGTGTTTAACCCATGACTTTAGCAGAAACAATCATAAAAACAAAATTCATCAATGCAACCATAATGTAAACAAAGGAATTAAGTAATTTACTAATAATTTTTTGCCTTAGATCACTTCAATTCAAAGCCTTTAGTCGAATTCTAAAATCCACAGCTCCTAAGGATGTATCTGGCCTTCAAAAGTCGATAAAAACTCCAAGCATTTGTTGGGGTTTTGAACATAAACGATCCTTAAATAGATTATGAAAGTAGGCGCCACACGTCGTGCTAACAGACTCAACATGCCGTGTTGAACATTAAAAATACATGTACAACAAGGCACTATTTTATCGGGATTTTTCAATACAACACACAGTGTTAATGAGGGTAACACGCCATGTTCTTCTGCATTTTCATCTTCTTTCTTCAAATTCCAAGATCCAAGCTTCCAATCGCCAATTCGGCTTCCTTTTCCTCTTGAGTATGTCTTTGTTGCTGAAAATGAAATTTTAAACCAATTAAGTACCTTTTGTTCAATATTTAAGACAAAAACAACATAAAGCATTAAAATAATGCATGAATTATATGACTAAATATGCCTATATCAAAATACCCCACATTTGACTTTTGCTTTCCCCCTAGCAAAACTGAATTTTAGCACAGTAATACCATATAAGACAATCCCAATTAAATCCAACCGTTATGCCAAGACCTCAACGCATGCATTTGTGTCTAAGTTTTCCTAAGGACCCCCTAACCCTAAATACTCACAATCTTCATAAACACTCGCCCACTTTTTCTGAACAAAGCTTATTTTATGCATCCCTCCGAGTCCATCCACATAAAGCGTTCTTAACCTCAAGGTACATTTGGTTAAACCCCCAAGCATACATATGGAAAAATAACCTATAAAAGAAAATTACATATAAAATAAAAATACAACTTTTGCTTTAAATCTTTGATAATTTGTAGCTCTTCTTCATATCTTCATACTTGTAGATTCTTTCAAACATTTCAACACTTTTTTTTTCAAAAACACTTTTTTTACTCAAATCTAAAACCTAGAAAAACATATGCTTACGCAAGGGGTTTTAACTTCAACATTTATTGATTAAAGGAATTAGTCTTAGTGTGTAATGACTTCTTAAGCTTTCCTGGATACATTTCAAGTACACGATTCTAAACATGTTGCGTCCCTCAAACTAAGCAAGTTTATGTTTTGTTCCATGATTTCACTAGAATAAAGGAGGCCACAAATGCATTATAACATATATTGGGTCAACTAAATATTTAGGTCCTCAAAGAATCATCAAACACAATACTAGCATGGAATCCTAATTGCTGTACCATAATTTTTTGAATTAACCTAACAATTTTTTTATGTTCAAAATTTTCAAAATTATACCTAGGATTCTAATGTAACTAATGTAACCAACCCCTACCGCACACTTATTTTATGCAATGTCCCCATTGCATGTTATGAAAAATAAAATAAAAAGTAAATAGGGAGAAAAGAAACGGACTCCCCTGGGATAGTAGTAGCGAGGTTGATAATTCTTCTTTTTAGCTCCTTTTTCAGCTGACTTTAGCATGGGCACAGTTTAACCATGCCTTGGGCGTCATACATCTCGTGTGGTTGACAACTCGTAACACAACTAGAAAAAGATTCTTGGAATGCCTAGAGATGGACTTCATAAATGTGGATAATTGCCACCTTGGATAGGATCAAATCAATGACTTGAGAAAATTGACTGGGGTAGCAACACGTCGAGTTGTAGTGGGAAACATGTCGTGTTGAATTTTAACTCAGACATAAATCGTGTTTTTCTTCTGGAACATGCCGTGTTGTGGTATGACCTTGACGTGTTTTAAGGTTCAGATCGTGATTTTTATTCTTTTGTGCTTCAACGCTGATTTTTTGATCAAATAGTGTATTAACACAATACATCTCTTTATTTCTTCTGTAACGTAACTCCCTTTAGCAATCATAATCACCGGACTCAAAAATGTCGCTCAAAGTCTTCTAAACTCTTGTTAACCTCTCACTTGTTCCTTTCATGCTTTAAATAATTGTTCTATTCTCAACCAAACTTCTGCAAATATCAAAAACAAAAACTACATAATACAAGGAAAATAAACATTAATTTAAAGTTCCTAAATTATCCCTAATTACTATAAGTTTTAAAACAACCAAACTAAACAACCAAACAAAATAAAAAAAAATTGTCTTAAACACTTCAAACACAAATAAATAAAAAGGATAGCTAGTCTTCATCTTCTCCCCCAACTCCACTCCCTCCGGCTCCTCCTTGTCCCTCCAAAGATCTTCCCAACTCGGAATGTATGGATAAGCGGGATGAGTATAGTGCTGATGAAGATTCATTTGGAGCATCATGAACTCCAAAGTCATGTTTGTATGATTCACACCACGGGACAAATTGTTTTGAAATTGCCTCATAGACAACTTGTATGGGTCAATGGGCAATTCATCCTCAACGGAATGACCGACGGCTCCTCACGAACTTCCATGGGTTGTAGCCTAACTCTTCTTCCCGGGTGCTCCAGCATCAACACCTCATCATCATTAGGGATAGAAAAATTTCCCCCTCCGTTGTCCTCAAAGTTCCTAGCCTTTTGTAGAGAAGGGGGCTAAAGGGACGTGTGTGCATCACGGTCAAAAAAATTTCGGCCCGTGTCTCAAATAATCCATACGAATGAGCCAATTTAGTTACCAACATGCCACTACAAATGGGCGACCCCTTTCTATTTTTCTCCCCTCTCTCTGCCAAAAACTTCGCTAAACAATATCGTATGTTGCAAAAGACACCTGGCGTAAGAACACTCCATAATAAGAACAAATCAAGGTTTGGAACCTTGTCATCATCCTTTTGCATGTTGATTGTGCTTGCAAGGAACCGGTGAATGAGTCGGTGGATTGGTGATCGGATATCACCTTCTTGAGCCACCAAAGATATGTGCACTCTGTTAGCAATTGTGGTCCATAAATTGGTTCCATTTATCCTATCCAGGAACTCCTTGTGACATTGCTCCAAAAATGTGCTAAATGCTTCGGTCATGGCCTCATATCTGTTGTAGATGCCAAACCTCCACACCAACTCAGCCACACTACATTCCCTTCTTACACCACCTAAACAAAAAGTAAAGCCTTTCGGGTCAAACGCATCATTTCCACCTATAAAGTGGACAGTAGCATAAAATTCCAAGCAAAGTTACTTGTAGACCGGTTCGTGCATTTGAAATAATCTCCTCCAACCGGTGCATGTTATTCTCACCCCCTCATTCATAAAAATCTTGGTGAGATACAGGTTCATAGCCTCAACTAATCCAACCTGCTCAAGCCATACCCAGTTTACTTCATTGGTGATGTAGAATTCCTTTCTTTTCATCTTTTCTAGTTTATTCCGCCATTCAGTAAGAACTCTCTGAGAAACAACCTCAGGAAAGTTATACCATGGAAAATCTCCTTGGTCTCTTGGAGCTTCTGGACCTCTTTTCCTTTTCCTCATTGTTTTTTCTGTACAAATAAACAACACAAGATCAAACAAATACCAAAAGAATTTAAAGATAACTTTTTTTAGCAAAACTAGGCTCTCTGAACACCAAACACGCCGTGTTGTATGAACAACACGTCGTGTTTGATGAGCACGTCGAACAACACATTCTGGATTGAACCCATACAACCAAATAAACATCAAACAAGTACATGGGTTTGTTTATAACACTATACTATGCATATAATCACAAGAAATAATGGTTGAAACAACCTATAACATACAAAACTGGAACCCTAGAAATTTATGCAAAGTTCAAAAATATCCGATTTATCATTCAAATCAAACACAAAACCCATAAAAACCTTAACTTTAATAGATTTTGGGGTTAAAAGTTTTACCTTTGTTGAAGAAAATCAAAGTAGAACCGAAGGAGTAGAAATTTGGTGTTCTTGAGGGAAAACTTGGTGTGTTCTTGGGGTGGTGGGTGAAAAGTGAACGATTTCTTCCTTTTAGGGTTAAAGACCCATTTTTTACTGAGTTTAAAATTGCTAAATTTTCAGTAACTGAAAGTTAAACACGCCGTGTTGGGGCACCCCAACACGCCATGTTTAAATGTGTTTCGAAGAAAAATCGCAAAAACATGCCCAAACACGGCGTGGGAATAGCTTATACACACCGTGTTGGGTGTTCAGAACAAAAATTTTATGTTTTCCACAAAAGGTTTAACCACACCCCACACTTAAGTCTTTCTTTCCCTCAAGCAACACTTAAATTATTTGAAGACTAAGACTAAAAATCCTTAACAAAACACCAAGAAATAAAGGAAATAAAAGACGAAAACGAAAAGAAAGAAAAAGGAAAAGAAAAGCAAACTCAAATGATGGGTTGCCTCTCACAAGCACTTACTTTTTTAGGAGCCTTGAGTTGGACTCCTTCCCGCTCTATGTTGTAGCGGTTTCCTCCAAATCTATGCCCTCTTCAATCCTCTCTTTGTTTGGCATCCCTTCTTCATAATGCTTGACTCGGTGCCCATTGACCTTAAAACTTCACCCATCTTTGTTCCAAATCTCAATTAATCCATAAGTATACAGTTGCTTGATTTTGAATGGCCCGGAACATCGTGTGCGCAAATTTCCAGGAAAAAGTTTCAACCTTGAGTTATAAAGGAGAACTTTTTGACCAAACTCAAATTCTTTGTTTCCTTTTAGCCTTGCATCATGCCACTTTTTTTTCTTATCTTTGTAGATCAACGAGTTTGTGTATGACTCGTTTCTCAACTCCTCAAAGGCATTCATTTGCAAGATCCGATTGGCACACAGCTCACTTGGTTAAAAGTTACAAGTCTTTACGGCACAATATGCTTTGTGCTCAAGTTCCACCGGTAGATGACAGTTCTTCCCATAAACTAACCTATAAGGCTTAGTCTCAATGGGCGTCTTATGGAACGCCCAAAGTGCATCATCGAGTTTATCCACCCAATCTTTTTTATTGCTACCCACCGACCTTTCCAAGATTCTCTTCAAAGCTCTATTCATAATCTCGATTTGCCCATTCATTTGAGGATGATATGGTGTTGCAAGCCTTTGGTGTACACAATATTTTTGTAACACCTTTGCTAGTTGATCATTAGCAAAATGGGTTCCCCTGTCACTTCTAAGTGATATTGGCACTCCAAATCTAGAAAATTATATTTTCAAAAACTTCATAACTACCCATGCATCATTGGTGGGTAATACCTGTGCTTCAGCCCACTTGGAAATATAATCAACCGCTACAAGGATGTACTTGTTCCCTCTAGATGATGGGAATGGTCCCATAAAATCTATGCCCCATACATCAAACACCTCGCACACTTGGATGTTCCTTTGTGGCATCTCATTCCTTGAAGAAATATTCCCCGACCTTTGGCATGAGTCACACTCTCTCACATAGGTGTTAGCATCCTTGAAGATCGTTGGCCAGTAGAACCCTTCATCAAACACCTTCGTGGCCTTTTATTGAACTCCATGATGTCCTCCTACTGGCCAATTGTGACAATGCCCTAAAATATCATGAATCTCCCTTCCAAACACGCATCTTCTAATAATCCCATCTGTACAACTTCTAAAAAGATATGGCTCATCCCAAAAATGATATTTGATTTCAGAGAAGAGTTTTTTCTTCTGCTCGTGAGTGAGCCCTTTTGGAAGAAAGTTGCATGCCAAGAATTTTGCAATGTTGGCATACCAAGGTTCTTCTCCTGCAATCAACATCAAATACTCTTTAGGAAAGCTATCCCTAATGCCCTTGTTGTCTATCTCGTCCCTCTCTGGATTTTCCAATCTTTATAGATAGTTGGCTGCTATGTTTTCCATCCCCTTCTTGTTCTTGATCTTGATGACAAATTCTTGAAGTAAAAGCACCCATCAGATCAGTCTCAGCTTCACATTCTGCTTGGGAAACAAATATTTAATAGCATAATGGTCAGTGAAAACAGTTGTTTTAGACAATATAAGGTTGGGGCGAAACTTGTCAAAGGCATAAACCATGGCCAAAAGTTCCTTTTCAGTAGTAGTATAATTTTCTTGGGTTGGGTTTAAAGTATTGCTTGCGTAGTAGATTTTTTGAAAGTGCTTATCAACCCTTTGACCAAGAACGGCTCCTTAGGCATAGTCACTGGCATCGCACATTATTTCAAAGGAAAAATTCTAATTTGGGCGATAATGGTCGGGCATTAGTTAATTTTTCTTTTAAAATCTCAAAATCTTCTAAGCATTCTTTAGAAAAATTGAAAGGTGCATCTTTTAAGAGTAGTTAAGTCAAAGGTCTCTTTATTTTAGAAAAGTATTTTATAGAACGGTGGTAAAAATCTGTGTGACCTAAAAACTCCTAACGCCCTTTCACATTAGTTGGTGGGGGTAACTTAGCAATAGTATCGATCTTTGCTCGATCCACCTCAATCCCTAATTTGAACACTTTATGACTTAAAACGATTCCTTCCTTCACAATGAGCTGACATTTTTCCCAGTTTAAAACTAAATTGGTATTTTCACACCTAGCAAGCATCAAATCAAGGTTAGAAAGACAATCATTAAAAGAAGAGCCAAAGACTGGAAAAGTCGTCCATAAAAACTTCCATAAATGTTTCCACCATGTCATGGAATATAGCCGTTATGCATCGTTGAAAAGTAGCTGGTGCATTGCAAAGCCCAAAAGGCATGCATCGATATGCAAACATTCCACTTGGACAAGTGAATGTCGTCTTCTCTTGATCAATTTGGTTGATGGGAATTTGGATATAACCTGAAAATCCATCTAGAAAACAATATTAGAAATGACCAAACAATCGCTCAAGCATTTGAGCAATAAAAGGAAGAGGGAAATGGTCTTTGCTAATGGCACCGTTTAGCTTTCGGTAATTGATGCACACTCGCCAACCGGTTACCGTTCGTGAAGGTATAGACTCATTCTTCTCGTTCGTTATGACCGTCATCCCTCCTTTGTTTGGAACTAATTGAACCGGACTCAACCATTGACTGTCAGAGATGGATTATATGATCCCTGCATCTAAAATCTTGACAACTTCCTTCTTGACTACCTCTTTCATGTTTGGGTTTAGTCTTCTCTGATGTTGTACTACCAGTTTTGAGCCTTCTTCTAGGTTGATCTTGTGTGAGCAATAGGAAGAACTAATGACTTTGATGTCGGTTATTTTCCAATAAATGGCGCTCTTCCTCTTCTTTAGAACCTCAACGAGACTCTCTTTTTTGGTTGGTGTGAGGTCAGAAGCAATAATCACCGGCTTTTGGTCATCCTCTTCCACAAAAGCATATTCCAAGTGTTCCGACAAAGTTTTTAGCTCCAATTGTGTATTCTGAACATTGAACACGACGTATGTATCAACAGAATACGCCATGTGGTACTCATTTTCCCAGTCTGATCGCATTTTTTCCACCCGCCACGTCGTGTTGGTCTCCTCAACACGTCATGTTTGTTCTTCGAAATTTCTTGTGAGTTCTTCAAATTCTATTTCTTTAAGTAACCTATCTATCTATTTCAGATCTTTTTTAGCATCAAAGTCACCTTCTGAAAGGAACGTGAATCCACCCACCCTGTCTTCTTTCCATTCCTCCAACTCTTGTTCCAATAGTTCTTCAATCGTGTCCACCGAGAGACCGTGTCGACTCTAGAACTTGATTGTTTCATCGCCCAATCAACTCCAAAAGTGACTGCATCATCTCGTACCCGAAGAGTAAGTTTTGATTTCCTCACATCCACTGAAGCACAAGCGGTGCTTAAGAAAGGTCTTCCAAGAATAATAGGCACTTGATGGTCTTCTTCCATATCTAGCACTATAAAATTTGCGGGAAACATGAATTTGTTCATTTTTATCGAGAGATCCTCGCAAATTTCTCTCAGGAACGTCACCATCTTGTTAGCTAGATGCATTGCCATACGAATGGGTCTTGGTTCCGATAGGTTCAATTTCTTGAAAAATGAATACAACATAAGTTTCACACTAGCTCCCGAATCGGCCAATACATAACTTGTAGCCGAATTTCCGAATTAACAAGGCAAAGTTAAGCTCCCCGTCCCATTTTCTTCGGTAGTTTATTTAACATGGCGGCTAAGAAATCCTCATTTAGGACCACCTTCGATGCTTCTTCCATCTTTTTTCTATTTGTGAGAAGGTCTTTCAAGAACTTGGCATACTTGGGCATTTGAGCTACCACCTCGATGAATGGAATGATGATTTGGAGGGACTTTATATGTTCCAGAAACTTCTTGTAATCTTCATTCTACTTGTCTTGTCTAGCTCGACTTAGGAATGGCAATGGAGGCTGATATGACTTGATTGGAGAGTTTTTATTTTCTTTAGGTGGAAAACACGTCATGTTCTTCTCCTGAACACGCCATGTTGAGTCGTTAGTTTGTGATTCTCAATTTTCTTAGGCATCTTCTTGATCCTTCTTATAAAATGGTATGTCATTCAGTTGAGCGAGTATGTGACCCTTCAATTCAAATTTTGTTGTCACTGGAATGGCGGGTTGAACAAGACATGGTCCAGTATCCTTACGCATCTTCTTCTTGTACTCCTCCATGGATATGTCAGAAATATTCACCATCTCTACTTCTGAGTTGGGTGACTTGGGTGTTTTGGGCTCGTGATCTGCTATCTTTTCTTCTTCAATTTTCTCTAAGCTTTCATAACCACTTAATTCCCCGATTGCTTTGCCTTTCTTTTTGCACAAGATTGATTATGGATCTTCCAATGGTGGCACTATTGTAGAATTAGAGCTCCGGGTCATAAACTAACTAAAACAAAACAGAAAATTACTCATAAAACGAAGAAAAATGATAAAAACAAAAACTAAAAATACATCAAACACGTCGTGTTCAGATTTGACCACGGCGTGTTCAATCACAAAACCGAAAAACCGATACGAAAATTAAAGCATAAAGCTGTAACTTTATATGAGATAAATCTCACGCAAAGGATCAATAACACTATAAAAGAAAATTAACTATTTAGAACTATTCCGCGGAAACGGCGCCAAAAACTTGATACGTGTGGAATGTACTAGTTTTAATCCTAACTAACTTAAACACAAAAACAAACAATTGGAAGGATGTGTATGTAACACCCCGAATCTCAGGTATAAACTTTACAACATTATTTTCATTTTGAAAGGTCTACTCGACGAGTTAAATGCCCTGACTCGTCGAGTAGGAACGAATTTGGCCGCATGTGTTAAGTGATCAACTCGACGAGTTGGAGCTGGAGGATGAAACCCTAATTTTTATGGTTTGCACCCTATTTAAAGGACCTTATGTCCCTTCCTCCAGTCCTTCACCACCCCCTTAACGGCTGAGAGAAACCCTAACCAGTCTTGACACGCATGAACTCGACGAGTCAGTTAGGATTTTCCCGACAATTGGACACGCATGAATTGGACGAGTTGCCTGGGAACTCGACGAGTCAACTAGGATCTTCACGATTCTTTGAGTTCTGGAAGGAATCGACAAGTCAGTGAGCTAAACTCGACGAGTTGGGTCAACATGGACTGTTGACCTTGACTGTTGACTTTGCCTTTGACTAAGGGTTGACCAGTTTAACTTTTGGGGTTATTTTGGTAATTTGGGAATTTATGGAATGGGATCATTGATGGGTGTAGGTGCTGGTGTTGGAGCTGTATTTGGAGAAGGTTGATATTATCATTCCGAGCTACTTGAGAGGTGAGTTATCCTCACTATACTAAAGGGTCGAATGCACAAATGCCGACCCATTGCATCTGATATCCTAGTAGTTGGTGTTATGTTGAGTGTGAATTAGTTATGCATGCTAGTTGTTATGCCAGTTTGGTAGATCTGTAGGACTACCTGTGTTACTATCTGATTTTCTATATATGCATTAGTTATGTTATATGTCATCATGTTATGGGGGATGGTTTGAGGTTGTACTGCTCTGTGCGGTAGCCAACAAACCCCAAGAGCATTCCAGATACGAGCTGAGGGCCGAGCAGGGCATGCCAGACTCGTACTGTGGCCTAAAGAGCATTCCAGATACGAGCTGAGGGCTGGGCAGGGCATACCTAACTTGTACTATGGGCTCAGTGGCAAGCCAGATGTGAGCTGTAGGCCCGGAAGGCAAGCCAGACTTACACTATGGGCCCAGGGGTAACCCAGTCTGTAAAGCTGTGGACCCATGACATGTTGTTATATATATATATATATATATATATATATATATATATATATATATATATATATATGTTATTTGTTGTGTATCAGTATTTTGGGGGAACTCACTAAGCTTTGGGTTTACAGTTTCAGTTTTGGTTTCAGGTACCTCAGACGATCGCGTGAAGGCAAAGGCGTGATCGTATAGCTCCTCACATTTTAATACTATGTTTCTGGGATAGTCTGATATAGAACTGTTTTGAAAACAAATTTGTAATAACTGTTAGTTTCTAAATGTTTTAAAAAGTTTAAATTTGGTATGATTTTTATGGATGTTACCGTGTACGTATGTTCAGAACACTAGGCTTATAATCTTGTTTTCACAAAATCATAAGAGGGTAGCAATGAAGAAAGATGTTCATGCAATCTAAATAACTTATTAATCAAAAGAAAATAATTGTCATCAACACATAAGGTTCTTTTAATAGGCTTAACATGATAAATAATGAAATTGATATAATCCAAATCCACTAAATCAAACCATAATCATAAGATCCTCTACTCTAAACAAAAGTAGGGTGTTTGGCCCATGACTTTAGCAGAAACAAGCATAAAAACGAAATTCATCAATGCAAACATGATGTAAACAAAGGAATTAAATGAGTTACTAATGATTTTTTGCCTTAGATCTCTTCAATTCAAAGCCTCTAGCCGAGTTTTGAAATCCACAGCTCCTAGGGATGTCTCTAGCCTCCAAAAGTCGATAAAAACTCCAAGCATTCGTTAGGGTTTTGAAAAAAAAACGATCCTTAAGTAGATTATGAAAATAGGCGCAACGCATTGTCTTCACGGACTCAACACAACGTGTTTAACATTAAAAATGCGTGTATGGCAAGACACTATTTTATCGGGATCTTTCAATACAACACGCTGTGTTGGTGAGGGTAACATGCCGTGTTCTTCTGCATTTTCATCTTCTTTCTTCAAAATCCAAGATCCAAGCTTCCAATCGCCAATTCTGCTTCCTTTTCCTTCCGAGCATGTCTTTGTTGCTGAAAATGAAACTTTAAACTAATTAAGTAACTTTTGTTCAATATTTGAGACAAAAACAACATAAAGTATTAAGATAATTCATGAATTATATGACTAAATATGCCCATATCACTTTCCATACGCCTCTTGAAGTCACCTTCCACACAACTCATAGAGGTAGCCGAAAACAACTTCTTGTACTCTAACCCTGTGAAGGACTTTCTAAAATTGGCATAAATGTGCCTAGCACATTGCCTATGCTCAACATGAGGCAATATATCTTTTACAGATTCATGTAGATCCTACAGGACAATGATTTAATTAGTTTAAGAGAGGAAAAGTTTTTAATAAGATAATTATGCATATAAATAAAGGATAAGTATGTATACTGATACCTTGTCTTGGTATGATGTCACTACCAAACCTCTTCTACCGTCAAGCTCTAAATCATCCCTTAGAAGCACAAGAAACCATGTCCAACCTTTACATATAGCTTTGAGACCAATATAAAACCTATGAAAATAGTTTTTCCCTTATGGATTGACAGTTACACACACCTTACATGTAGAGCCTGGATTGGATCTTAACAACTCTTGTACATAAACACATATTTTTGAATAATGTTAAGTCAATTTACCTTCAATTAGCTCTTTGGCCCATTTCTTTGCTCGATGAAGTTGGCCTATAGACAAAAGAACCTAAACCTTTGTTTAATGTCGGTAATCATCTCTTTTAGCTTCACCTTAGGTTTATTTGCAATTTATGTTACGTAGTGGCAACCTATCCATTTAGGAGTAACCACAGAGCCAAGTTTAAACCTCCTACCACAAAAATGATTAGCTTCTAATCTTTTGATCTCAACAGATCTTTCATTGAATATCCATGAGGCATATAGTCTAAAAGGGCAAGCATTATTCTTATTTCTCTTCCTACATCTTGCAACTATTCTGTTACTATCACACTTTTCAAAGTACAGTTGATACCTGTTGTGGACTCCATAGTTTTGGATACAAAACTTCAGCTGTGTAGTAGTCTCAAAAATTGTTGGGACACATATTTGTGTAGATTTGATGATGCAAAATATATAAATTATAGTTATAGTTTATCTGCTCATTGTAGACAGTCAGTCTTGTCTAAGTAAGTGTAAGTAGCACAACTTAAACAAACTGATCTATCAGAGCTTGTTTAGTTATGTTAATATGAAGATATGCTGATGGAACTTCATATATCAAAGACTAAAGATCATCCCCTGATGAGCTAAAGACACTGAAGGCACTATCAGCACCAAAGGAATTGAAAGTATTTTCAACATGAAGACACCATACACTGAAGACTGATCAGTGTGTACAGACGTTGATGTTCTTACACTGATGAAAGATGCTGATAGCATGCACTAAAGATTGATGATAGATGTTGATGGTTATAGATGGTGATGGTTATACACTACTGTAGCTGAAGCTGTCTGAGATGAAGCTGAAGTTGATCACCATGAAATTGATGTTGATGCTCTGATCAATGTCTGATGTTCTCGTGCTGATATTCAAATTTAGAACTAATCAGATTTACTTGGTGAAGACGTATTCTGGAGATCTTATCTGGTATGTTCCTTAAATACCATATAAGTTTATATTTAGATTAGATACAATCCTTTTATATTGGGATTTACATTTAATAGATTAAAATTAATCCCTTGATTGACGAGATTCTCTAGAATAGTTTAGTATATATTCTTGTATTAGGATTAAACCTTAATTATAGCTTTGTGCGTACTACTTTGTGTAGTCGCTTTCTGTGACCTTCTTTGTGACCTGCTTTGTGCACCTCGTTCTCTTTGTGAAGAACACTTTTCTTAGTGAAAAACCATCTTTGTGATAATATGTTGGTTCTTTTGGTCTTCATTATATCTTGTTTGTATCCAATCAAACAAACCTATGTGTGATATTAGAGTGGCTTTTATGATACATTCAAGATTCAAAAGTTCAAGCATTCTTCTGAAACTCAAAAATCGGATGATGATGATGATGATAAAGCAGAAGAAAAGAGTTCAGACATCTGAAGCTAATGTCTCTTTATCTAATCAAAAATTTTAAAAAGTGAGGTATGTTTCATCATCTAAATTTTTTAGGGTTCATAAGATCTCCTATTAATTCTAGAGATATAAGAGAGATGATAAACTTTGTCAAGTTTATTTTGGTACTTTCTCTCTTTTGGATGAAAGGTTTTATTTTTGGTCAACTTACTAATTTGCAAAAGATTTCTGGAGGTTTTATTTTGTAATCTTTTGTTATGTGACAACTCATTTAAAAGTAAAGGTTTTTCTTGTATGTGTCTCTATCATAGAATACAACAGGTACAACATGTGTCAAGAGTGCTAAATGATTGAGCTTTTATCAAAATGAAAGATAATGTTGACAATACTATGCTGGTATTTTTAATACTATAACTGGGTTTTTTTGAACAAAAACAAGGGTATTATTGTGCGTTTTTTAAAAGCGAATTGTCTTTTGAAAAGTGAATTCGGGTGTTTTGGATCCGTTGAAAGGAGATAACAGCTAGATACAAGTTTGTAAGGAATGGACATGTATGTTGAAAAGTGTCTTCATATGAGCTGTCAAGGAAAAATCTTTGCAGGTGTTTGGTAGCTAAAGTCAAGAAAATAGGTACAATCAAAGAAAACTCAACCACCATTTGCATCTCTTGAAGGGTGCCAGACTGGCCAAATCAAGATCATGACACCTCTTCAGCTTGTCCCAACGTCTCCATTCAAAAGACAATCATAGACTTCTATTTCACATTATGGTAACCTCTCTCTTTATCATGTAGTCTCCAACGAGTCCCCACCTTATATCCACAACCAAACGAACTTTTCCACCTCATCTCAAAAGTTCTTGATGACTTCCATTCACTTATGGGAGACTCTCACTGATTGGACTCTTATTGATGAGACTCACTGAAAATACTTATATTTGCATATGCTTTTCATGAGCTCACCATACTAAAGTTTCCCATGGATCAAGCGTCAAAAGGTGTCTCTCCAGAGAAATAGATTGGATCTTCGATATGATGTTTTTCACGATTCTTCTTCACCAATCAGCTTCAGGAGCCTTACCAACGCAATTTCATGCAAATCTATGTCCTTTTAGCTTTTCGTATGTCACTCATGTCAATATCAAGATCTAAGATTTTTTTGGATGATTATCTCTCTCTCTCTCTCTCTCCCTCTCGCTCTCTCTCTACACTGGAATCATCTCACACGCTGCTTCCACTTTACACCTTAGCCATTTGCTACCAAACCTTCATCTTCGATCATCTTTGTCCTTATATTACGTGATTACCTCCACCAACACATATCCATGATCGACCCACCTATAAAAACCTCGTACATCATCACCTTTGAGTTTCCTGCAACATCTTTCACTGTTGTGATATCGCTCTTCAGGGAATTGGTCATTTGTTGACGAGTTGATACTGGAGGTTTGCCTGAGAACACAACATAGAAGAGTCATTAGAGAACGACCGGGGGTTCTCTCAGGACTTCACTCTGACGATCAAGTTAGCTTTATTTATGATAGAGATTTGGGTCAAATTGTATATGGAAGAGGATCCTATCCTTCCTTGGGAAGGAAGGGATTCTTTTACACTTGTTGCTAGCGGAATGGGGTGATTATCCCCATGTGGGAGTAAGACATGGCACTTTCCTACCGGGAGAAGTACGCTCACGCCATCTAACAGCCAGGTGATGTCAGTTCTGGGCGTCATCCGACTCTTTGTCATGACCTGATTGGTCATGAGAGAATGAGAGGATTAGGAGGAATATTCTTCCTCATGGGGGAAAGTGAGTTGTCATTCTGGCACTGGATTGTCTAGGCTAAGATCGAGACTTGGCCAAGACCCTGGCGAGATAACGTCCCGTCAGTGCTTTCCATCAGGTTTAACGTGGTCGCATACGGTAACGTTAACAAGTCCCTTAGACCAGTAGGCTTCTGCATTGGGGACGTAGCAGAGTTGTTCTAGTCTAGTCATAGACACGTGGTAGACTGATATTGCTAATCTCTGCAGTTGACAAGACGGAGATGCCGTTGTTCGGGAGTTTCATCATGAGACGGTTCACTGCTCTTTTTGTAGCATTTAAAACCTTGTTTATGCCTTTCTCATTTTGCTTTTGTTGAGTTAAAAACTCTAAAGATCGAATAGATTCAAACAGGTAAAAAAAAAATCAAACACAGAATATAAATCAAGAATATGTCAGACGATTAAGAACTGCTACTGTAGAGGCTACATAGGGTTTACAATGACACGATTAACAAATACACGATACATGCATGCATCTTAAATAATAAAACCCTAATAAATAACTCACGGCCTAACTCAGTTACAAAATAGACTAAATAATAAGCCCAAAAGATGCAACACTAAGGTGCTCTTTGTTTTTTCGGAGGCAAAATGTCTGCAGTCTGCGGACTACATCTGTAGACCTCTGCAGTAGAAGCGGTGAACCAAACGTCTGTAGTCTGAAAAAGAAGACTGTTTGTTTTTTTAACATTTGTGGGCTACTAAAATAAACTGAAATCTAAACAAACTGATTTTTTTAAACTTCAAAGTGATTTTTTTAATATTTTTATGACTTTGTTATAAATAATTAACGAATCTAGATCAACTTTTATGTATTATTGTATAAAAAATAAAAATAAAAATGGTATGAATTAACGTATATATTTGATAAAAACCAACAACTTTGGTTGCAAAGTTATCACTAAACATTATAATTAGTGATCAAAGAATTTGATACATAAATGGATGGAAATAAACTTCGATTTTTTCAAGTAAATCCACTAAAAACGTACCATAAATATTTTCTCGAGAAATTGACGATACTGTATTAAATAATGTTTTACAAAATTTGGCAAAAAAATATAAGAATATATTATGATTTTTTTTCATTTTTATATAAACAACTTCAGCGACTATTATTGTAATAAATTTTTATTTATAAATTTGTCAAAAATATCATGTTTGTATCATTGAACGTTTTTTTTTGACTTTTGTAATTTTTTTTTTCAAATTGTATATCATTAGTAAATTTGGAAAAAATATAAATTAAAAAAAACAGAAAAAAAACCAAGATATATATGTTTTTTTAGGCTAGACGATGTCTGAAGATGTTAGAAGACTCTAGTCCACATCTGCGCCAAGAAGAGGGCGCGCAAACATTTTTAGGTCTGCAGTCTTCAAAAAAACAAACAGCCTGCGAAGGCTAATGTCTGCACGTGGTCTGCGTGGCGCAGACAGAAGAGGCCATGCAGATCTGCAGACAAAAAACAAACACTACCTAAGTACCTAACAATCTCCCCCTTTGCATCGATTGAGGCGAGAGTTCATCATTGCTGAGTTCGCTTTTGCACTTCAAATACATTCAGAATGACGCTGAGCAGAACTTTGCAAACTTGGATATACCATTGAATCATATCCGAAAAGCACTTCTTACTGTCTTTGTTGTTCCATTTGTACTTGTTAACGAAGTCCAAGATATACTTCAGGCACGAAGTGGAGAACAAATGCTTATCAGTAAGAAAGAAGCCAGCTTTATGAAATTCCACTTCAATTCGTTCTTTCATCTGAAAGGACACACACCACCCTTCCTTTTGTACCTTCCCAGGTTTCATTTTATCAAAACCTTATGGGACTTCTTTGGCGAGTACACTTGGCTTCCTTCACAGCACAAAAACAATCTCAACATCCATCTTGCCAACCTCTTAAATGTATGAGATTAACATTTGCTTAAGGTGAGCAACAACGGGCTCATATTTCTATTCATCCCTTAGAAACATGTTGTATAGTATGATCCAGACATACGGGTTTAGGAATGGCAGATCAGTGAGAGTGAATTCGTAGACCTGACTCGACGAACCTCTAGCAACATTAAACTTCTCATTTGGGAAGCTATCGGTTTCAATTAGACCAGTAACCTTCACAACTATAATTTTGCTCGCACTCCACTTCTTGTACTGCGGCTTCATGTGCTTTAGGTAGAATGATAAAAGTAAGTGATTTTCACCGCTGTCTGTTGCTGGGACATTCGCAACTTTCACAAAGCTGTGGAACCTGAAGGCTTTCGGTGTGATCCGAAGATCCAGCTATGAATCTTGTGTATTTTGAAGGTCAAATGACACAACTAGTTCCAAACAATAAATGCTCAGCATATCCACAGCCTCACTAAGAATCCACTTCAAGTTCCATACTGGAAACAAAAGCTTTCGACATTCCAACATGACCGGAGCATCGCGTTCAATTTTTCTTTCTCATCAGCCTCACGAATGATTCTTTGGTGGTCGTCCATCTGAGCTTCATGATATTTTCTTCTTTCTTCAGGCTCTTCATCTTCATTGTTATCAATTAATTGTTCTTCAATGATCAGCTTCTCTTTGCCTTTTGGTTCATTTTCGCTTTTAGGCATGACAATGGGCTTGACTGAAGGTTTGGGGTTTTCCTTCTTGGATTGTTTCAATTCTTTTCTCCCTTGTTTTAGAATTGAGCTAGATTCCAGAACACCTTATAATCTGTGAAGCATTATGAATACTGGCCAGAGCTTTCGGAGAGATGCTTCTTGACTGTTATCATGATCATCGAGTCATGAGTCTTAATGATGTCTGAAAGTAGCGCATTCACATCTGCTATACAACTTTGCATTACGGCCTTTTCGGAAAGCAGATCATCGATTCGTTTCTTAGCATTCTTTAAATTTACTGTTAATACTTTCACCTTTGTAGTCTTTACAGCGAGAGCATGCATTATCTTACTCTCAGTTACCAAGTCATTTTGAAGTTTCGTGAGCTTGGATGAAATAAAGGAGTTGAACTCAACATTGTCTGTTTGGAGGCCAGTGCGAACCTGTTCGAGTTTCGCCTTCTACGTTTGCATTGGCTGAGTTCCAGACTAATGCCAGGAGGAGAGAGATCGAGCTGGAGATTTAGAACAGGGAGCAGCGAGATCCTGAGGGGACGGACAGGAGACCAGTGTAGTTGCAGCCGGCGATGAAGCAGGCTAATCCTGCTGATTCGAGAGCAGGAGGCCAGAACTGCCGCACTTGTGGCAAGTGCGGCAAGAGTCATGAGGGATCTTGCCGAGCAGGGATTTGCTAAAAATATGGCAAAGAGGGGCATATGGCAAAGGACTGCCCCAAGGTATTTTTGGTTTGCTTTCATTGCAACCAGACGGGCCACCGGAAGGCCGAGTGTCCTCAGCTCACTCAGGGATTAGCCCATGCTACTACTCCTGCTGCTTTACGCGTTATTGCAGAGGAGGTTCGCGCATCACCTGACATTGTTGATGGTACGTATCTCCTTATTCATGTTATTTTGAGATTGTTTATGCTTATACTGTGTTTCATATAGGTACTTTTCTTGTAAATTTTGTGCATGCCTTGGTGTTATTTGAATCGGGTGCGATTCAATCATTCATGTCTTTATTCTTTAGTCTCCATAATAGTGTTAGACGCGAGGCATTGAGTCGACCGCTAAGGGTTTCTATAGCCGATGAGCATGCGGTTTTTGCGACTGATGTATTCCGGGGATTTGTATTAGAGATTTTCGGTGTTGATTTTTTGATAGATCTGGTGCCGATAGCGATGGGTGATGTCTGTTTCATAGTGGGCATGGATTGGTTGAGTCGGTCTGGAGTCGTGATTGACTGTGAGCGTCAGATGGTGACCATATGAGACCCTAGTGGGGGAGTACTTACTGTGTATGGCGAGGGAACTAGATCGGGATCAGCTTTCTGCTCTGCCGCCAGGGCAAGGCAGAGTCTACAGCAGGAATGCATGGGCTTTTTAGAATACGTGATTGATATGGGAGTTGCCACTGTGAGGGCAAGTTCTATTTCCGATGTGCCAGTAGTATGTGAGTTCCCAGATGTTTTCCCCGAGGAATTGTCGGGTGTGCCTCGTGAGGAAAGGTGGAGTTCCGGATCGATCTGGTTTCGGAGGCGGCACCTGTTACCAAGGCACCTTATTTTCTTGCACCGCCCGAGATTCAAGAGTTTGATGGGTTTTGGTCATAAGAACATCCTATGTGCTCATACAAACCCTAATGCTTGGATCTAGGTTTCTCTATTGTACATGTAAGTTATCCAAGACTATAAACCCTAGATCTAGCATATGACAATCAATATAACATATAATTAGGGTTTAGATCATAACTTGATTGTTATGTAGCAATAACAATCTCAATTCCTCCTTGTATTGACTTTATAAAGCTTAGAGTCACAAATGTCACTCCTCTAATGGTTCACAAACACCAAGAGCAAGAGGATGAAGAGGAGAGAGGATGGAGGCTACCCTAAAACGTGTGAAACCCTAGAAGGATGCTTAGCCATGTTTTTGGGTCATAAGGGATCTATATATATATATATATATATATATATATATATATATATATATATATATATAGGAGGCTATTAGGGTTATCTAACAAGGAAACCCTAATTTGGATGCGTAAGCCCTAAGCAACCCATGGACTCCTTTCTTTAAGGCCTTGGACGATTTCCTCATGGGTTTCCCCATAGAATTCGTCCACTCCTTAATATAAGGCAATCCATGGCCCAAATTGCAATTATCTTATAATTACAATTCCAGTCCCTTAAGTTTAATTAATCTCTTTTTGTCACAAAACTAATTACCAATTAATTATTGAATAATATTAATTAAACAATATGATTTCTCCTTTAATATATTATTCTCATAATATATTAATAAATCATATTTAATCCTTTCTCTCCATAATTCATCCTATCAAGTTGCTTTGGTGAAGGCAACCCAAAAGGACCATGCACCATCGGGTCAAGTACATACCAAAATAGTTATGGACTTAGACACTAATCCAACAGAGTTATCCTCGCAGCTCCAAGAGTCGCTGGGGAAGGGTTTCATTAGATCGAGTAGGTCGCCGTGGGGATCACCGATCCTTTTTGTCAAGAAAAATGATGGTTCACACCAGATGTGCATTGACTACCGGGAGTTGAAAAAGCAGACGGTCAAGAACCGTTATCTACTACCGAGGATCGACGATTTGTTTAATCAGTTGCACGGAGTGTCTTGGTTTTCCAAGATTGATTTGAGATTTGGGTATCATTAGATGAGAGTCTGTGAGGAGGATATTTAGAAGGCTGCCTTTCAAACTCGTTATGGGCATTATGAGTTTGTGGTGATGCCTTTCGGGCTCACCAATGCACTGGCATCATTCATCGACCTCATGAACCGGGTGTGTAGGCCCATGTTGGATAGGTCGGTGATCGTATTCATCGATGACATTTTGGTGCACGTGAGGTCTAGGGAATAACATGAGGAGCATCTGTGAGAGATTATTGGGGTGTTGAGGATGGAGAGGCTTTATGCCAAATTCTCCAAGTGTGATTTCTGTTTACGGGAGGTCTAGCTTTTGGGACACCTTGTTAACCAGAATGAGATTTTGGTCGACCCGGACAAGATTGAGGCAGTTATGCGATGGGAAGTGCCGAGATCCCCATCCGAGATTAGGAGTTTTCTGGGACTGGTGGGTTACTATCAGAGGTTTATCAACGATTTCTCCAAAATTGTTGTTCCTCTTACCAGATTGACCAAAAAGGGTGTTGCTTTTGTTCGGGGGGCTGAGCAGCAGGCTTCATTCGAGAATCTTTGCCAAAGATTGTGCGAAGCTCCAGTATTAGGTCTTACAGAGGGAGTAGAGGACTTTGTAGTCTATTGTGATGCATCCATATCTGGGATGGGTGCCATGTTGATGTAGAGGGGACACGCGATAGCATATGCGTCGAGGCAGCTAAAGCCTCATGAGACGAAGTATCCTACCCATGATTTGGAGCTAGGTGGTGGTATTCACCCTCAAGATTTGGCACCACTATATGTATGGTGTCCAATGTACCATATACACGGACCATAAGAGCATGAAGTACCTTATGGATCAGCCGAACCTGAATATGAGACAGAGGAGGTGGCATGATGTAGTGAAAGACTATGACTGCGAGATTTTGTTTCACCATGGCAAGGCTAATGTGGTAGCCGATGCCCTAAGTCGTAGGGTCGCGAGTGCACCGATCCGAGATGTGTGTAGGAGGATGATGGTGTTGACTCCAGTCTTAGATACCATCCGAGAGGCCCAAGCGGTGGCCATGAGACCAGAGAACCATAAGAGAGAGCGGGTGATTGGGTAGATTTATGAGTTTAAGACTGATAGTCGGGGGCTTATGACCATCCGTGGCTGGATATGGGCGCTATATTCGGGTGGCGCTCGACGTATTTTGATGGAGGAGGCTCATAGGTCGAGATTCTCAATCCATCCTGGGGCCACCAAGATGTATTTGGACTTGAAAAAGGATTATTGGTGGCCCTATATGAAGAGAGATATGGCATGGGTAGTCGAGAGATGCTTGACTTGTCGTCAGGTCAAGGCAGAGCACCAACGTCCCCATGGCCAGTTGCAGCCTTTAGAGGTTCGCCTGCGGAAGTGGTAACAAATCACCATGGATTTTATTACCAAGTTACCAAGGACTGCGTGAGGTGCTGATTCGATATGGGTGATTGTAGATCGGTCAACGAAAAGTGCTCACTTCCTGGCTATAAGTGAGAGCTCTTATGCGGATAAATTGGTTGAGGTCTACGATCGAGAGGTGTTGGCAGGACATGGGGTGCCAACATTGATAGTTTCAGATCGGGATATGCGTTTTACTTCCAAGTTCTTGAAGAAATTTCAAGAGGAGTTGGGTACCCGGCTGCATTTCAGCACCGCTTACCACCCACAGAGAGACACGCAGAGCGAATGGACAATTCAGACACTCGAGGACATGCCACACGCATGTGTTATGGATTTTGGTGGGAGTTGGGACACCTACTTGCTCTTGGCTGAGTTTTCATACAACAACAGCCATCACTCCAGTATCAGTATGCCTCCTTTTGAGTTTTTGTATGAGAGGAGGTGCCGGACTCCCATCTGTTGGGGAGAGGTAGGGCAGAGAGTAATGGGGAGCACTGAGATAGTGCTTAATATGAAAGAGAAAATCCAATAGGTCAGACAGAGGTTACTGATGGCCTGGAGTCGTCAGAAGAGTTATGCAGACCGGAGACGTTCCGAGCTATAATTCGAGGTCGGCGATTTTGTCCTCCTAAAGGTATCCCCATGGAAAGGGATGATCTGATTTAGGAAGCGGGCCAAGCTGGTCCCTAGATACATTGGTCCTTTTAGAGTGATTGCTCGAGTATGTAAGGTGGCTTATCGGTTAGAGCTGCCTGCAGAGTTGAGCCAGATCCATAACACCTTCCATGTGTCCCAATTGATGAAATGTGTGGTCGACAGTACGGAAGTGGTCCCTTTATAGGATATTCGGGTTGATAATCGCCTGAACTACATTTAGAAGTCTGTGGAGATTTTGGATAAGAATATGAAGGTCTTGAGGAATAAAGAGGTGCCCTTGGTTTAGGTCTAGTGGTAACATCGAAGGGGATCCGAATGGACTTGGGAGCCGGAGTCCGAGATGCGTGAGCAATACCCAGAGTTGTTTCCGGAGGATGACTTCGAGGTAGAAGTCTGATTCTAGTGCGGGAGAATTGTAACATCCCAACTCCCAGGTACCAATTTAAATCATTATATACTCATTTTGACAAGGCAACTCGACGAGTTGAAGGCCCCAACTCGTCGAGTAGAGATTGAGATAGCTGCTTGGTTTTTAGAATCTACTCGACGAGTCGGAGGACCTGACTCGACGACTAGGAGCTGAGTGTGAAAAACCTAATTTTCAGGGTTTGCATCCTATTTCAAGGACCTTAAGTCCTTTTCCCTGCCTCCCTCATTACCTTAGCACCCTGAGAGAAACCCTAATCGAGTTGTTATCATGTGTGTGTGTGTGTGAGAGAGAGAGAGAGAGAGGCTAAGAGTGTGTCTTTTGGTGCGTTATTTGAAGGAGCTTGAAGAGTAGAGGGCCTGGAATGAGAAGGAGGCTTTAGATCCTACATTTATTCAGTGGTAGCAGCCCTTTGAAGGTAAAAAGGCATTACCTTGACCAATTGTTTTTCAGATCTCCCCATTATAGAGTTTATGCTCATTTCGATATTCTCTTTGAGTCCTTTAGTTGTTTGAGCATGCCTTGAAGATGAGACTTCAGATCTAGACAATACTAGGTCCCTTAGGCCTAAAGGTTCAAGCTTTGGCCAACTTTCATGCCTTAAACCCTTTTTTGAGTTTTGTGTTGGCAACTTAGTTGTAGATGCTATGCATAGACGTAAAGCTTCCAGCTTTACGTGGTATTTCTGCCTTAGAAGGCTATATCTAGAGTATGGGGCCTCAGTTCTGCTTAAAAGCGTCTGAATGAGAGAATGGTCTGAAGGAAATTGACGATTTGCTTAGCGAACTCGACGCGTTGCTTAGGGTTTTCCCCGATAGTCTAGATGCGTTACAAACTCGATGAGTTGGTGAGACAACTCATCGAGTTGAGTTGGATTTTCCTGATATTTTAGAGAAACAAAGGAACTTGATGAGTTGCATAGATCCACTCGACGAATTGGATCAACATGGACTGTTGACTCAAGTGTTGACTTCCGTTGACTTTTAGGGTTTGGTCAAGTTATGGATTATGGAGACGATGGTGGGGTAAAATGGTCTCTCACCCTTTGGAGTTGTTGTTATAAATTGTTAATTAGAGATGATTATGACATGTAGGCAGAGTTTAGACCAATCGTTGAGTACGAGACCTACTTGCTTACTTACGAGGTGAGTCTTCTCACTATACTTACCTGAGTGGTAATATTGTGTGACCGGAGGGTCTTATGTGCTTATATTGAGTTATGTGATATCATGCATTTTGTCTTTTTGATTTATGTTGTATATTATTCTGTGCCTTATTGAGTTAGGACCAGAGGATCCAAGTCGAGTTGTGAGACCGGAGGGTCCTCACTGAGATACTAGACTGTAGGGTCCAACCCGAGTTGTGAGACCGAAGGGTCTTCATTGAGACATATGACCGGAGGGTCCTTATCGAGATATAGCCATGAGAGGCTAATTATTTGTGTGTGGTATTTTAGGGAACTCACTAAGCTTCGTACTTACAATGTTGTGTGAAATATGTTTCAAGTACCTCTCAGGATCTCGGGAAGGTGCTGGCATGATTGTACACACCAGCTAGAGATTATGTTTTGATGATTCTTGGATATTGTCAAAAATTTTGTGTCTTGTTTTTTTAACAACTTATAAACTTGGGTTTGAGAAATGTGAAAATGTGTTTTGTGTGGTTTCAAAAATGAAAAATTTATTGGAAAAATTTAGAGTGTTACATTAATGATAATATTAAAAAGAAAATAACAATTAAGAAATGAGTATTTAAGGTATTAATAATGATTTTCTAGAATAGGGACTAAAATTGGCTGCTTTGTAACTTTTGGTGCAAAAAAAAACGTGTTTGAGGGTAAAAACTGCTATTATGGTAAACTTTGAGGGCTAAAATGGAAATTTAGAATTTACAGCCTTGTGATCGATGGGTGTAGGCCAGATTTGGTCCCTATAAGCATGGACTCCATTCGTCATCTGAATTTGCTTGATTACTGATTTCTTGAATATACATGTAGTTTTGGGGGTCAACACAATGTTGGTGCGAGTCACAAGTTTTTTGCTAGCCGTAGTAATAACACTCTTAAAAGTGTTTCAAAAAGTATTTTCTTAAAAGGTAAACCATATTTAAATAACCTTTGAAAAATCCAAACATATTTAACGTAAAAGTATCATTTGATATCAACATTTTAGTTTTTCAGATGCATTAACCAGCGCTGCAGTTGAGCAGTTTGATTTGGTTGTCAGTTTACACGTTTGAAAGTAAAGTTTCTTTTGAAATCATACAATAATTGAATTGAACTCATTTATATTTCATTATATGCACTAAAACTGAACAAGTTAAATTACAAACAAATTTACTGTAATTTAGTCATTTGAAATCTATGCCCTAAATTCCGAGATGTCACATTTATGAACAATTTGTATTTTTTTGATTTATAATGTATTGTCTTGTGTTTATTTGTTTTTATTTCATTTCGTTTATATTTATTTTTTCGTATATTAATGTCATTTTCATTATTGATTGTGTTTTGTTTAAAATGTATTCAAATTTATTTTCTATTTTATAAATCATAATTATATTAAGTGTCTTCAAATACATAAGATACATCAGATATTTATATATTTTATAAATTTATGAACAAGTTGTAGTTTTTAATTTATAATGTTTTGTCTTGTGTTTATTTGTTGTTATTGCATTTTGGTCATATTTATTTTTTCGTATATCAATGTCATTTTCATTAATTGATTGTGCTTTTGTTTACAATGTATTCAAATTTATCTTCTATTTTATAAACTATATATATATATATATATATATATATATATATATATATATATATATATATATATATATATATATATATATATATATATATTGAATAATCAATACATGTTTTTTTAAAATACTTAAATCTTATTATATTTTATAAATCTTTTACCCGTTAAAATTATAAAAGAGTTTGTCCCAATCCACCACTAAAACAAATCGGTAACAATTTTTTCTCTAAAATTAGTCGCCAATCCATGCCAAATTTGTGGATATTTGGTTTGTTTAAAAGTAGGATTATTGCTATTTTATTCCGTTGTTGAATATGAAAACATCTGTCACTAAATAGTGGCTAAAGTTTTGACATGCCATTTTATACGACAAATTAACATCTATTGCTTAATTTTACTATCACACACAAATTAGTTTGTGTCTGTTTCCCTATTTTCTAGTAGTGTTGTGAACCATGTGACATGTGATGAAGATTTTATAATCGAGGAAATGATGCTAATGAACAAGAAACATGTCATGTATGTATCTTAATTCGTTATAATGTTACATGGTAACTTGCATTAACGTTCATTTTATGCATTAGTGTTACTGTTACGTTGTGGGACTTCAGGTGCAACACTAATCCATAAATTCAAAACGGTGTAATCGGTAATTCATTAACTACAAGACTTTTTAGAACGACATTAACCACCGGTACCACTTCTAAATTTGCGACAAGAGAAAAAGTGCTGTTAAATAAATTCATTGGATGTGAAGTATTAAAATGCATAACTAATTCCTTAATAATGTTAACGATTTATCATATATGATTGATAAGTAACGCCATAATATTTTTATTTAGGATGTATACAATGTATTGTTTTTCACATTAAGAAATTTTGTTAACAATGGAACTACTAGGACCTTCTAAACGGATATAGTCATACATTACCCCTTGAAAATGAGTCTTATTGCTGGCTTGAGTTAAGTAGATAGAATTCAGTCCATGTGAGTATAGATGGGAGCCTGGTATTTTGATACTGAATAACCAATACAAGCCGTGTATTCCGTGCCTTGCAATTGCATTGTCTCCCCCAATGAATCCAGTTGAAAAGAGCGGATCATTTTTCAGATCGTTAATACGTACCTGAAAAATTAGAATTTTATTTATTGTTTATAATATTTTGCATCTGAATAAAATTTAATGACCAATTAAGTACCTGTAAGTTAGACTGATGTGCGGAAGCAAGAGCTAATCGGAGTACATATGCTCCGCTCTCATTCACATGGTCAAGACGAAAATTGATTGTCCATGTTGTTCTCTTGTAAGTTCCATCGTCGGCTTCCCTTCAAAATTCCAAAGTGACGTTATAAGCACTTGACATATCTTATACTTAATAAAACATGGCTAGAGATTTACCAAAGTTATCTATATATTAATCACCACCAACACCATATAGATAATAATAGTGTAAACGGTAATGTAACATACCTAAGAACATGGGCAAAAAAGAAATCTTTTCCATAATTACTCTCTCCAATTGTGTATACCAAATCTTGATTTGGATACAACTCTGAATATCTGTTCCATAATCCGTACTGTCTGAACCTGTTCAATCGATATATATATATATATATATATATATATATATATATATATATATATATATATATATATATATATATATATTCAAAATCAAATAAGAAGGAAAATTTTTGTAGGAAGGTAAGAAGTTTTTTTTTTACATATTTTTTTAGCGAACAAACAAAATGAATCATCACATGATTCATGTGTAAGATGATTCACAAAAAAAAAAATTCTCAAAAAAACATGTTAATGATTCATTCATACAATGATTTTGTTGTTATTCACTAAAATTGTCATAAAAATGAATATTTTCTTAAATTACTTAATGAATCATGAAGATGTTTTTTTTGAAATTTTTTTCTTGTGAATCATCTTACAAATGAATCATCTAGTGATTCATTCATTTTGTTCGTCAAAAAAATATATACAAAAGAAATTTCTTATCTTCCTACAAAAAAAATCTTACAGGATATATATATATATATATATATATATATATATATATATATATATATATATATATATATATAGGGCTTAAGAAATATGTGGCTGTTATGTAACCTAAGCTTATATATAAAACCCTCCAAAATATGTAGTTTTGATCCATTTATATCCAAACTAATCATGATATCTCTGTTATTATTCTTCCTTAATCATGTGACTTGCCAAATCGATCAAATTTATATTCTTTTTATTCATTGTGTCTAAGAACTTAAAGCATTAAAAGTCATGATCATTTAATCAAACCTACTAAATTTTTAAATGAAAACTAATACAACAAAACATGAAAGAAGCACATTCAATAACTCAATCAATCCTTTCACAAATCATTAAATATACTTTTTCAACTGATTGACAAAACGTTTGAGTTATATCTATTAAAAAAATATTGGTGTTTTTACTTTCGCTATAAACTTTAGTGATTTTTTTTTGAAATAAAAAAAAATATATAATTGATCTTTTTTAATTCATAATTTACTCAATTCAATGGTATTTTATTAAAACAAAATGAAGAGAAAATGAAATTGGATTTGTTTTGTTTAAAACTACGTCATTTAAAAGGTTCTATACCTAAGTTTAAATACATAACAACCACATATTCACTTTTCCCTATATATATATATATATATATATATATATCTGTGTGGGGTGTGTTTGTGTTCATTAATGAATTAGTACATGATATATACGAACCTATTAGGACCTTGGAGAAGAAAACTGTTGGCATATTTCGGTTGAGGATCAGGGATGTGAAATTCAGCTGCTGTGCGGTCAGGAAAGCCGATAGCCCATAAAGTTGGACCATATCTCGGAGGATGATATACAAGTTCACCCATGTTTAATCTAACACCTGTTGTTAAGTTATTGTGTACGTTAATTATATATATATATATATATATATATATATATATATATATATATATATATATATATATAGGGTTAGGTTAGTTTGTTTTCATTATCTATTGTGTGCATTTATGACTGATTCTGGACCAATCATTTTAGTTATTTTAAGAAAGTAATTAATACATATTACATGTTGAAGATATAATATGTATTAATTACATCTTCAACATTTAATATGAATTAATTACTTTCTTAAAATAACTAAAATGATTGGTCCAGAATCAATCATGCAGGCACACAATAGATACTGAAAACATTTGAACCTAACTATATATATATATATATATATATATATATATATATATATATATATATATATATATAGGTTCAGGTTTATTTGAAACCATTCTAATTTTGTGAAACCGTGAGACCAAATCTACAAATAATTTTAAAATGCAAAATAAATGGAAAAATCCAAAAATACTTTTTTTTTAAATATTATTTTCGGAACTTGAATTAACTAAAAAAAATAAAAATAAAATAAAATAAATCCCGTTTTTTTTTGAAAAATACGTGAAATATTCTAAATAGAATATTACACTGACATATTCTTAAAAATAATTTTAAATTGCAAAATAAATGGAAAAATCTAAAAATTCTTTTTTTAAATATTATTTTCAGAACTTGAGTTAACTAAAAAAAATAAAAATAATAAAACAAAAATTAAAAAAAAATCCTATTTTTTTTTAAAAACCCGTGAAATATTCTAAATAGAATATTACACTGTACATATTCTAAAAATAATTTTAAAATGCAAAATAAATGGAAAAATAAAAAAAAATTAAATATTTTTTTCGGAACTTGAATTAACTAAAAAAAATAAAAAAATGCGTCTCACGGTCTTACAAAATTAGGCCGTCTCACATGAACCTAACCATATATATATATATATATATATATATATATATATATATATATATATATATATATATATATATATAGATATATATATATAGGGTTAGGTTATTTTGTTTTCACTATCTATTGTGTGCATGTATGACTGATTCTGGACCAATCATTTTAGTTATTTTAAGAAAATAATTAATGCATATTACATGTTGAAGATATATTAGGTATTAATTACATCTTCAGCATTTAATATGCATTAATTACTTTTTTAAAATAACTAAAATGATTGGTCCAGAATCAATTATACGGGCACATAATAGATAGTGAAAACATTTGAACCTAACTCTCTCTCTCTCTCTCTCTATATATATATATATATATATATATATATATATATATATATATATATATATATATATATATATATATATATATATATATATATATATATAGACGTAGGTTCAAATGTTTTTACTATCTATTGTGTGCATGCATGATTCATTTTGGACTAATCATTTTATATATACATATATATATATATATATATATATATATATATATATATATATATATATAGACTTAGGTTTAAATGTTTTCACTATCTATTGTGTGTCCGTATGATTAATTCTGGACCAATCATTTTAGTTATTTTAAGAAAGTAATTAATACCTATTATATCTTCAATATGTAATATGCATTAATTACTTTCTTAAAATAACTAAAATGATTGGTCCAGAATCAGTCATACATGTACACAATAGATAGTGAAAACAAAATAACCTAACCCTATATATATATATATATATATATATATATATATATATATATAGGTTCAGGTTTATTTGAAACCATTCTAATTTTGTGAAACCGTGAGACCTAATCTAAAAATAATTTTAAAATGCAAAATAAATGGAAAAATCCAAAAATACTTTTTTTAAATATTATTTTCGGAACTTGAATTAACTAAAAAAAATAAAAATAAAATAAAATAAAATAAATCCCGTTTTTTTTTTAAAAATACGTGAAATATTCTAAATAGAATATTACACTGACATATTCTTAAAAATAATTTTAAATTGCAAAATAAATGGAAAAATCTAAAAATTCTTTTTTTAAATATTATTTTCAGAACTTGAGTTAACTAAAAAAAATAAAAATAATAAAACAAAAATTAAAAAAAAAAATCCTATTTTTTTTGAAAAACCCGTGAAATATTCTAAATAGAATATTACACTGTACATATTCTAAAAATAATTTTAAAATGCAAAATAAATGGAAAAATAAAAAAAAATTAAATATTTTTTTCGGAACTTGAATTAACTAAAAAAAAATAAAAAAATGCGTCTCACGGTCTCACAAAATTAGGCCGTCTCACATGAACCTAACCATATATATATATATATATATATATATATATATATATATATATATATATATATATATATATATATATATATATATAGGGTTAGGTTATTTTGTTTTCACTATCTATTGTGTGCATGTATGATTGATTCTGGACCAATCATTTTAGTTATTTTAAGAAAATAATTAATGCATATTAATGTTGAAGATATATTAGGTATTAATTACATCTTCAGCATTTAATATGCATTAATTACTTTTTTAAAATAACTAAAATGATTGGTCCAGAATCAATTATACGGGCACATAATAGATAGTGAAAACATTTGAACCTAACTCTCTCTCTCTCTCTCTCTCTATATATATATATATATATATATATATATATATAGACGTAGGTTCAAATGTTTTTACTATCTATTGTGTGCATGCATGATTCATTTTGGACTAATCATTTTATATATACATATATATATATATATATATATATATATATATATATATAGACTTAGGTTTAAATGTTTTCACTATCTATTGTGTGTCCGTATGATTAATTCTGGACCAATCATTTTAGTTATTTTAAGAAAGTAATTAATACCTATTATATCTTCAATATGTAATATGCATTAATTACTTTCTTAAAATAACTAAAATGATTGGTCCAGAATCAGTCATACATGTACACAATAGATAGTGAAAACAAAATAACCTAACCCTATATATATATATATATATATATATATATATATATATATATATATATATATATATAGGTTCAGGTTTATTTGAAACCATTCTAATTTTGTGAAACCGTGAGACCAAATCTAAAAATAATTTTAAAATGCAAAATAAATGGAAAAATCCAAAAATACTTTTTTTAAATATTATTTTCGGAACTTGAATTAACTAAAAAAAATAAAAATAAAATAAAATAAAATAAATCCCGTTTTTTTTTGAAAAATACGTGAAATATTCTAAATAGAATATTACACTGACATATTCTTAAAAATAATTTTAAATTGCAAAATAAATGGAAAAATCTAAAAATTCTTTTTTTAAATATTATTTTCAGAACTTGAGTTAACTAAAAAAAATAAAAATAATAAAACAAAAATTAAAAAAAAAAATCCTATTTTTTTTGAAAAACCCGTGAAATATTCTAAATAGAATATTACACTGTACATATTCTAAAAATAATTTTAAAATGCAAAATAAATGGAAAAATAAAAAAAAATTAAATATTTTTTTCGGAACTTGAATTAACTAAAAAAAAATAAAAAAATGCGTCTCACGGTCTCACAAAATTAGGCCGTCTCACATGAACCTAACCATATATATATATATATATATATATATATATATATATAGGGTTAGGTTATTTTGTTTTCACTATCTATTGTGTGCATGTATGATTGATTCTGGACCAATCATTTTAGTTATTTTAAGAAAATAATTAATGCATATTAATGTTGAAGATATATTAGGTATTAATTACATCTTCAGCATTTAATATGCATTAATTACTTTTTTAAAATAACTAAAATGATTGGTCCAGAATCAATTATACGGGCACATAATAGATAGTGAAAACATTTGAACCTAACTCTCTCTCTCTCTCTCTCTCTCTCTATATATATATATATATATATATATATATATATATATATATATATATATATAGACGTAGGTTCAAATGTTTTTACTATCTATTGTGTGCATGCATGATTCATTTTGGACTAATCATTTTATATATATATATATATATATATATATATATATATATATATATATATATAGACTTAGGTTTAAATGTTTTCACTATCTATTGTGTGCCCGTATGATTAATTCTGGACCAATCATTTTAGTTATTTTAAGAAAGTAATTAATGCATATTAAATGCTGAAGATGTAATTAATACCTATTATATCTTCAATATGTAATATGCATTAATTACTTTCTTAAAATAACTAAAATGATTGGTCCAGAATCAGTCATACATGCACACAATAGATAGTGAAAACAAAATAACCTAACCCTATATATATATATATATATATATATATATATATATATATATATATATATATATATATATATATATATAGGGTTAAGTTATTTTGTTTTTACTATGTATTGTGTGCATGTATGATTGATTCTGGACTAATCATTTTAGTTATTTTAAGAAAGTAAATAATGCATATTACATGTTGAAAATATAACGGATATTAATTACATCTTCAGTATTTAATATGCATTAATTACTTTATTAAAATAACTAAAATGATTGGTTCAGAATTAATCACATATGCAAACAATAGATAATGAAAACATTTGAACCTAACTATATATATATATATATATATATATATATATATATATATATATATATATATATATAGGTTTCAAAAGGGAAGAATTTAATTTGGCTAGTAATTAAGTTTCAATAGCTATATACGACCTGGAGTAATATTGATGATCTTAGAATTTTTATAATCGCCAATAAATCCGGGAACCCAAGCGTATAGATTGTATTCGCCGACGATGATGTTCTTTATGGTAAAATAACCTTCCTTATTCGTTTTGGTCCAAAATTGGTATTGCTGGTGAATAAAGCAATTCAAGTAAGTAGTATTGAACTTTTATAAAATTAATATGAGAAGTAAAAAAAAAATATTGATATGTATATTTATTTGCATTGTGGGATTCACCTTGGTTTCTCTTTGCCAGGATCCCACGTCTCCCGGTGGTGCTAGGCCAATGTAAGCGCCGTTTGCTGATATGTAACCATGGCTATTAATAAAGCTACATATACACAAATGTAAAATTAACTAATTAATAATGTATATATGTATATAGTGTCTATTGATCACTAGCTAGGAGGACTTAATTTACCTATCTTGGACAAGTAATCTACCCATAACTGTGCCCCGTTGGCGAGCAGATTGGAAGTCAGGTGAAGCAGGAAAGTCATATGGCCATCGATCGACTTCAATGGACATCTAAAATTTAATCAACAAGTTGGATTAAGAATAATATGATAAAATGAAAGAGCATGTTATATATATATATATATATATATATATATATATATATATATGGTTAGTTTGTAAATGTAATAAACTAAACCTGGTGTTTCGCATCATTCCAAAGAGTATAAGGGTTTTTTCCATCAGGAATAGTATTGAGATATATAAAAATCGGGCCTAACACTTTCTTCCACGACTCATTTTCCTCAAATTTGATCACCATATCGTTTCCGCCATAATGAGCACTTGAAAAAATCTATATAATTCATATAAAATGTATAATCAAATTGCTTATATATTATGAAGCATGTACAATAACTAATTGAGTAATTGCTTATATATTATGAAGCATGTATAATAACTAATTGAGTATATGATGTTTTTACATAGAATATTTATTATGAAGACTTACCGAAAGAGTTGTAGGTCCAACATGAGAAGTTAGCTCCTGTTTAATCGGACCACCTACCCTAAACTCATTACTTGGTGTAATTTGCCAAAATCCTACAGCAGGATCCGTACAAATCCATCCATGGACTCGAAGATCCTTTAATTCACAAGTGTATTGATATTTATCATCTACCTGCATGCATTTTATATAAAGAGTATATATATATATATATATATATATATATATATATATATATATATATATATATATTGGGTTAGGTTATTTTATTTTCACTATCTATTGTGTGTATGTATGACTGATTCTGGACCAATCATTTTAGTTATTTTAAGAAAGTAATTAATGCATATTACATATTGAAGATATAATAGGTATTAATTATATATTCAGCATTTAATAAGCATTAATTACTTTCTTAAATAACTAAAATGATTGGTCCAGAATCAATAATACAGACACATAATAGATAGTGAAAACATTTGAACCTAACTTCCACAGTACTTTAATTACATGCATATGGTGAAATTCGTGACAATTTCTTTACCTGTCCTTTGAACTTACGCTCTAATGGGTCAACAAGGAGAACTGCCTCCGGATAGTCTAATGTCTTACTCCTTTCAGGAAATCGATCTTCTGGCAAAGGCATATCCCTTTGTCGGTCATCGTTCGACATGGCCATATAATGAAATCTAAGCAACAAATGTCATGCCATCATAATCTAGATAAAAAAAATGGTTTCATTTCGATCTAAAATTAAGTAATCTTTATTAGGAATTAATGAAGTTAAATAATTACTTGTCTCTCCTGAGCTTGAAAGCAACTCTAGTGGCCTCAAGATCAAAACTTGGCCATCCTTTCACATGTTCAAAAATTGCATAAGTATAGAAGCCGGATGACCCACGGAGCATAATATACCTAACAATAATACATCACATTGTGTTCAATACTCATAATTATGAATTTTGGATACTTAAAGTTATGTTACCAGTGTAATTAACGAGAACCTTTTGTCAATTTTGAGAGGGACAGATTTTCCCTTGAGGGAAAAATTCCATGTTCTAGAAAATGAGACTTCTACTTGATCTTGAGTTTCTTTTATAACTTTACAAATTGTTCCTGTGACACTGTATAAGTATAACATAATAATCAACATCTCACAATCAAAACTAAATCTCTCGAAAGACAATATACATATCAGATTACCTTTCCAAGGTACCTTCGGTTCTTGTACTTCCTGGAGGACTCCAAACAACATCCCAATACCTAATATTCACCATCCAAAACATATTATAAGTAACCCTAATCACGTATGTCATGAACCTTTGAAGTTTAAATAAACGAACAATGAAATGATATTATTACCCTCGACTAGATTCATTTTTCTGAACTTCTAGCAAATTGTCGATTCCCTTGTATTGTATGCGGGTGATATGACCTTCTGGATTTTGAAGCGTGACTTGGACTATGCCATTACTCATTACCACCTACAAAAAACATGTTTTTTTACATCAAAATCTAATATATATATTATTTTCTTTGGAAATTACAATCGAGAAGATGATAATTTCCAACTACTTGGTGTTCATGGATAGTTTATCCTTCACAGGACATTGATGGTTTATCCGGTTTTAGTTTCCGAGGGCTGTTATGATAAAATAATGACTTTATAGCAACAAATTATGGTTATTGTACAAATTTGATCATCTACCTTTATTTTGTACACAATTACCATTAAAATATAATATATAAAAACAAACATTGTGATATTTTTTTAAAACTTTGTTTATATGTTATTCTTTTATTATGTTTTTATTTAATCGAACATATATAAATAAATACATAAAACATGGAATTTCTATTTATTTTTCTTTAAAATAACACATTTCTTTTACATTATATATTGAAAATTCTTTATTATTCTATTTTTTTTATCACAATATCACATTTTTATTTATTTCTTATACTATATACTTTATACTTGAACATTATTTCTAAAATATATTAGAATAAAAAAAAAAACAAAATATAACATTATTACGAACAAATCAATGAAAATAAATCCTTTAATCTTAAACCATCCATGGTGCATTATATTGATCTTCCGATTATATGACAGTACTTTTTTAATTATAATTACGAGGGAATACCAACCTCTCTCAAAGATGGTATCGAGTGCCATATGAACAAATATTTTATATATAACAAGTATCTGGCTATTTTTAATTAAATTATTTAATAAAATTTTAGCATGAATATATAATATTACAAGCATTAAAAATTATTATGATAAATATAAAAAATATTGAAATTTAATTTAATTTATAAAAAAGTAAATCGATTCATTTAAGCGGCACACATCAAACTTACCTTAGACTTATCAAGTGGGAGCTAAAATGTGAAGTATCAACGATAATTTAGATGTGTAAGATTTGAACTTTAAAGCTCTTATATGAAACTAGGTGTGAGACTCATGTATTAAATGAGTTTATTTAAAATAAAAATTAAATATAAAATTCTAAACATTTAAGAAGTTTGAATCTATAAGAAAAATGAAAAAAATATTGAATTATAAAAATTCAAGTGTTTTTTTTCTCTTTTAAATTTATAGAAATAATTTAGATAAATAATTAAAAGAAATTAATAAAACTTTAACTTGATAATTTTGAAATTAGAAGGAAAGTTCATAAATGAAATTGATATATGCATTTATTATTACATTTAATATTATGTGGAATTTAAGAAAATGGAAAAATAATAAAATGACACGTGGAATAAAAATTAATTTAAAATTACCACAAAATTACATATGTGGCAAAATGAATGAGAATGTGACATGTGGCAAAAAGATCTTTATTTATTATAGTAGATTTCATACTTTAGCCAGAGGCTCCCTTCATTAAGGAAATTTTTTACAACATTAATTCGTATGTCTATATGTTAGAGTGCCTATATATATTTTAAGATATGTCAAATTTATTTTGTAAGAAAATAATATGAAATTTAGTTCAAAATTTTACATGTAAATACTAATAATTTCAATAATAACTTGTAAATAATTAATAAGCTAATAAATAAATTGGAAAAATAAAAAGATAATTATTTTTCTCATAACATGTGAGATCCAAATGCCTTCTCGCATAAGTAAAATTTGCATTTTTACCTCCATCATAGATCCAATTGCATCATAGGCATGGGGTTGAGGGAGACAAAATGAACAATTATATAAGACTCAGTTTATATATATATATATATATATATATATATATATATATATATATATATATATATATATATATATATATATATAACTTACAATAGCGATATGGTCCTTTTTTTTTGACACGACCAAAACATTTAAAGATATTTAAATTTTCAAGACCTGTCGTAATACGAAATGTAAGATTTGAGATCGGATGGTCTCACTTAAAAATAGAGATGGACTTTCATATAACCCTTTGCACTTGAAGACAAAAATAGGACGATGGACCCTTTACGATTTAAGCTTTCCAGCTTGTTTTAATTGTATTAGTAAAATATTTCTAGAAAAAACTCATTTCCAAATGAAATTTTCATCACAAAATCGTCACCAAACCGACAAATTTACAATACATTCACAATAAACAGACTTTATGATGAATTGCCAACGGACTAGTGCATATTTTCAACTAATTTGTGACGGACTTCCGAAAAACAATCACTAAATTTACTTTTGATGGGAAAATTTGAAGGGCAACCCCGGGCTACATAATAGCTCTGCCCTTCCGATCCCATCTACGCACTCATAGGCGAAGGTGGTGGGTGTGGGTTTAAAAAATAAAATCAACATATTAAAATGTTAAAAAAATAGTAAAGATATAATAATTATTCTACATATGGAATGGACGAAAGCTGTAAAAAAAAATACTATAAGGAAGGTCCTGATATATTGAAAAAATGATAGAGATGAAACTTAAATGTTACCTCAAACCATGTGATTGATTTATGATTTACTCTATATATCATTAATATATTTTTTATATTATATACTCCCTCCGTCCCAAAATTATAGTCTATTTTTTTTTAGTTTGTTTCAAGATAATAGTCCAATTATAAAAATAAATAACATTTTTACCAAAATACTTTCTGATTATTACTTAACCAAATAAGTATTTAATGAAACATTAAATGCAAAGAAAGGACAAACCTGTCATTTTATTATATAAAGTTAGTGGTAATTAATGATTTTCTTAATGTGTGTTTTTTGTCTATGGACAATAATATAGGGACGAAGGGAGTATATATATATATATATATATATATATATATATATATATATATATATATATATATATATATATATATATGTTTAGGTTCATTTGAGACCATTCTAATTTTGTGAGACCGTGAGACCAAATCTAAAAATAATTTTAAAATACAAAATAAATGGAAAAATCCAAAAAAATCTTTTTTTAAATATTATTTTCGGAACTTGAATTAACTAAAAAAAATTCTGTTTTTTTTTTTTTGAAAAATACGTGAAATATTCTAATAGAATATTACATTGACATATTCTAAAAAATAATTTTAAAATACAAAATAAATGGAAAAATCTAAAAATTCTTTTTTTAAATATTGTTTTCGGAACTTGAATTTACTAAAAAAAATAAAAATAAATAAAAATAATCCCATTTTTTTTGAAAAATACGTGAAATATTCTAATAGAATATTACACTGTACATATTCTAAAAAATAATTTTAAAATGCAAAATAAATGAAAAAATCTAAAAATTCTTTTTTTAAATATTATTTTTGGAACTTGAATTAACTAAAAAAATAAAAAAAAATCCGGTTTTTTTTTAAATACGTGAAATGTTCTAGTAGAATATTACACTGTACATATTCTAAAAAATAATTTTAAAATGCAAAATAAATGGAAAAATCCAAAAATTCTTTTTTTAAATATTATTTCCGGAACTTGAAATAACTAAAAAAATAAAAAAAATAAAAAAAATGCGTCTCACGGTCTCACAAAATATAGGTGGTCTCAAATGAACCTAATTATATATATATATATATATATATATATATATATATATATATATATATATATATATATATATATATATAGGAATGAGTTCTCTGGAAAACAAATAACTAGGGCAACATCTATCGGAACCAATAATCAAATAACACGTGTCCATTTCTTTCTTCACAAGTAATGTATTGTGGAAGTTATTGTGGAAGTGATGTGTTGTCATGTTTCATTGGTTCAAATATGTGTTGCCCTAATCAATAATTTTCCAAATAACTCTTCCCTATATATATATATGTATATATATATATATATATATATATATATATATATATATATATATATATATATATATATATATATATAAATTCGGAAATGAAAGAAGTCAACCAAAAGCCTTGGTACTCTTCTGATCAATCACACTGTTTAATAGTTCACTTCAATTTTGATTGGGGGATTTCACCGGTTACTAATCCAGTATCGGTATAGTAGGCCTCCTTGGCCACTCCACTAGTGGCTCGACTTCGTCCTAAAAGCTACTGCTTCCGAAGCTTGTTCTCGGTTCGTCGTTCCAAGCTTAGATTTGAGATAACTGTAAGAATTCCTGCATAGCAGGGTTACCGCAGCTAAGGAAGCCTTGCACTTAGAACCGAGGGATAAAGTCTCGAATATACAGAAAGACTCCTAGCTAGCTAATCCTTAAGCCGAGCTAGTTCTTAGTCTTGCATATATATATATATATATATATATATATATATATATATATATATATATATATATATATGAAAATGATCAAGATAAACTGCAGAATTCAAAAATAAGTGTGGTTTTAATGACATGGCACTGCCTGCCATGTCAACAAAAGGAAATTGAAAAACAAAAAAGTAAACGATGTGGTTGTTTTTATATTTAACCCTTCAATAAATTATCCACATGCAACCACTAACAATAATAACAGAAGTATGTATAATTTTCAATTCAATAGGTACACTTATCAAATCAATTACGGTATTCTTTTAATAAATAAGTATTAACAAACTGTTTCATACGATTAGTAACTAAATGAGTTTTAACTAAAAAAATGATATATAAAACAAACGTGAGCCAATACAAATGTAGCTAGATTTTGAATTGAATCAAATTGTAATCATTTGGAGTAATATTTGGACATTGTTAGTTTATTTTTTCCTAGCCTAGTCGTCGGTTAATTAAAAAAAAAATTAAATTGTTGTTCGTGAAAAAAGATGTGAACCGAGCTTGTTTTATATGGTTTTGTCATTTTCGGATATACCCAAACCTGACAACTGGTTTCTATCTGAAAAGTCAAAGCATATAAGACGATTGTGGTTAACTGTTAAGCAACTAAGAAAGCCGATCAAGCCACCCGTTCACAAAAAAGAGCTAGCAAACTATAAATTTGATAGATATAAAATATAAAGCCCACGTGAAATTTATTTAACTGGAGACTTATTTGCAAATTATAAGTAGATGTACATACATGTTTCTGAATAAAAGTCAAGTTTACCCCTGTAGTGGCAATCGACGATTTTTGAGCTCTTGTTATATATGAACATGTTGACAATAAGTAGAAGCTGAAAGCACTCAGAAAGAAAAGGCGAGGATGCATAATAATCTTCTTATTACACGAGTTGAATGAAGTTTCCTATATATACAGGGAGAGGTAAATACTACATACATAATGATTACGCCACAAGGCATGATTGGAGTTAATGCTTTAAACAATAAATGCATGCGTTATCATCTAAATACGAGAAAAAGAACTAAAGTATATGTACATAGAATTTTGCAATTATCCAATGTACTTATATATTAAAGTTCTTTTGACTTAGAACATAACGTATATAAGTGTATTGGATATGTGTCCATATTCAAGTGGTTGGGGGTTTAAATATTATGATGGATAAATATATAGATTTAGAAATATGGTTAAATGAGTGTGAGAGTCAAATGTTATAAAAGAATCCGATAGACTTGATTGGTAGGCCCGACAATCGTGTTGCGTTCGGGTTGACGGGTCGTAAGTTGGCGGGTCAAAATATACCAACCTGAACATGACCCATTTAACTATATAAGTCATGGGTTGGTTGGTTTGTAACATAAACTCATATATGACCCATTAACCCATTTATTTATACGGGTTTACAGGTTGGCGGGTCCGTGGTTCAGATTTAGGTTCGTGTGTTCGTGGGTTGGATCGCAACAAATTGATTGTCTGTTGCGTTGTGTTCGTCGTTTATGTTCTGACGTCAACGTCGTTCGATAATGATTCAATCATTCATGCCGCCGTTATTCGTGAGTTTATTATGTCGTTCATCATAAAGGGAAAAGCGAGAGAATGCTTATTCGATTTTGTTTGTGAGATACTAAGATTATTTAGGCAAACACCAAATGTCAAATGGTCAATGGTATCGGGTATCCTATCCTAGTATAAAGTATAAAATATAATGTATAATACTTAATAGATTTAAAAAAATATATAATTTTTTTAATTAAAATTCTAAACGGGTTGGCGGGTCAACCCGTATATTTTTTGAGAAACCTATATATGATTTGTTTAATAAACGGGTTAACGGGTTGAAAAACTCAACCCAAACTCATTTATTTCGTGTCGTGTCGCGGGTCATTTAACGGATCGTCTCGAAAATTGTCAAGCCTATTGGTAGGTAACAACAATTTAAAGGAAATTAAGTAAAATAACCATAATGTGATAGTATATTTCACGAAAATCAACAATTTTTTTTATATTTTTTTTGGGCAAAATAATCAACAAATCCACAATAGTGCATTTGTAGATCAACAAAAAAACTTTTTTTCTAACAAAATTCAAATTGACATTTCGGAGTTCGGCTTAAAATTCAAGGGTTTTTGTCATAAAAGCCCTCAAATTTACATAAAAAAAACCGGTTATGCCCAAAATCGATTTTTTTTCCACAGATGCCTAACATTTGCCCCCTCATGTTTCATTTCAATGTTTTTTTACTGGTTCCCCTTAACCAACCGGTTACATCCCCATTTGTAACCGGTAACATCGTTAAGCCCGTCTCCTCCGTTTCTCCTCTGTTAACACTCTCTCAACATTGAGACACCTACCACCCTCCCATGCTAGTACTTCTTCAGACATAGGTAATAGGAACTCAAACGTTAAACTCCATTTTGGTGAAGCATTCTCATTGTCTGAAGCTAGGGTTTTTGAAGAGGTAAGAAATTACGGTCTGATCATGGTTTTTATGAGAAATCATCTCTATTAATTGCTTACTTTTCATGATAATGGTTGCGATTGTGCAGGGGTTAGAAATGGGTTCTTCAGGCGATGGTTACGACGACCCATTTGCTGGAATTTACAAGCCATTTTCTGGGTTAAATGAGATGGATTTTGAGCTGCACGAGATTTACATGGATCATGAAACACGACAGCAGTTTGTATCAAGGCTTGATAAATGTAAGGGTCATTTTCTTAACATTCTACTTTGTGATGTGAACATTAGAAATGCAAGTATGATTGAGATGAAAGATCGAGTGGACCATGGTAATGATTTGCAAAATGATGAGGAGACAGAGGAAGAAGTGACTAACAAATACATAATACATGATCCAAATGTTAGGTGGGATAAGATGGAACCTAAGTTAGGGTACGTGTTCGAATCACCTGCACAACTGAAATTCTGTGTGACAAACTATGCAGTAAATGGAGGGTACCAAATATACTTTCAGAAGAGTTACAATAAAAGAATTGTTGCAAGATGTGGTAAGAGACATGAAGATAATAAATTCCCTTTTAGACTTTATGCAGCATGGATGTACAATGACAGAACCTTTCAGGTTAAAGCAATATATTCTGAGCATCTTTGTTCTAGAGTGTTTAAATTTAGGTCTATTGTTACCCCAAAATGGATTGGAAGACACTATGTAACTAAGATAGCAAATAAGCCCATACTTAAACTTAGGGAGATGATCAGTGACATCAAACAAAGATATAGATGTGTGGTATCTATAGGACAGGTTAAAAGGGCAAAACAGTGGGCAAAAGAACTGATTGAGGGTAAATTAAATGAACACTATGCAAGAATTTGGGATTATGCCCAAGAGTTATTGAGATCAAACCCTGGGTCTACATGCAAAGTTGGTGTTACTAACAATCCAGATGATAAGAATTATTTTAAAAGGTTTTACATATGTTTCAAATCTTTAAGTGTTTGCTGGAAAATAGGTAGAGATGCTAATAACCAAGTGTTCCCAATAGCTTGGGCTGTTGTTGATGTGGAAAACAAGGATAATTGGACCTGGTTTCTGGAGCTTCTGAAGGATGATCTTGACCTTGGTACTGGTGTAGATTTGGTTGTTATTTCTGATCAACATAAATTAAGTTCCCTTATAATTATAGTATATTTCAATTTTATTATTTCAATATGGTTATAAATACTAAGATAATATGTCTGTTCACAGGGTTTTCTTGAATCTGTTAAGGTTATTTTGCCACATGTGGAGCACAGGCAATGTGCTAGACACATTTATGCAAATTTCAATAAAGCTTTCTCTGGATTGGAGTTAAAGAAGCTGTTCTGGGCTTGTGCAATGAGTTGTGTTGAAGGTGACTTCTTGAGAAACATGGAAAAAATAAAGACCATAAGCCCTAGTGCATATGAGTATCTAATGTCAAAAGAACCCAAAACATGGTTTTTGTGAGGCAGTGGAGAATGGTATTTCAGAGTGTTTCAACTCCATAATTGTAGAAGCTTGGAAAAAACCTTTGATTACAATGCTTGAAGAGATAAGGATATACATAATGGACAGGTTTTCCTTTATGAATGATGAATGCAGTAAATGGAAAGGTAATATATGTCCAGAGGTGATTAAGAAGATGAATCTTTTTGGAAAGAACTTTAGGTAAGACACAAAATAATTGTTTCTTTTTCTAATTGTCATTATAGTTGATATATAATGACTAATACATACTCTTTTGTCTTCATGCAGGCTTTGGTTAGTAGTGCATAGCTTAGGAAATGTATTTGAAGTGAGAAGAGCATGTGCTAGTTACAAGGTAGATTTGGATGGTAGGGTTTGTTCTTGCAGATTATGGGATTTGTCTGGAATCCCTTGTGTCCATGCGATAGCAGCCATTAATTATATCCATCAAACTCCAGATAGATATATTAGTGACTACTTTTCAGTGAATAAATTCAAGGAATGCTATTCAACAAACATCAGTCCTGTGAATGGGAGTAATATGTGGCCTCTAACTGGATACAACAAGCCTTTGCCACCTGTTGGTAGGAAAATGCCTGGTAGGCCCAGAACCAAATGAAGGAGGCATGCAAGTGAGAAAGAGAGTAAGTTTAGTTCCATTTCAAGGGTGAAACCCCCAAGGACAGTGAGATGTGCTAATTGTCTTGAGTATGGGCATAATAAAAAAGGCTGCAAGAATGAAAAAAGGTACCAGTTCCTATGCCACCAAAGAAGATTGGAAGGCCTAGGAAATGTGATGTAGCTGGATCCAATCCACATGTTTCTGTACCCACTCAATCTAGTCAGCAAGCAAGTCAACAGGGCAGTCAACCACTTGTGACATCAACTGTAACCACTCAACCTAGTCAACAAGCAAGTCAACAGGGCAGTCTGCATGCTTCAAGTTCTAACACTGGCAAGAAAATGAGGAAATTAGGTTTAAGAGGCCCAAGTTTCAGAGTTGGTGACATTTCAAGTGAAGTAACTTTCCCAGATGTTAGAAGGAAGAAATTGGCTGTAAGAAGGCCAAATAGGAAGTCAACAACCAAATTTCAGGATGAAGTCAACAACCAGGTTCGAAATGAGGTTGCTCAAGCTGTTGCTCTTAATGATGTTCCTTTAGTGAATGAGATGATAGAAGAGGAAGAAACTGAGGTGTCAGTGAAGGTGCCAGAGCCAATTTTTAAAGAAGTTCATTTGGTCAATAACCAAGTTCCAGTTGTTAATGATATTCCAAATAATGTTGCTCAACTTCCTGCTGTTAATGATGTTCCTTTGGTGAATGAGGTGATACAAGAGGAAGATGACATTATGTTGATAGAAGAAGAAGTAGTTGATGTTCCATTAAAGGTTGCCCAAGATCTAAAACAAAGTCTTGATTAAGTTGGAGATGCAATTGATCAAATTCTTGGTTCTGGAAATGCATCAGATGCATCTGATGTTCCATTGGTGAATGAACGTGGTGTAGAACCTGAATTCACTGAAGGACATGCATCATATGTTCTCCCAGATAAAATGAAGATAAGTGTTGAAGACGTAGCAAATTTACTTGAAGCGGGATATCCCATGGCTGAAATTGAAAGCATGGGGTGGTTAGAAATCGAACTTGATGACACTCCACCAGTTGAGATGGTAATTTATTAACCTTGTAACTTTAAATATACGTTATTTATTAACCTTGTTATTTCTTGCATCAGGACTTAAATGAGGATGAACCTGATGTTGATGAAGGTGAAGCTGACTTTATAAATGAAGTTCTAAATGATGGTGGTGTGATTGAAGGTGAAGGTGAAGGTGTTGAAAATCAAGATGATGGTGATGTGATTGAAGGTGAAGGTGTTAATCATGGGAATGAGGCTGCTGGTGATGTTCTAAATAATGAGGTTGCTGATGATGAAGGTCATCTGATAGTGCCTAAGACAAGGAAAAGAAAGCCGTTAGAGAGGATCACTAAACTGAAGCTTAAAAAGGCAGTTTTTGATAAAGATGGGGGTGGTTCCATATGTTTAAATCCAGTGAATCTGGAGTAGTTAGTTATGTATATGGGGGATTTAGGTGGGAATGGTATACTTGGGCATTTGCACAGGAAGCCCTTTTTGGTACATTTTGTACATGTTAGTTTATACACCCACTAAGTGCACCTTTCATCCAGTTGTTTTCATGTACCTTTTGGGTTGCCTTTTTGGGATATATTTTTGGCAATTTGGTATAAATGGATGGATGGTACATGTTAGTTGATCTTTTGTAATCTTTTGTATTGGTACATGAATATGATGTAATGAATCCCCTCATTATGGTTATAATATGTTTTTTATGTTTGTTATTTTATATTATGTTTTTTTGATCCATACCATTGGCATATAGCAATTTAATGCATATTATGAACCATTAACAGATAATTTAATCCATACCATCCCCTCATACCATTGTACTTTACCATTTAGCAATTTAATGCATATTATGAACCATATGTTTGTTATGTTTACCATTTACATTTCACAGATAATTTGTATTTTACCATTTCATAGAACTGTACCATTTCACAACATTGTACCATTTCATTGTACTTTACAATTTCACAACATTGTACCATTTCATAATTGTAGTTTACCATTTGCATTTCACAAATAATTTGTATGATCCATACCATTGGCATATATATTATGTATCATTTGTAACTACAGTTAGCCAATTTTAGCATTTTACTTTACCATTTAGCAATTTAATGTATATTATGAACAATAATTTGTAAGACCATTTACCATTTAGCAATTTAATCTTCATCCAAAACAACACTTACTAGCCAACTTCAACATTGTACTTCCATTTGCAACTAAAATCAATCCAAATATTCTACCAAAAGCCAAGTCAACCCAAACATTCTACCAAAAGCCAATCCAAAATGATTTACATCTTCAAAACAACTATTGTCACCATTACAAAAATAAGAACCAAAAGACCTACAATTATTTCTACCAAAGTCTTCAACTGTTCATGCCCCTGCCCCTGCCCCTGCTTCTGCTTTGTGTGAGTTGGGTCGATAATGTGGTCATCTTCTTCATTGTACCATTTGAAAAAACCACAATCCTCTTCTTCCACCTAGAAAAAACAATAATTTGTATGAATTACATACAAATTAGGGTAAATTTACAAATTAGGGCAAATTGTTTCAAGGTTTCTCAAGGTTTCTTCATTGTACCATTTCAAGGTTTCTCAAGAAATTTACAAATTAGGGCAAATTGTTTACCTTGTAATTAGGGCACCCGTAAAACTTCTTTCCATAGTTCTCAGGTGTTCGAGCAACAGATACCTTGCACACATCTCCACAGCCACATCTAACTATTCTTTTCTTTCTCAATGTTGGACCACCTTGGAAGCTTGATTTGGCAGGCGAAGTCGACATTTTACAGATACTTAGGGTAGAAGACGGGGGAGAGAATAAAAGACAGGGGAGGGAAAGACTTTGGATCGATGTTAACGGAAGACGATCATGTTTGGGGGTTAAAAAGGTGGATGTAACCGGTTGGTTAAGGGGAACCGGTAAAAAACATTGAAATGAAACATGAGGGGCAAATGTTAGGCATCTGTGACAAAAAAAAAAACCGATTTTGGGCATAACCGGTTTTTTTATGTAAATTTGGGGGCTTTTATGACAAAAACCCAAAATTCAATGTTTGAAGAAGAAAAACTATCAAGTTTCAAGAATATGTCTGAAATCTGATAAGACATACCAGAACTTTTAGATTTTTTTTTTTTTTTGCTAAATCTAACACAAAGATAAACAAATATAGTTAATGAGAAGTATATAGTAGACATAAAATAGAACATTTAATTGAAAAAATGCGATATTAAACACTTGAAATAAATATTTCAGACATAAGTGAAATATCTTAAAAAACATCAAGAATAAGAACTAAATTTAAAAACAAGTCCCAAATTTGACATTTGAGAAACTGATAATTTTCAGAAATTAAAAAGGTTGTTCTCTTTTCAAAAACTTAATTAGAAAGGTTGGTTTAGTGAATTTTATATGATTTAAAGTGAGAAATAAATATATCTGATTCTGATAATTATTTTCCAAGAGATAATAAAAGAGAGCAAAATTTCTAAAATAAACGTTTTTTACACAAATAATTATTCTTTTGCATATGTCATCTATGAAAACGTGAAAATAACATTGATTTGTGTAGGAACTGGCTAAAAAATGGTCTCGATGGGCATGTATGTGTGGTCCCTATTTAACGTAATAAAAAACACTTTATCATTTGTTACATACTTATTTTGCATATTCTAAGAAACTACATGTGAAGAAAAAACAAGACTACGGTAATTATTTTATCATTTTTAAACACTTATTCTGGATCTGTTAGCTCAACAATAATATTAATAGTTAGAAGTTAGCGAGTTAGATGCGGAAAGTAAAGTAATGTAAATGACAGCAATTGTTATATCAAGAATACACGTAAGTTGATTCATAACTTGGAATGCATTCAAATCAATGTTAGTAAGTGAGATCAAACTTAGTGAATAAGTCACAAAGACTTGCTTCGAAGAGTGATTATAATCAGATATGTTTAAGTAAGAAGTGGAGAGTGAAGAGTGATAGAATGATAACCTTAGAAATTGTATTAAGATGAAATGCATAAGTTATCAGTGATTAGGAGAGGTGTTCAATACAAGAGAATAAGTCTCTATTTATAGAGACTTAGAGCTACACTAGATTACAACTCTATAAGCAGCCGTGCAAGGCATACTGGATAATAGAGTGTATTACATAAAAGACAAATAAAGTAATCTAGCTAATGACTGCGGTAGCTGACTCCGGGTGCTGATGCGGTTGCGGTAGAGAAATGGTTGCGGTAGCTAAGTTCAAGAGGGTCACTTCCATGATTCAACAATTTCCCCCTAAGTGACCTCTTTAACTTTGGTTCAGCTATCAAGTTTGAGGAACTTGATCAAAATCCACCAAAACTTCCTGACGTTTTCCAGCCATGTGATTCTTCTTGTAATCTCGAACTTGACTTCTGCGGTAGTATGCTTCGATCTTTCAACTGCGGTCTGGCAGATGTCAAGTTGTTTCTTGGGCAGGCGGTTCATGGCACTTATGGGAATAAAGTATTTGACATTGCCGATTTTCCTTTTGAAAATGATGCCAAGCTCTGGGAAGTTAGTTGCACCTACACACTCTATTGGGGTGCCTTGCATCGACAAAACCCTCTACTTGACTCATGTAAACATCCTCAGCCAACTTTTTGTTAAGGAAAGTGGTTTTGACATCCATCTGCCATATTTCATAGTCCTGAAATGCAGCAATGGCTAGCATCACCCTTATAGACTTTATCTTCCCAACTGGTGAGAATGTCTCATCATAGTCCACTCCGATAGTTTGAGTAAAGCCCTTCGCAACCAATCGCGCCTTATAGGTGTCTAACTTCCCATCCATTTCGGTCTTCTTCTTGAAGATCCATTTGCACTCGACCGTCTTACGACCTGGCACATTGTCAACCAAATTCCAAACTTGGTTGTCATACATGGACTGAATCTCGCTGTCCATAGGCTCTTTCCATTTTGCAGACTCCGGGCTTGTCATGGCTTCCTTGTAGCTATTAGGTTCATCCAAATTTATTAGTGTACTATCACTAATAAACGTATCAACCTCACTTGTTATATGAAAACCATACAACACAGGTGAAACACTAACTCTACTGGAACGTCTAAGAGGTAAGGATTCGTCGATCGGTTCAAGCCGAGTTTCCTCCTCGGGTTGAGCGTCAGTGTTAGAGGTTCCTTCATCGCTCGACCCTTGAAGTTCTTCAAGATCAATTTGTCTCCCACTGTCCCCTTGGCTTATGAGTTCTTTCTCTCGGAAAACCCCTATCCTCGCAACGAAGACAACATTGTCACTCGATCTATAGAAGAGATATCCAAAGGATTTATGTGGATAGCCGATGAAAGTACACTGCTCACTACGAGGTTCGAGCCTTTCGTGAGTCTTTCGTATTACGAAATCCTCGCAACCCCAAACCTTGATATGTTCCAAAGATGGAGCTTTCCCTGTCCACATCTCATGAGGTGTTTTGGCAACCTTCTTTGTAGGGACTAAGTTAAGGATATGGGCGGCAGTCTCTAAGGCATACCCCTGAAATGAGATAGGTAATGAAGCACGAATCACATTGAACAAACCATATCCAATAAGGTTCGATTGCGCCTCTCAGCCACACCTTCAAATGCGGTGTCCTAGGTGGCGTCAATTGTGAAACGATTCCGCATTCCTTGAGGTTGTCATGGAATTCAAGACTTAGGTACTCTCCTCCTCGATCTGATCGAAGCATCTTGATTTTCCTGCCCAACTGATTCTCCACTTCTTGTTTAAACTCTTTGAACTTTTCAAAGGTTTCTGACTTGTGCTTGATTAAGTAGATATACCCATATCTGCTATAATCATCGGTGAAAGTCACATAGAAGCGGCTCACATCCTTTGTGGTGGATCTAAAGGGGATACACACATCAGTGTGTATGAGATCCAATAAACCCTCACCCCTTTCACAAGTGCCAGTGAAGGGTGACTTGGTCATCTTTCCAAGTAAAAAAGATTCGCACACGTCATCGTTCCTAAGGGCGAATGACTCCAACACTCCATCCTTTTGGAGTTGGGCTATGCGTTTCTTGTTGACATGTCCAAGACGAAAATGCCACAAGCATTCTTTATACAAACTATTGGAACAATCGATACACAACACATCATTTCCTAAATTATCTACAACCATCATAGTTTCATATATTCCATTACAAGGCAATGCTTCAAAATAGAAAACACCATTAAGATAAGCATTAATAGAACCCTTTTTAATATCAAATAAATATCTAAATCCTTGTCTATACAAACCATGAAATGAAATGATGTTTCTTGCCATATCTAGCGAATAGAAAAATTTATTTAAATCTAGTCCTAATCCATTACTAAGCATTAAAGAGTAAATTCCAATCTTGGTGACAGGCGATGATCTTCTGTTCCCCATGATCAACTTTATCTTCCCATACTCCACATCCCCATTTCTTCTTAGGCCCTGCAAATCATAACAAATGTGAAACCACATCCTGTATCAAGAACCCAAGAAATGTATGTGATGAATCATTAGATTTAATAGTGTAAATACTTGTGAAGGACGGCTTGATCTTTCTATCCTTGATATCTTGCAAATACTTTGGGCAGCTTCATTTCCAATGCCCTATTTCATGGAAATGATGGCACTCTGCATCTTTGGGGCTGGAGTTGGGTTTAGCAGAACCAACCTTGGTTCCACTAGAAGAGGTGCCATCATGGGACTTTCCCTTATGGTGGCTCTTTGAGGGAGCCTTCCTCTTCTTACCCTTTCCTTTCCCAATTACCAAGACTGGGAAGCAGTAGGAGTAGGATTTTGTGCAACGGACTTGTCCTTGAGATTACTCTCGGTAGTCCTCAATAGACCTTTCAGCTTGTTCAACGTGACCTCTTCTTTGTTCATGTGGCAGGTCATGCGAAACTGGTTGAACCAGGGTGGCAGCGAATGAAGAATGATGCCAATCGCCAGCTCTTCATCGAAGTTAACATTTAACTTCAGCATGCGATCAACATACCTCTGCATCTTCTGTAGATGAGCAGTGACAGACTCTCCGTCTCTCCTCTTGGTCGTGATCATCGAAGTGATGATCTTGTACCTCTCCTGCTCGCACTTTGGTGATACCTTTCAACTAAGTCCTAATGCATTTTGTAGGGATAGAAGTCCTCGTAGGACTTTTGGAGTTCAGCAGTCATTGTCTCCAGCATGATGCAATGGACTTTCGTGGCATCTGTTGGATTAGTGTCTAAGTCCATAACTATTTTGGTATGTACTTGACCCGATGGTGCATGGTCCTTTTGGGTTGCCTTCACCAAAGCAACTTGATAGGATGAATTATGAAGAGAAAGGATTAAATATGATTTATTAATATATTATGAGAATAATATATTAAAGGAGAAATCATATTGTTTAATTAATATTAGTCAAGAATTAATAAGAATTAAGTTTGTGACTAAAAGAGATTAATTAAACTTAACGGACTGGAATTGTAATTATAAGATAATTGCAATTTGGGCTACAGATTGCCTTATATTAAGGAGTGGACGAATTCTATGGGGAATCCCATTAAAAATCGTCCAAAGCCTTTAAGGAAAGGAGTCCATGGGTTGCTTAGGGCTTAAGCATCCAAATTAGGGTTTCCTTGTTAGATAACCCTAATAGCCTCACTATTTAAAGAGCCCTTATGCCCCAAAAACGTGGAAAAGCTTCCTTCTAGGGTTTCCACACGTTTTGGGCAGCCTCCTTCTCTTCTCCTCTTCATCCTCTTGCTCTTGGTGTTTGTGAACCATTAGAGGAGTGACATTTGTGACTCTAAGCTTTCTAAAGTCAATACAAGAAGGATTTGAGATTGTTATTGCTACATAACAATCAAGGTATGATCTAAACCCTAATTGTATGTTATATTGATTATCATATGCTAGATCTAGGGTTTATAGTCTTGGATAAATTGCATGTACAATAGAGAAACCTAGATCCAAGCATTAGGGTTTGTATGAGCACATAGGATGCTCTTATAGCCAAAACTCATCAGTGGTATCAGAGCCTAGATTCGTTTCTATTGTATTGATGCATTGTGTTGCTGAAAATCATTTTCTGGCCTTCTGTTCGACCTGACTCGGCGAGTTAGCCCTACTCGGCGAGTTCCAAAGTGTGACTCGGCGAGTCGGAGCGTCAGACAGAGGAAACTTCGGATTTTGTTGCTGTTTTGCTTAAAGACTATTACCATATTCGTTTTAAACCTATAAAATACGAATTTTATTGTTTCTTAATGAATATCCTTGCCAAAACACAAGATAATTACCAATTGATTAGATAAGAACTTCCTTATATGATAAAGATTGGATTATTTGTATTAATTGGGTAACTTATTTTGCAAGAAATTGAAATTATGTCAAATATAGATAATGATGAAATTAATTGTTTAATTTATATTATTTGTTATTTGATCCTTGTGTTATAAAAAGTTTCAATTTTCCCCTTTAGGTTTTATAGTTTAAATTTAAACTCAAAAGTTTGGTTTTGAAATTTAAATAGTTGAAACACTAATGTTTTGAAAAGGTTTCAAAACTTGCCCTCAAGTTTTGGAATTTAAATTTTGATTAAAACTTTAATTTTGATGTATATTTAAATTCTAAACCTAAATGGATTTGAAATGTTTCAAAACTTGCCCTCAAGTTTTGGAATTTAAAGGTTGATTAAAAGGTTTAATTTAGGAATGTTAAATTCTAAAACCCTAGTATTGTTTTGAAAAGTTCATATCACACCCTTATGGTTTTATTAATTGATTAAGGTGTATAATTAAAAGAGGTTTAATAAATCCATAAAAGTTTTGGTTTACATTTAATTGAATTAAAAATATTATCGTTAAATTTGACCACCTAGTATTTTAAAAGTGTAAAATACACCCTATACTATATATAACATTAAAAGTCTAACATTATATATATGTATGAGTAAAAGTCAGTCTTACCGTTAGTAGGCCTCATTCACGAAGCTGGTCTATAAGGGGTGTTTAAGGAAATTGCTTATAAAATGGCGATTGAATGGGTATCCACTCTTACCCACCGCACTCTCGACTAGTGGAGGGTCGTTAGCCGAACGGGTAGGACAGGACAAAACCTTCCATTATAAGTATAATGAAGTACAAAAGTAACTAAATGTTTTACAAATTCCCAATCTTAGTTACTTTGGCAAAAGTGAATTGATGCAATTCCATGAAATTACACTTTGTGCCCTTGCGAAGACGTTAGTGGAGCGTGTGTAGTTTACCGGCACACTAAATGGTTCTAAGCAAAGGTAGCAAAGGGTGACTCAATGTTTGTCATAGTTCGGTGGAGCGTGTGTGGTTTACCGACACATCGAATAGGTGACCGTAACATGTGAGGGCACCATGTAAGTTTGCATGGTTATTCACACCCACTTTGTGATCCTCGGCATTCCAGTCACAAACAAGAGGGGCATATCGAGATTTAAACATGTCATTGAAATGTTCAATGAATCTCAAAGGATCTAGGAGTTTTCATAGATTTAAAACTTAATTTTTTTTTTTGTTTTTCATGGTGGAAATTAGTGAATCGTCATTCACTTACCTTCAAATATTTTGCAACTAGATTACGACATCCCTTTTCTAGGTTGTAGCGTATTGTGTTGGGTCCTAGCCTTAGTATCTCATTTGGGTGATTTACTAATGACTCAATCGTTCAACTAACTTGAGTTTGTTTTCTCCCGTTTTGTAGATGTCAAAGTTCGACAACTGTGGTCTTCCCAAATCCCGTGGAACAAGCTTTCCACATGAAGATGATATTCCACGATTCGATCGAGGAACAAGAAATCACGCTTCACTTCCTCCACCTCCTCCAATTATTCTCCCTAACCCACAAGTTCGAAGACTTGAAAAGTTCAAACTCACTCAAGGCCTTTTGGCAAGTAAACATGAAGAGGGAAAGTCGGTGTGTGCACACGTCCTAGGGATGAAGTCACACATTGATAGGTTAAGAATGTTAGGATCCGTTGTCTGTGAGGAGATGGCTGTTGATTGGGTTCTTCAGTCACTTCCTAACTCGTATAGTGAGTTCGTAAGAGAGTACTATATGATGAACTGCGACGTGACACTTATAGATCTCACCTATATGCTTGTTGCTGCTGAATGAGCAATGGTTTGGCGCAATAGAAAAGCAAAGTTGATTGGTGAATCTGCCTTCAAGACCTCTATGGATATAGACAATGGCAACGAAAGACATTCTATGATCGAAAAGTTTGATCATAAGAGAAAGGCAATGTCTGAAGTAGTTCCATGTACTGTTCCAAAAGAGTCAATTTGCTTTTATTGCCAAGAGAATGGGCATTGGAGACGAAGCTGCCCTATTTACCTAAGAGATCTAAGAGATGGGAGAGTCAAAACGTATGGCTTTGCTCTAGGTAAAATCCATTGACTAACTCTTTTAAGCTCCTATTCTAGATTCTTAATACATAATGTGATAAGATTACAATTGATGTTTTGTAGGATCGAAGAAAAGAGAGGAAGCTTAAGGGAAGAAGTGAGCAGAATCTAACTGTGAAGAAATGGATTTCGATCGCATTACTTGAAGATTAGATTCTTGAGCTACTACTTAGAGTTAGAATTAGATTGCTAAGATAGATGTATTAGCATAGTTTTCAATGAATTGCATTGTAAGGACAAATTTTTCCGCAATAAAATAAATTTTGATTTTTATATTATTTATTTATCCTTGCAATGACATATATGAAAAATTGATGTTTGGATGTTTCTATTATTAGCAATAATGGATTTGATTCTTAATTATATTATTTGTGGAAATGTCGAGAATTTACCAAATAGGGAGAGTTTCTCATCACCCAAGTTTCAATTGGACAGAAACTTGGAATCATGCAACTTGGTTACATGATGAATGAGAAATTTCATATTTGGAAATTAGACTAATTCATTTACAAAGTGTCAAGTGAAGGACTAAGAGATCGAGTACATAAAGTTTTGTGCTGATCAAGTCCACCACAAGAATAACAAATATATTCTTCATGATTTACTAAAGGTTTAGTAAATATGATTAAGTATAATTCTGAATTGATTGAAAAAGTTTAAATTAATAGCAGAACGAATAAGAAGAATCAAGTAGGCAGAAAGATAAAAGTTTCTCCATTCTAAGAAGAAGGGAGAGTCCCTTTTATGCTTTATGATAGGTCTTAATGATTGAGAACCATATCTCAATTGATCATCTAAGTGAGTCTTAGTACAATTGCATGTCTAATAAGAGGAATCAAGAATTGAAGAAATGTTTAAATCAAGAAGTCAATCATACTTCGTTCCAAAACAACTCTTACAGTTAAGATTGTGAAATTGAGTGATAAGTGTTAAGAAGGTTTATAATATTCATCAAATATGGAAAGTTGTGATGTCTTGGATAAGACAAAGACCAACTAGGACCAATTTATGAAGTGTTTTGATAAAAATTACACTAACTCTTGAATATTTGTTTGTCAAGAAATGTTTATTGACAAGAGAATCTTATATGTCAAGGAGTCAGTGGGAGTTTTAATGGTCTTGAAAGGTTTCAAGAACAAATCAAAATAAACCTTATCGATCATCACTAGCACACGAGTTGAGGTTTACAACCTATCGTGTTGACACTATTTTCTTTCTATGCCATTCCAATTGAGTCAATTATGCATGTGAGTTCTATGAGTTCTCATTTGAACGCATAAAAGGCAGACACCTTGATCAATGGAAATTACATTGATAGGAAAGGGTGAGCTGCTTAACTACTTGGAAGACATGGTGCGTAGCTGTGTTACCATAAGGCAAGAAATCAAGATTAAGAAAGTTCGGTCCATATGAGTTTGAATTTGTCGTAAACTTTGGTTTTGACAAATTCACATGGATAGGAACACATACACCATTAAAATCTAAGTGTCATAAGATTCCCTCCTTCATGAAAATGACTGTGAGGAAATGCTTTCACTAAGAGAGATTTTAAAAAGGATAGTAATTGTGAAAATTGTATTCTCGAATTCGATTATGGTTACGGTATCCCTTTCCATGATTCAAATTGTGAGGTTTGGCAATTAGTCTGAATTGTTTAGACACACATATGAGATATCTAAAGGAAAGGTGTATAAGCTTAGATAAAGGATTATCAAAGCATTAGGTATTAGAAAACATGAACTTAAGAAATTCAATAGGTATTGTTTTTCTAAAAGTTAAGCTGTTTCTGAATACATGTCAAAGCTAGTGGGAGCATAAGTGTTATGTTTATCATCATGATAGTGGGAGCATAAATGTATGATTATTAAGCCAAGTATTCCAAGTTAGCAATATTAATTATATGAAACAAGAGTCATACTTTGCAAAGTTGTAAGGTTGTAAAGTTGTTTTGCTATAATTAAGGGAGAGAATATTATGCTTTATTTCAAATCTAAAGGCTTAGGTTGTGGAATGTTAATAAATTTAGTCAAGGATCAATAGTGTGTTCTCGAATTTCAATTATGATTACGGCATTCCTCTTCATAGTTCAAATTTTGAGAACGTAGCACATGAAATATTATGGCAAAAGATTGATAAAGTATCAAAATCTTTATGTAAGACATTATGCATCGTGTCCCATACGCTTCGGGTATAGGATCGATTGCAAATGCTATAATAGTTGACCATTCTAAAATTTTCCAAATGACTAGTGCATTTAGAGGGAAAAGGACAATAATCGGTTTTGACTAAGATAATTCAACAACTATCAAAGGACAATCCAAAGTTCGCCGAGGATTGGTCGCTTGTGAGTAGTTGGAAGTATAGTATTGGATGGACCATATCTACATTATTATGAATAGAAAATATTCTATTAAGAATGAGTTGTCATATGGAAAACATGGAAACGTTTCCATATTGGGAGTTGGATATTGAAAATCCATGTCTAGATTAGAAACTTTTATGCAAAAGGATGTTCAAAGCAATGTACTTTGAGTGAGAGACATCACATCTATGGAATTGTCTTGTAACAATCTCTGATAGACGACTTTGTAATTTCATTGGCAATAATCATTGTGACTTTAGTGTAGTGATATTACGAAAGGATCATTGCATAAAATGTTAGAATCTAGCATATTCTATAAGTGGCAAGAATTTGATATTCTTTCACTTATGAAAAAGGATTAGGAGTTGTGAAACGAGTATGATTGGAAATGTGTTCATTTGATCTATTTCACAAAGTAAGAACCATAGGTAAACATTGTGTGCATGCTAAGAGCATGGGACAAGTGTTGTAATAATTCAAGTAAGAAGTTGATTACCCGAAACAACAAATAATGAGTAATCGATATGGTGATAAATAAAAGGTGTTTTATTTATACTCAAAGGTTTGAGGCCATATGGGATTAGTATTATTCTTGTGTTTCACTTTGCATGTTTTGACTGACTGAATAATTTAATTGGTTTAGAACAGTCAAATTATTCGAACGGGCCACAGTCGTTCATATGTTGGAATTAGGTATGAATGAAGATTGTCGTGAATTGGTGTGTGGATTGTCTGAAGAGTATTAGACATAAGCAAATGTTTGCTGCAACATTCATGAGTGATTATGAATATGATTTGAGCATTGGATTAAACCCACGCTCACTTGGATCACTCCATGAATTGTATCACGAGTGATTGGTGAGACGATAACATCTTATATTCTTGAAACCGAGATGTATGATTTGTATCTTGCAAATCGGTTGCACATTGATAATATGTAAACGCACCAGTAACTTGGTGTTATAAAACATATTGTTGTGTATGATTCGGTGAGTAAGTGCAAGCGAGCATTGAATCAAATTTTATCCGTTCCTTTTATCCAAAGTAGGATAAAAGCGATATCTTTGGGCCCCTCAATGATTTAGTGATGACAAACGTAAATGCTCGGCCGGGCTAGGGCTAATTTGATTTGTTCAATTAGTCAGTCGTCCTAAATCGGAAGTCGAGAAATAGTACAGAGAGCATGATTAGAAATCATGTCTTACGATATCTAGAATGGAGGAATATATGATCCCTTATCTAAAGGACACGCGTATCTGATATGATCAGAGTTGACAACGGCTTTGGAAAGCTAGGATTGCAGATCAGGATCTAAAGTCATACGCAGTATAGTTATTAGACTTATCCAAGTGGGAGACTGTTGGATTAGTGTCTAAGTCCATAACTATTTTGGTATGTACTTTACCCGATGGTGCATGGTCCTTTTGTGTTGCCTTCACCAAAACAACTTGATAGGATGAATTATGAAGAGAAAGGATTAAATATGATTTATTAATATATTATGAGAATAATATATTAAAGGAGAAATCATATTGTTTAATTAATATTAGTCAAGAATTAATAAGAATTAAGTTTGTGACTAAAAGAGATTAATTAAACTTAAGGGACTGGAATTGTAATTATAAGATAATTGCAATTTGGGCCATGGATTGCCTTATATTAAGGAGTGGACGAATTCTATGGGGAACCCCATTAGAAATCGTCCAATGCCTTTAAGGAAAGGAGTCCATGGGTTGCTTAGGGCTTAAGCATCCAAATTAGGGTTTCCTTGTTAGATAACCCTAATAGCCTCACTATTTAAAGAGCCCTTATGCCCCAAAAACGTGGACAAGCTTCCTTTTAGGGTTTCCACACGTTTTGGGCAGCCTCCTTCTCTTCTCCTCTTCATACTCTTGGTCTTGGTGTTTGTGAACCATTAGAGGAGTGACATTTGTGACTCTAAGCTTTCTAAAGTCAATAAAAGAAGGATTTGAGACTTTTATTGCTACATAACAATCAAGGTATGATCTAAACCCTAATTGTATGTTATATTGATTATCATATGCTAGATCTAGGGTTTATAGTCTTGGATAAATTGCATGTACAATAGAGAAACCTAGATCCAAGCATTAGGGTTTGTATGAGCACATAGGATGTTCTTATAGCCAAAACCCATCAGCATCATGCTCATGGGCCTCGAAAGAAGCGATCTCTTCGGGAGTGGCAATGTTCATGTCCACCTCTTTCAGCTCCTTTTTGAGGACATATTCTTTGTCCTCGTAGTGGGTGACCAACCTTATGTTGCGGATCCAATCGTTGAAATTGTTTTCGTCGAAGATGACCCTCCCATACAAGTTCATGAGTGAGAATGAGCCGGAGGCGTTTGAGCCGGAAGCTCCTAGATCTAAACAACAAATAATTTGAAGGTAAGTGAATGACGATTCACTAATTTCCACCATGAAAAACAAATTAAAATTAAATTTTAAATGTATTGAAAACTCCTAGATCTTTTGAGATTCATTGAACTTTTCAATGGCATTTTTAAATCTCGATATGCTCCTCAAGTTTGTGACTGGGATGCCGAGGATCACAAACCGGGTGTGAATAACCATGCAAATGTACATGGTGCCCCCAATGTTACAATCACCTATTCGGTGTGCCGGTTAGCCACACACGCTCCATTGAACTATGACAAACATCGAGTCACCCTTTCCCACCTTTGCTTAGATCCCAATTAGTGTGTCGGTTAACCACACACGCTCCACTAACGTCTTAGCAAGAGTATAAAGTGTAATTTCATGGAATTGCATCAAATTCACTTTTGCCTAAAGTAACTAAGATTGGGAATTTAAAATTTTAGTTACTTTATAAATTCATTATACTTTTAATGAGGTGAGGGTTGCCCTATCCTACCCGTTCGGCTAACGACCCTCCACCAATCAAGGAAGCGGTGGGTGAGAGTGGACACCCATTAAACGACCATTTTATAGGCCATAACCTTATATCCCCCTTATAGATCGGCTTCGTGAATGAGACCTAATAACAGTAAGACTAGCATTTAAGTTTTACATACATAATAATTACTCTTATAATATTATAGTAGTATAGGGTGAATTTTAAACTTTTAAAACTCTAGGGTTTGAAATTTAATAATTTTCAAAATTAAACTTTTAATACAAAAAACTAAATTCCAAAACTTGAGGGCAAGTTTTGAAACATTTTAAAACTAAATAGGTCAAAATTAAAATAAATAATTAAACAATTAATTATGGTGTTTATCTAATTTTGACATAATCCAATTTCATGCAAGATATTGTTCAAATAAATTCAAATAATTAACATTTATCATATAAGGAAGTGATTATTCAATTAATTTGAAAATATCTTCTATTTTGGCAAGGATAACCACCTAATATTAATAAAATTCGTAATCTTCTAAATAAAGCGATTTGGTAATTATCTCATAGCAAAATAAGCACAAAATCCCGAAAATCTTTTTGTCTGGCAGCCTGACTCGCCGAGTCCCCTTATGGACTCGTCGAGTTCATCCTACTCGTCGAGCCCACTTTGGGACTCGCCGAGTCTGTTAGGAAAAACACCAAAAAACGAATTTTTCAAGCAAGAATGAAACACAAAGCATCAAATACAATAGAAGCCAATCAAGTCTCTGATACCACTGATGGGTTTTATACAAAAGAACAATCCTATATGCTCATACAAAACCCTAAAGCTTGGATCTAGGCTTCTCTATTGTACATGGAATTCATCCAAGACTTGAAACCCTAATCTAGCATACATAGAAATCAAAAACTATAATAAACTAGTTTATATGATACCTTTCAATGTTTGCAAGAATCCTTTGATCTTCAAGAAGCTTAGTATCACAAGTGTAACACCTCTAATGGCTTACAAACACCACAAGCAAGAGAATGATGTATAGGAGAGAGGATGAGAGACAAAAGTCGGCTCCAAGCTTCAAAGGTATCAAGTGGCCGATTTTGCTAGCCCTAGGGGTCATTATATACTTGAGCTTCTAAGGTTTCAGTCAAAGCCCTAATTGGATGACTTAGGCTCTAAGTAACTTGAGAACATTATGGAATAAGGCCTCCTTAGACGAATTCAAGATGGACACATCCTAAAATTCATCCATGCCCAAGGATTCTCAGCCCAATATCAATTATCACACAATTGACAGTTCTAGTCCCCTTTATTTAATTAATGTCTTTTAGCCACATAATTAATTCTTAATTGATTCATGTCTAATATTAATTAAACTATGTGATTTCTCTTTTAATATATTATTCATATAATATATTAATAAACCATAATAACCTGTCTCTTCATGAATCATCCTATCAAGTTGCTTTGGTGAAGGCAACCCAAAAGGACCATGCACAACCGGGTCAAGTACATACCAAATATAGTTATGGGCTTAGACACTAATCCAACATATAGGAAGGGACCATACCATTTAATTAGTCAAAAGCATGGGATCAAAGGACAAGTATCATACTCAAAGGACAATTATGGAGCTTAAATGGAAGACCACAGGCAATCTTATTCCTATTGTGTGTACCTACATATTTGGTGACAAAAGTCAAGAACAAAATGTGTTACGCACTTAATCTCATAACCAGTTAGTTACATAAACTAAGTGGTTACTTAAAGTGCTCAAAAGTTTATACATAACAATTATATTCATACATTATGAATATATAACTAGTTTTGTTATCATTTCCTATAAACAATACTTTCCCAATTAGTTGTTAAATATTATTTTCATAAAATAGTAATTCTCTTATTGAATACAAGTGTTGATAATTTTTATTAATAATCAAATTACTTTAATAAATAATGAATAAGTAGTAACTTGCTATTAGGCATGACTATATAGGATCATATGTCATTAAAAAAATATAATTCTATATGGAATCTTGGGCATAAAGATCTTTCAACCTACCAATTATACAAGACTTATCATAGATTGTTATAGACGGTGATGAACGTCTACCAACATTTCATTTCCCCAATAACATACAACAAAGAATGTTATTCATCAACATCCAATTCCCACAAGATCAAAGCTACAGTTTATGTATAAGGTAAGTTTATAAGTTATATACATCCCTTTGAACATGAGACTTGGATCGTAATCAATTTCATTTGGTGTTTAACTTTGAGTAATGTGCCTTAGATGTTTAACTCTCAACAGATAAGAGGAACAAATCCCATATTGACTACATAACCTTTGCATAGTTCACACCACATAAGATAATAACCTTTATAACTACCCAGTTAAGGATCATCATTTAACCACATCAAATCGTATCACTCTTGATACTTAAGTCTCACTATGTATCTCGGGTATTAAGGATACATAGATAGTACCTTTTTATCAAGTACCACTCATGATAACGATCCATGAGGTGATCTTGATGTAGGTCCATTTAATACCAGTTATATGACAAGTACCTATGAATCTTGGTTAAAAGTTATTGCCTACTTTCATCTTGTGAGAGTCAACCAATCCAATTCATATTAGTCTTACTCATAATTGCTCCCATAATTATAACTGTGACATCCCCATTTTCACGGACAGAAAAGACCGATTTTTTTTATGCTTTGTTTGAAAATCAGAGTAACATTTTAAATAAAAGTGTTGCTGAATTTGTCCCAAAACAAAATATGATAAAGATTTATCAAAAGCATTTCCAAGGAAATGTATTTCATTAAAATACTTGAGATGTCATGTTTGATACAGAGCAAAAGCATAAACAGTACAATATAAGCGTTACTACATTATTTCGTATCTACAGGTCTATATCCATAATCCCTCATCCCAAAACATCACATCTATGCTCATGCGCCACTACCTGTAATACAAGAAACTGAGTGGGTCAGGCTGGGGAGCCTGGTGAGCACATAGGGTTTTCAACCCACAATAAATAAGTTTATTAATTTCATCAATCAACAATAACCTGATTACAAGTTCCCGTTATCCTCACTTTACGTCCCTAAACACCTATCATAAGGGGCCTAGCCTAAGGATCATCATCGGGATGGACACTACTGCTGAGGGTATTCCTCAGCAATAAATGTCCTAAAGGAAACCATGTGGGGGATGGAGTACACCGGTGAACACATCGTTCACAAACACCTACAGGTTGCGAGCCTGCTAGCGTTCCACTAGACTGTCTAGAAGAGTCCGTGGTCGTCATCCATACTCCGCTAGATGACAGAATCAACAACATCAACATCGAGGCCTCTCATCATTATATCACACATCACCTATTACATCTACCCATGTTTTACCCCAAAATTTTCGTAGATATAAAATACATATACAGTTTAAATCATAGAAAACATGTATAACAATGTTCATCCAACATAGATAGCAAGTATTCAAGTAATATGCACACATAGCACGTAATTTATATAAAATACTTCATATCTATGTGTAACCTGAAAGTAACTATGCACTCACTTGAAAGGTGGTGACTCAGCACTCGGACAACACTTTGATACTCTCAAAACAATTTTCCTTCGATAAAACCTAGTACTAATACCACTAAGGTTTATTCTAACGATAACCGCGACAATTTAATTTAGTCTGACTATTATTATTATATAAGCGTTAATAACACTCAATAGAACTCATAATAATAGCCCAAATAATTATTTTAAGGACCTAATAACATTCCTATAATTATTTGAAAGCTATATTAAAAATTGTGTTAGCGTAGCTCACTTACAACAGATTGTAACGAAAACCGGAACTTTATTTGGAGCAACGTTTCGAAACCGAAAAGCTCTTTTTCTCGGGACTCCGGGAGCCTCGGGGCTTCCTTAGGGTGCTAGGGGTTTTACCTAGGGCTTAGGGGGGTTTAGAGCACTTAGTGAGAGAATTATGAGAAATGGTGTGAAAATGGAGGCAACCCTCGTAGCTATTTATAGGCGCGAAGCCTCGGATTTACGTTGGGCGTACTCCTCGGATAAGGATGCCAGCCGAAGCCAGCTGTCTCGCACTCATCTCGGAAGGATCAAACCGAAGTTACGTGGGGCGTAATAGCGAGGGTGACTCGTCAAGATCCAAAGAGAAGCCTTGGTCAGCAAGCAACGACTGAGATTTGGCCACGTCATCTCAGTTCGCAATTTTTCCTTCTCGACTTCTAAAAATCATAACTTTCGCATACGAGCTCTGTTTTCGACGTTCTTTATACCCACGCGAAGGTGGGAACGTACTCTACAACTCTCGTTTAGACTTCGTCGGCTAATTTTGACTCGATTTTAAATTTTATATTATTAAGAGGCCGGGACATGATTGGTCCGTTTAATCCTCATAACTTCTTCATCCAACGTCCGTTTTCACCCATCTTTTTCTCGTTACACTACTCTTAACGAGATCTTTGATTCTCGTTTGGGTCGTGTCGGCTAAAAATATTCGAATTTCGAGCTGTACACTGCTAATCCAAAACTTCGAAAAATCATAACTTCTTCATACGAAGTCAGATTTGGGCGTTCTTTTTTATCGATGTTCTTAGTTTAACATATTCTATGACTTTCATTTAGATCGCTAAGGCTAAATCTCGCTCTATCGTAAATTCATTATTTACGCTTCCCGGTATCATGCCGGTTCTTTCGCGAAACTTCGATGGGTCATAACTTCTTCGTTATAACTTGAATTTCGGTGTTCTTTATATCCCCATAATCCTTGTTTCGACCACTACAACTTTATATAGAGATATCAGGCTTATCTCACACTTTGATTTTGACGCTTATTTTTATTCTTTATTAGTTATACATTTTTAATTAAATAAGAAGCACATAAATATACATAATTCACATAATACTTAAATATTTCATCTTTATTACTTCAAAAAGAGTTACAATAGTTGACATAGACTATTACATTGACAAAAATGCTTAGCCCCGAAAACCGAGCGTTACAATTCTCTCCCCTTAGGATGATTCCATCCCGGAATCATGCATCAGCAAACAGATGTGGATAGCGACTCATCATGTCATCCTCTGTTTCCCAAGTGAGATTCGGCCCATTCGAATGTTTCCATCGGACTATCACCAACTCGACCATCTTGCATCGTAACTTCTTAGTCTTACGGTCAACAATTGCCTCAGGCTCTTCGATTAGCCTTTTGTTCTCATCCATCCTTAAATCTGAGATTGGAATTATATCGGGAACATCTCCCGTGAATTTCCTCAAATAACACACTTGGAAGGTGTTATGAATACCATTGAGTTCTTCGGGAAATTTCGGCTTGTTAGCTTGGTTCCCAATCTTCTAAAGAACTTTGAACGGTCCAATAAACCTTGGACTCAACTTTCCTCGTTTCCCAAATCGTATAAGTCCCTTCCACGGTGAGACTTTTAGCAAAACCGAATCCCCAACTTCGAAGGTTATCAGTCGTCTTTTCTTGTCAGCATAGCTCTTTTGACGATCCTGGGCTACTAACATTCTTTCCCTAATCACCTTCAACTTCTCAACAGTCTCATGGACTATCTCGGGGCCCATAAAATGCTTCTCTCAGGCTTCAAGCCAACAAGACGGCGTACTAAATTTCTGTCCATACAAGGATTGATAAGGTCCCATCTTGATGCTCGAGTGGAAACTGTTGTTGTAGGAGAATTCTACTAGAGGTAAGTGCTCGTCCTAGTTCCCTTGGAACTCGAGGGTACATGCTTTAAGCATATCTTCCAGTGTCTGAATCGTTGTTTCGCTCTAACCACCAGTTTGCGGATGGTAAGCCGTACTCAAACATAATTTCGTACCCAATTCCTCTTGTAAACTCCTCCAAAACCTCGATGTGAAACAACTATCACGATCTGATACAATCGTAAGAGGAACACCGTGAAGTCTTACAATTTCCTTCACGTAAGCATTTGCGAGCTTATCCATAGACCACTTCTCGTTGGCTGCTATGAAGTGTGCACTCTTGGTGAAACGATCCACGACTACCCAAATCATGTCATGTCCGTTCTTCGTCCTGGGTAGTTTAGTCACAAAATTCATGGTGATGTCTTCCGATTTACCCATGGGTACAGGTAAAGGTTCTAAACTCCCATACGGTTTCTGATGTTGTGCCTTAACTCTCGCACATGTCACACACTCGGCCACGTACTTCGCAACATCGAGCTTCATCGTCGGCCACCAGTAATAGGGTTTTAGGTCCCTATACATTTTAGTGCTACCAGGATGAATTGAGTACATGGTTGTGACAACCCAAATTTTATTCTGTTATATAATTCCGTTTTCGCTAACGGAATATGTTGCTTTATAAAAAGTTCCGTAATTTGGAGTCGTCAAAGAAATAAATATTTATTTATTTATTTATATTTATTTTGTATGATTATTATTTTAGTAAAAATAAATATAACTCGTTATTGTTAGTTCCGTTTAACGAAATAAAGTTATATTATTTTTCAACCACTTAACCCGGGTAAAAAGTTTAAACCCCGTTAAACTTTAGCATCGGGGTAGTCGTGTACCGGGTGCAATACCCGAGGCATATATAAGGAGAGTGAACACCTCTTTGAACTCTTTTACCACTCAAACACTCTCTCTCTCTCTCTCACTACTTTCTCTCTCTAGACTCGTTTTCGACTCCAAAATCGCAAATTCCGCCTTACAAACGTAAGATCTTCCTCCCTAACTTGTTCTAAACATGCATCATAGTAGTTATAGCTCAAAAAAATCATATGAATGAGACATGAACAAGGATTTTACGGCCTAAGAACCTCCTTAGGCCGTAAACACCCAAAATGTGCCAAAAGTCCCAAATTTCCTTCTTTTAAGTTTGGATACTAGTTAGGGGTTTCACCTAGGAGTGTTTGAGCATCAAAACCATAAGTTTTAGGGCATTAAGAAGGGTTTACGGCCCAAGCACATGCTTAGGCCGTAAACACCCTTTTTCCATGTAAAAAGGCCCCAAACACTCTTCCAACCCATTTTAAACTTGAGATATGACCTAGGGAGCTTCCACATCAAGTTTAGGACCATCAAACAACATGATTTAGGGGGTAAACTAGAGTTTACGGCCCAAGCAGATGCTTAGACCGTAAACTCCCCCAAACCTCACCAAATGAGGGTTTAAACCCCCTAATTAGCCCTAGACGTTCACTAGAAAATTAAAGGGATTGATTTAAGGGCTTTAACATCAAAATTGGGGAGTGAACAAGAGTTCACGGCCAAGCCATGAGGCTTCCGGCCGTAAACTCCCAAGGAGTGGCCTTTGGGCCGTAAACTCCAAGGGAGTAAACTCTTGGACCCCCCTTAGTACCCCTTTTGGCCTTATACAATCCCCGAGAACCCCTTCTAATCCATAAGACCTCGAATCAATCTACATATGTAAAAGTCTTTAAATAAAAGTATAAGTGGCTAATTTCTTGTAAAACATATATATCTCATGTTATTAGGGACTTAAAAGGTGTACAAGTCCTAAATTGACACCAAACGCGCAACCGACACTTTCACCCGATTTATCCGATTTACTCGATTTCAGGTGAGTTCATACCCCTTAATGAACCTTTCTAATGTTTTCATATGTTTTAGGGGGGGGATAAAAGTCAAATATACATTTTTATGGAAATCAATCACATGTGATTTACTATCCGTAGTTCAAATCACGTGTGATTTATCACTATGCTTTATAAAAGAACTTTACGCTTTCAAAACTACTTTGGAAAAATAAACTATTTTTTAAATGCTTTCTTTTGTCAAGATTTTTATTAAATTACTTTTCTTATAAAATGTATCTACACTAATATATTTATATAAGTAAGACTTGAAGGGCTTAGGACCGATAACTCGCCTTATTTCCTGTTCTTGTTTGATGTGGGCTTAGGGTATTTGTTATGTGTCCGACTGTCGTTGATTTCTTAGTTATATATCATGTATATCGGTGTTAGATACGAGCATTTTCATCTCATTCGTTGCCTATATTACTTAATTGCCAAGAACCATACACACTAAGTTAACTATAATAGGTATAGTTAAGGTCACTACTACTTGTTACCGCTACTACTATACATACTATAATTCATACTATTACAAAATGATACACTAATAATAGAACACACTATGAACTACATAAAAGACTACTACACTATATTACAAGAGAAAACACTAATCCGGAAGATAAGACACTAACTCTCCACAAGATACTCTACACGCTACATATTGTGATCAGAGCTTTTCGGAAGGAAGGCAACGCTACATGTATAGATCTATACGGAGCAGACACTATTAGATCCCGACTATTAACTTCAGTCCGAGCCGAGCAGGCCCAGGGATGACACTACTTCACTACACTGTGCATGACCGGGAAGGTCATGGGATCCTCTATTACTCACATTATTGGTCACATAAAAAGGAATACACTATATCCACACTAAAATACTAAAACTAAAGTCTCAGTTAATATCTCAAAGTAAAATAAGTATCTATTACTAATGGAAGTTCGCACCACTATCACTGTCAACAGGCATAACTTTTCTTTTACCTACACTACATACTGGAGATTTAGTACCCCGCTTTTACAATAAACAGTTTTCAATGATAAAACTTACATGCAACTTAGAGTCTTTCAATTACGATGTATTTTCTGGAAAATATAGGATTTTCTAGAGTTTTCTAGTACTTATAAATGTAAATTGCAGTTTTTCACACTATACCTTCTAACACATTTTATAGAAAATTCACACTAAATTCTTATGAACTCACCAGCTTTATGCTGATACTCGTTGTCAAAATAACTTGTATCCCCAGGTCAAAGATAGATAGATACAGGTGCAGCCTTTTGGATAAGATGGAGCATACAAGATCCATCTCTTATTTTTGTATTACTTTTGGTGTCTATTGAAACTTTACAGAACACACTTGTAATTAAACTCACTATGTAATGAAATGGTTGTATGTTTCTTGTTTTTACTATTATGTAATTGTGATGATACTGTACATGACATCCTCTACCCCGAAACGTATTCCGCCATTATCGGTTTTGGGGTGCGACAATGGTCTTGTGTGCTTCTTCCATCTGAAGGTCTCTTATTCCTCCCGTCTTAGGTACCCAAATCCGATCTTGGAATATCTTCAGTCCTCGACTGTTTGTACCGAACACTAACGTTTTGCCCAAACGTTCTTCCTTTCGATCATTCTTCTCTAAAGCTTCTTTTTGAGCTTTCCTAATACTTTCCACAATCATCGAGATGACTTCGATTCTCAATGCTCTTGGCCTTTTCCTTTCAAGGTTGACTTTCCAACTGAGAGCATCAGCAACAACATTTGCTTTACCTGGGTGGTAAAGTATCTCACAGTCGTAGTCCTTGAGTAACTCAAACCAGCGTCGTTGCCTCATGTTCAATTCTTTTTTATTAAAGAGATACTGGAGACTCTTCTGATCAGTGAACAACTTGCACTTCGTGCCGTAGAGGTAATGCCTCCATATCTTCAAGGCAAATACTACCGCTGCCAAATCCAGATCATGACTGGGGTAGTTCTTTTTGTGCTCTTTCAATTGTCGAGATGCACATGCTATCACCTTTTCTCTTTGGGTCAGAACACAACCCAACCCGACTCCAGAAGCGTCACTATAAACCGCGAAATCTTCAACTCCATCAGGTAGAGAAAGTATCGGTGCTTCACATAACTTCTTCTTTAGCTTCTCGAATGCCTCATCGTGTTTCTCACTCCATGTATATGTAGCTCCTTTATGGGTCAAAGTTGTTAATGGAGCAGCTATTGAAGAAAAGCCTTGGATAAGTCGTCGATAATATCCAGCTAATTCTAGAAAGCTTCGAATCTCCGTGGGACTCTTTGGACGTTCCCACTTCATTACAGCTTTGATTTTTGCTGGGTCAACCATTATCCCTTCTTGGTTAACCACATGACCCAAGAATTGGACTTCTCGGATCCAAAAATCACACTTGGAGAACTTAGCGTAAAGCTTCTCCTTCTTTAACACTTCCATCACTTCCCGTAGATGTTTTCCATGCTCCTCTTGGCTTTTCGAGTAGATGAGAATGTCGTCGATGAACACTATCACGGATTTATCGAGGAATGGTTTACAGACCTTGTTCATCAAATCCATGAATGCTGTTGGAGCATTGGTTAGTCCGAATGACATAACCAAGAACTCGTAGTGTCTATATTTCGTTCTGAATGCAGTCTTCTCAATATCCTGCTCTCTTACCTTTAGCTGATGATATCCTGACCTAAGATCGATCTTTGAGAAGTAGCTCGAACCTTGCAGCTGATCGAATAGGTCATCAATCCTCGGCAAGGGATACTTGTTCTTCATTGTTGCCTTATTCAGCTCTTGGTAGTCTATACACATTCTCATGCTTCCATCCTTCTTCTTCACGAATAACACCGGAGCTCCCCAGGATGATGAACTAGGTCGAATGAAACCGCTGTCCAACAGCTCCTAAAATTTCGTCGTAAGCTCCTTCATCTCTGTCGGCGCTAATCGGTATGGTGCTTTCGCTATCGGTGTTGTTCCTGGCAATAGTCTATACGAAATTCTACTTGTCTATCCGACGGTAATCCGGGAAGATCATCGGGAAAGACTTCCGGATAATCAGACACCACCGGTATATTCTGCTCCTCTTTCTTCTCCTTCTTAGCATCGATTACGAATGCCAAGTACGATGCACATCCTTTGGACAAACATTTCCTGGCTTTCATCAGGGAGATGATTCCAGAATTCACTCTGCGTTTGTCCCAGTACACCATAAATGATTCCCTTCCGAGTGGGTTCACCCTTACTATCTTCTTTTGGCATTGAATCTCAACATCGTTGGCGCTAAGCCAATCCATACCCAAAACGATGTCGAAACCGTTTAACTCTATGGGTAATATCTCCTCGTGGAATTTGTTTCCGTTTAGGTCAATGACGATGTTCCTAATACGATTACTAACAGGTACGAATTTGCCACTGGCAACTTCTACAATCAGGGCATTATCAAGTTTTTCTACAGGCAATGCTAATTTCCCACCAAATTTATGCGACACAAAGGAGTAGTTGGCTCTGGAATCAAATAGTATATTTGCGGGAAACCATTTACAAGAAAGGTACCTAAAGCGACATCTGCTGCCTCCTTCGCAGCCTCGAGCGTCATCTGGAAGGCTCTCGCCTTCGGCTTCGGTGGTATGTTGAGTCTTCCTGCCTCCTTCTTCTTCGGGCAGTCCTTCAAAATGTGCCCTTCTTCATTACATCCATAACAAGCCTTCTGGATGAGGGTGCATTCATTGGCATAGTGCCTAGGCTTTCCGCATTTGAAACAAGTGACCCCTCTGTCACATTTCCCAGAGTGCTTCTTCTTGCACTTGTCACACCACTTCGCTTCTAATCCTCCTCCTCTCGAACCAGACTTTGAGAATCTACTCTTCTTGTTGGACTTCGAGGATCCATCGAACTTCCGTTTCTCACCAACCTCAGCCCTTTCCAGAAAACTTTCCTTTTGTTGGGTCTCCATGTTCTTAGTTGCTCGAATAGCTGATTTCAGAGTGGTTTCCATCTTGACTGTTGGGCCAAAGTCAGCCGACAGTCCATTTGCGAACTTCTCAATTTTGGAAAGTTCGGTTGGCACTAGGTATGGGAACAACTTCATCTTTTCCGTGAATGCAACAACATAGTCATCGATGCTCATTCTCCCATTCTTCAAATTTTGGAGCTCATTGTTCAGATCAATCAGATCTATCTATGAACAGTATTGCGCCTTCAGTTGTTCCAAGAACTCATTCCATGACATTTTCAGAGCTTCTCCTCATGGAATTGTATCTGCCAATAGCTTCCACCAGCTCAAGACTCCAGTTTTCAATTATCTCACAGCGAAGACAGTCTTCTGCTTCTCGCTGCAGTCGCAACTCTCAAACACCATCTCCATCTTGGAGATCCAATCCATAATCTCAACAGGCTTTGGGCTTCCTGAGAGACTTGGTGGTTTCGCACCCAAGAAATTTTTGTACATCCGCCCATCCTTGTTGTTTCTCCCTTCTGGGCCATCCCTTTGCTCACCTTGAGTCCCTACTTGACTCACTGGCCGCTGTAGTTCCCTTCCTCAGATTGCTCGGGAACTGGCTCCGTCGGTTCAATATGTATGGTAGGTTCATCCCTATTTTCATGGAGCATCTATCTCATTTCTTCCCTTTGTTCAGCTAGCATAGCCCGAATCATGGCTTGAACTCTAGCCATGGTGACTGGCTCAGGTGCTACTTCTTCTACAACAGGTATTTGCTGAACCATTGGGGGTTGGTTCCTATCTCCATTTGCATTCACATTTCCGCTACGGGTCCTTGCCATCTTGATCTATACACCGAATAAGGTGAATTTAGATCTTTATTTAGGATAGACGTTTAAATCGTCCTTATCACTCCGAAACGTTTACATGCTAGTTCTAATATCGTAGTGTTGGGTCAAAATATGGTTTATACTTTACTTTTCTGGGCAATTATATTTTTGTATAATATTTTATGAATTTATGGCCTAGTTTACGGCTGAGTTTACGGTCGTAAACTCATTTACGGCCCATTTGTTTCTGGCCCATGTTCCCTAGTATAAATAGAGGTGTTAGGGTAAGGAGTAGAGATTGATGAACCCTAGAGAGTTTACGGCCAGAGAGAAACAGAAGCTTTTATGTGTGTGTGAATCTTTTGTGTAAGGGAACTTCATTCTAATCAATTCAATCAAGATTCATATTATTCTTCTTCTCCTTCTCTTCTACTTGATCTGACATCATCCGTTTGATTGGGATTCCGCACCATCAAACGGATTTGATTGATACACAGGCAAATTAGGGACTTATAATTGGTATCAGAGCCTGGTTGTATCAGTCAAAAGGATTTATTGTTTCATCCAAAAATCGAAGATTCTGTGTTCTCGGTCCAAGCTTATGGCCGTAAATACTGAGTTCACGGCCGCAAACCAATCAAATTCATCAACCGTGAATTGTAGTTCTTAGGCCGCAAACTCTATTTTGGAGCATTATTTGATCTTATTTTCGAAATATTTTTGCGTTTTTGGATAGATCTCGCAAAAATAAGGGGGGGGGGGGGGGGGGTTTGTTCTTCGTGTTTTTCATAAAAAAGGGTTTTTGATCGAGTTTTGGAGCTTCAAAGTCAAAAAATCGTTGTTTTTCACGTAATCGTTGAAGGGTTTTCGGCCGGAGCTTACTGCCGGAAACAGTTCACGGCCGGAAACTGTTCACGGCCGGCGGCGGAGTTCGTGTTTGCGGCTAGGGTTTCCGAGCTTGCGGCTCGGTTGGAAGTATACGGCTCGGATTTTGGCTCGGCTTGGATCGCGACTTGAAGAATCGGCTCGGCTCGGCAGCTTAATTGGACTACAGGCGCGCTTTAATAAAAAGGGGGGGACGCGAAGTTGGGGGTATCAGGGATCGAACCTGCGACCTCTAGGTCATTGACACAACCCGCTTAGCCAACTCGACCAGCTGATCAGTTGTTTCAATCCTCCGATATTTTAAATTTAAACATTTTCAACCGCACCCTAATTTCGAAATTTGACACTTTTAACCCCAAAAATCAATTTCTTTCCTTTTTAAATATCTTTTTCAACCAAAAATTTTAATTTTTAATTTTTGACTTTTTATTTCAAATTTTGATTTTGACTTTTAGGTTTGACCTTTGATTTTAAGCTTTGACTTTTTCGTTTAACTTTTAAAATTTCAAATTTAACTTTTCGATTTGACTTTTAAGTTTGAATTTTGAGTTTAATTTTTTAAAATTTGACTTTTAAGGTTGACTTTAAAAAAAAAAAGGCATTTTAAATTTGACGTTTAATTTTTATCTTAGCTTCTAGTTGTGCTTTTTAATTGATTTTAAGGTTTACGAGAGAGTTGAAAACATGAAAGAGAGTCGTCAGGATATCTTAAGACAAAATTTCAACATGTTCGATTATATCCCTGGAGAAACCCTGGAAGCTCAGTTGCAGTGATTTACCACACTTACTACTGAGATGAATATAGTTGGGATCTTCTTGTCTAAATCTAAGATAAACAAAAGGCTATTGAATTCACTTCCAAAATCATGGGATATGAATGTAGCTGTCATCAAGAAGACAAAAGATCTCAATTGTCTTAATATTGCTGAAATAATTGAAGAACTTAACGCTTTGAATTGTCGGAAAACAATGAGTTCAGCAAACCTTCCGGTCAATGAAGAGTCGTGTTCTCATTCATGCGAAGTTTCATGTTCTCAATCATGTGAAGATACGATTAAATTTCTTCGGGATCAAATTGATTTATTTAAAAGAGAAGTTGAGGACCTGAGATATGAAGGATATCAACTCAGGAAAGGACAGAAACCCCTGAAGGCTGAGTTAGAAGCAAAAACCAAGGACTTTAGGAAACTTCAAGAAGACTACAGTAACAAATGTGAAAACTATGATTATGTAGTCAAACAAAATGCTGAGCTAGTGGCTGAAGTTGAATATTTGAAAGGAAAGTTTGAAACCGCCAAACTTGATGTTAGAAAATATGATTTCTCAAGTGAGGTGGTTGCAAATATGATAGACCAAAGCATGCAGTTTAAAAGGAATCAAAACAAGGGTCTAGGGTATGATAGTGTACCTCCTCCTTACAATCATAACTACACATCCATCCCTATGAAACAAGAAGAAATTGACAGGGAGGAACATCTTAAATATGGAAAACGAGCTGGATTTGTGTCAGGAGGAGTTACTAATGTTGAAAATACTAATGTTGCTACTTCATGTGCAGGTAAAGTAGCAGAAAATGAGAACAAGGAGAGTTCTTCTGAACAAACAAACGACCCCTTGAACTTTGATTCTGTTGCTTCTAATATACCTGTCGTTGGTAAATACAGGCCACCATTTCAAGCTAAACAGAGTGCCTGTTGCAACTGTGCGTGTGGGAAAAGCAAGAGACAAGGCAAGGATACGTCACCAGGGGCAGGAAGAGATAACTTCACAGTGAAGAAAAAGACTTGTTTTCACTATGGAACACCTGGACACATTGCCAGAAATTGTCCTAATCGCTCATATGTTCCCTACTATGCACATGGCTGGCAAAACGCGCCAAGAGGGAGATTTTTCAAAAGAAACCCCTCAAAGTCACGTTCAGACAATGCCGACTGGAATGCGCAGAAGGCCAAGAATCAATCCTATAAGGCCAAGAATCTAAATAGCAAGGGCAAGAAGGGAATGTCGGCCAAGAAGTCCAGTTCAAGAGATGCTCCTGTAAAACCAAGACCGACTAGGTCAAAGTCATCTTAACGGCCGACATCAAGTTCCAAAGAAAGTACTGAGCCACCCATAGGATCGAAAAAGAAATGGGTTAAACCCAACTACAAATGGGTTCCGAAGGCTCAATCTCCAAAATCTCCTAATGCTTCTAACGTTTCTACATCTTCTGTTTGTGATAAGCATGATATGTCATGGGAGAGATTATCGTGCATTGATGACAAAGGTCGACCCAGTTTCAAAATGGACTGGGTTCCAAAGACCAACTGATCCCGCTCTATGTCGGAGCAGCTATGGAGGCATATCATCAAACTTCAGTTTGTTGGTAGTGGCTGTTCCAGGCACATGATGGGGGACATCTCTCAACTGTACAACATTCAGACCTTTGTTTGAGAGTATGTGTCCTTGCGGGAAAGGAAGAAAGGAAGGGATCACATGGGGTTAGTGCTTAATAATATGAAGATTTTTTGGATCTGTTCTGAGATTACGCGTGCTGTTCTCCGACCTTCTGGATGCAAATTCAATCGGTGACTTACGGTTTGAGTTTTCTTCTCTATACTCCTGTGTTTTTCTTAAGCTAATTCTCTTTAAAGACAAAATTTTGTTTTTAGGATAGTTTAAATTTGCGTATTTACTTTCGTTTCTCTCCTATGCACAAATTTAGGGGGAGAGATAAAAACAAAACAAAAATTAGAAAATTTTAAAAAAAATCCAAAAACATTAGAAAATCAAAAAAAAAAAAAAACAAAAATGTTGGTTATGAAATGTGCTTGAGGGAGATGCTTTGGGAAGTGATATTATCAAGTGATAACAGGCAACTTGAGTCTGCGTAACGTACCCAAAGTAGAAGGGTCTATGCTCTGGTTTGATGCGTCGATAGGCACGAAAATTTTTAAATGGACTTGACTAGGCAGAGTTGAACTTAGGAAATTTATAGACTTGAAAAATCTTGACCTAGTTAGATCCATTCAGCCTGACAATACGACGCTCGGATAGGTTGAGTAGGGAGATATATATGGGAATCTACTCGTCACATTAATTGAACCCGTACTTGGAACCGTGGTTTAACTTTTCCTCGATGTACGAATTTTGTCCTTAATTCCGGTTGGATGGGGCGACTGGTAAATTCCGATAAATTAGGTCTGTAGAATATCATTTTCTTTCTTTCCGTCTGTTAGCCATATGTTGTCTCCTTTGCGTGACTTCTAATCCGACCTGGTACACAACATATGCAACTTTATTTCTCTGCAGGCTATATATATGTGAAATACTTCTTATCTGTTAGCCATATGCTGTCTCCTTTGCGTGACTTCTAATCCGACCTGGTACACAGCATATGCAACCTTCTTCTTCTCCACCCCTCTGAAATAGTTAGCAATAGAATTCTGAATCTCTTCTCTCTCTGAATGGTTGTCTGCTCACCCGGTGTAAGGAGTACTCTGGAAGTTCTTGATGGCTGGGGCATATCAGGAAGCGGGAAACACGTTCCAGTACACTTAAAATTGAACTCATACAGATTGTCTATAGATCTCACCGCTCAATTTAGGTGGACAACAATATCCCTGGTCGTCGTCAGATGAATAGACCTTAAGATATATAGTATCTAAGAAATTAGGATCAGATATAAATTTTAGGTTTTTTAGTTCATCATGTCTTGTAACAAATAGTATGTCCTAAATCTGTCACAAATTTTTCGTGCTTAAGTGGACCACAATACTGACGATCGACCAGACAAAGATGTGAATATGGAAGGTACCGACAAGTGGATAAAGGTTGTCTAAAAACTTTGATCCCAAATCACTCTTAAAGTTAGATATCTTTTTTATTTTTGTTAAATTTGTCATAGTTTCTTCTAATTTAAATATTAGGGGAGAATTAAAAATTAAAAACAAAAAAAAATCATAAAAATTCAAAAATCATAAAAAAATCAAAAATTAAAAATCCAAAAATAGTGTTATTTCTGTTTTATTTCTTGTTCAGAAAAAAAAAATCCAAAAATATTTTTGTTTCTGTTTTATTTTGTGTGCTAAGTTTTCTTTTAGTTTTGTTTTGTCTTGAAAAGTGATTTCAGGTATAGATAAGACTCATGGAGTTTGTGTTGAAGATTTCTGAGCCAAAAGCTTCGTCCGTGAGCATCGAAGAATTCTCATTTGAAGGAGCAAGAAATGAAGATCATTCTTTCAACATTCAATCCTTCAACCCCAGAAGCAAGGTGAAGCTGAAATTGAAGATTATGTGACGGATTGCATTGAAGCCTCCTCAATTAGTCTGCTGCTATCTTTGTACCTACTGAAGTGATCTAGAAGATTTGTTCTCTCTGATGTTCTCTCTGAAGACTCTCAAGCTGAAAGCGTTATCTTTCAAGAATCAGTACATCAAGCCTCCTCACCCAACGTGCGTTCAATGCTAAATTCTAAAGAAAACCTCAAGTGCTCAAGATGAAGTCATTCATTGAAGATTCATATGTTCATCCTGATGCTGTGAAGAAATTGAAGATAAATGTTGAAGCCAAGCTCTCATTAAAGATTGACAAGAAGAGCTAGCTACCTTTTAGGGGGAGCTTGTTGGGTCATTAAGAAAAGAAAGCTATAAGCCAAGGGGGAGATTGTTGGGTCAAAATATGGTTTATACTTTACTTTTCTAGGCAATTATATTTTTGTGTAATATTTTATAAATTTATGTCGGGTGTACCTGGTAGTATGCAATGTGTACTGGGATAGAGCCCTGTAATTTGGAGTGGAATTCTCTATGCCATGCGTAGAGACGGAGGACACATGGCGTACTCAGCCGAGTTGAGATTTTGACTTTTGACTCTTGAACTTTGACCATGGACTTGACCAAGTTTGACTTAAGGGCATTTTGGGAAATTTAAGTAGTAGTTTGAGATTGGGTCCTTGTTATTTTTATAGGTGGTCTGTAGAGGAAGTATTTGGAGAGTGACCAATTCATCTATTTTTCAGACCGTGAGGTGAGTTTTCATCGCTATACTTGCGGATCGAAGGCACCAACGCCGCCTATTAGGTTATATATGTTGGATTAGTGTCTAAGTCCAATACTATATTTGGTATGTACTTGACCCGGTTGTAGCATGGTCCTTTTGGGTTGCCTTCACCAGAGCAACTTGACTGGATGATTAATGGAGAAAGAGATTATTATGGTTTATTAATATATTGTATGAATAATATATTAAAGGAGAAATCATATTTGTTTAGTTAATATTCGTCAAGAATTAATTAAGAACTAATTTTGTGAACAAAAGAGATTAATTAAACATTGGGGACTAAAGTTGTAATTATTGGATAGTTGCAAAGTAGGTTGAGAAACCCTAGGCATAGGGTGGACGAAATCCTTATGGATAGCCCATAAGATTTCATCCAAGATAGGGATCCAGAAGGTTCTTATGGGCTGCTTGGTGGCTAAGTAATCGGATAAGGACACGGATTGAAACCCTAATCTCACACCTATATAAAGGACCCCTATGCTTCATATTTTGGCTACCACTTGAACCCTAGAGATCCAAGAGATAATTTTGAGCCTCCCCTTCTCTCGAAGATCTTCCAACTTGCTTTGGTGTTTGTGATTCATTAGAGGCATCGCATTTGAGGTGCTAGGTTCTCATAAGCTAAAGATCTTCAAGCAACAATCAAAGGTAACATTCTTACTAGTTTATTTATTTTGATTCAAATTTTTGTTGTATTCTAGATTAGGGTTTGCAAGTCTCGGACAATTTTGCATGTACAAATAGAAAACTAGATCCAAGCAATTAGGGTTTGCATGAACACCATAGGAATGTTGTTTTGCTTATAACCCAACAATGACATCAGAGCCTTGATCGTTTCTCTTTTGTCTTTGATGCATAGATAAATTGTTCAAGCTCAAAACTCAAAAAATTATGCTTCTGACTAACGGACTCGTCGAGTCCCTATATGAACTCGACAAGTCAGGGCTACTCGACGAGTCCAGTTCTATGACTCAGCGAGTCGGCTCGTCTGGTGGCTGATTTTTCGGGATTTTGACTAAAATTGAGTTGGGATGATTACCATAAACGATTTTAATTGATAAAACTCGAATTTTTCAATATGGTATTGATTATCCCAATTCAATTGAAGGATAATTGTCAAAAAGAAGATAATTACTTATTTTATAAGATAAATATTATTATTTGTATTTTTTTGATTTGAATTATCTTGTTAAGGAAAAGATTAGGTCAAATTATGTGATAAATATTAATAATAAGATTAATTAATAAATTTTCAAATTTGCTCTAAAAGATGTTTTGAAAAGTTTCAAAACTTGCCCTCAAGTCTTGGAATTTAAATTTTAATTAAAAAGTTTAATTTTGAAACATTTAAATTCTAAACACTAGAATTTTACAAGTTTAAAATTGAACCCTTATACTATTATAATATTATAAGAATAATAATTATATATATATATATGTGTGTGTGTGTGTGTGTGTGTAAGATTAATGCTAGTCTTACCGTTAGTAGGCCTCATTCATGAAACCGATCTATAAGGGGGTATAAGGTTGTTGCCTATAAAATGACAATTTAATGGGTGTCCATTCTCACCCACCTCTTCTTTGATTGGTGGAGGGTCGTTAGTCGAACGGGTAGGATAGGGCAACTAATTCCTCATTAAAAGTATAATGATTAATAAAGTAACTAAATCTTTCTTTTTTTATAAAATTCCAACTCTTAGTTACTTTAGGAAAAATGTGAAATGATGCTATTCCATGAAATTACACTTTGTACCCTTGCCAAGTCGTTAGTGAAGCGTGTGTGGATAACCAGCACACTAATATGGACTAGCAATGGTGGAAAAAGGTGACTCGATGTTTATCATAGATCAATGGAGCATGTGTGGTTAACCGACATATTCATTAGATAATTTGTAACATCGAGAGTACCAAGTATAATTACATGGTTATTCACACCTGGTTTGTGATCCTTGGTATCTCAGTCACAAACTTGAAGGGCATATCGAGATTTAAACATGCCATTGAAAAGTTCAATGAATCTCAAAAGATCTAGGAGTTTTCAATACATTTAAAACTTAATTTCTTTTTCATTTTTCATGGTGGAAATTAGTGAATCGACATTCACTTACCTTCATATTATTTGATGTTTAGATTAGGACATCCCTCTTCTAAATTGCAAATAATGTTGTTGGATCCTAGCCCTACTTTATTATTTGGGTGTTTAATTGGGGATTCTTATCTAATCAAACTTTGTCTCTTTTCTATTTTAGATGTCTACTTCGAACAACAACAACGCTTCTGGCTTGACCTCTTCCGGCTCATTCTCACTCATGAATTTGTGTGGGAGGGTGATTTTCGATGGGTCTAACTTCAACGAGTGGATTCATAACATTCGAATGGTTACCTGTTACGAAGACAAGGAGTATGTCCTCAACAAGGAGCTGAAAGAAATCGACGTGAACACTACTACTCCCGAAGAGATCGTTGCCTTTGAAGCTTACGAGCAAGATGCCACGAAAGTCCATTGCATCATGCTCGCGACTATGACCGTCGAACTCAAAAAGTCCTATGATGTGACAACCTGAAATTCCTCTTTTGTACAAGCCATTCAATTCAATCGAAGTCAAACTCATTTAAGCTATCCTTTAACATTGTTTAGAGTCCGCATAAGTGTTCTAATTTCAGTACAATCAATGTTTGGGTTTAGGGATGAGTTACTGTAATTCATACCATAACATTCGGGCCAAACACTCCTTCAAAAGGAGTGTACGACCATACACCCCCCCACTCATGGCCGAACACTCCCCCTATATAAGGGGGTACTTAGCCATCATTCATCACTTTACACACACACACACACACACACTCTCTCTCTCTCTCTACCTTCATCAAGTTTGCATCAAGACCTTCAAAAACGTAAGTATTCCATCCTTTAACTTGTTATATTTGAAATACCACTTGATTCATGCCTTGATTCTTCATGTTTCAACAAGTTCTTCATCCCTTGAAGGGAGTATGGTCGTACACCTTCATAAGGTTGGTCGGACACACCTTAAAGTCCATCCAAAGTGAGAATTTAGCCCCTATCATCTAGTTGGACATGTTAAACCTTTGATCCTAGCCTTGATTTACCTTAAAAATCGACCAATTTATCTTGAACATGAAGGGTGTATGGGCGCACACCCCTTGTACGGCCGTACACACCTCATAGGGCCGTAAACCCTCATTGATGCTCATTTGATGGCCTTAAACTTCATTTAGACTATGCATGGGACCTGAAACACCTCCTTGATGCAAGTTAGGACCTTAAAAACACCTCAAATGCACACTTCTTCATGAGTGTACAACTGTACACTCATGGACCGTACACACATGGCCGTACACACCTTTGTGTGGTCGTACACCTCCCTCATTCAATCACATATGATTCTAACACTTAGTTTCAAGTGTTTCCTGGTCCCTAGGGTGGTTTCCTGTCATAACTAGTTGTGATATACCCTAATTTGATACATATATGTGCCTTTATATGCTAATAGGATCCGTTTGTGTTCGAAACTTTGTTTGAAACTCAGCATCCTATATCGATCGTACATTCGAATAACAGATAAAGGGGTGAGTTCATACCCCTACACTTTCATGAATTTTAAAAGTTTTCAGGGGGGGGGGGGATACAAGCCAACCATACATGATTTTGTGAAACTTGTACGAAAAGGATTTTCATTAAATTTAACACGGATGCAATTGATATAATCAAACAATTTTTTTATACTTTTATAAGTACTTTATCCCTTTTGTACTATGTCGAGCATAAGTGAATTTTTCATCATAAACACAGAACTTTCAATGTAAAACATGAATCGAGTGCACGAACGAACATATAAACTATAATAGGTATAGTTTATGGAAAAATCATCATATCATTGTATAGTTTATAGATTCACTGCAACCAGACATATAAACTATTAAATGTGTAGCTTATGAAACATATAGACAGAAGGTTAAATTCAATGGATTCATTTTACTTTACATGTAATCGTTAATATATAATTTTATGAGTGAGCATTCTTCGCGTAATTACCTAAGTACTAACAAAAGTCCTGAGATTATAACCAGAGTCTCCTGGAAGGGGAACGTGAGTTTGTTATAGATCTATACGGGATTGACAATCCCGCACCATAATTGCTAGCTACAGTTAGGTCGGCGGGCCTGGGTGACAAAGTCATTTCGATTCCGACGCCTGAAGAACGTCGTTCAGGCAATTCAATGGTCAAGTATGGTTATAACAACTCATAAATTTGGTACTAAGAAAATACAATTAATGTATGAACAGAAATAAGTTTAATTAGTTTTATTACAAAGTAATAGAACTATTATACATATTACAGTTTTCAGAGCCATCCGAACCTACTATACATACTGGTGATAATCAAAGTTTTTCTTGTAAAAAGAGGTTCTTATTCGATCAAACAATGCACAATACATTCAATGAGATTCAGTAACAAAATACATACGCTAGAAAATAATGGATTTTCTTGGAAGCATACAAATACATTTATTTATTCATTAAAACGATTTTCCTCTCAAAACATGCTTATGAACTCACAAGTTTTATGTTGATACTCTTTCAAAACTGCTTGTATTCTCAGGAAATCAGTAGACAGGTACCTTCTGGAGTTTTGAGAAGACGGAGTATATAGAGTCTCGTCTTTTTCTTTTGATCATAATTTTGATGCTTAAGTACAAGAAACAAAACAGATGTAAATACCTTTTTATATATGTATTCAATGTAATGGTTGTGTTTACTATGATTACTATGATACGATGGTTGTGATACTACATATGACATCATCCACTGCCGAACATTCTCGCTGTTCTGGTTTGGGGGTGTGACATACGAGGACTACTACCCCTACGAGATGTATCAAGATTTGATGGATATGTACCATCAAAGCACAAGGAAGGAGAGGTATGAGATCATCACTGCGATGATTACTACCAAAATGAAGGATAGCGAGTTTGTCATGGCCCACCTGCAGAAAATGCAGAGATATGTGGACCGCTTGCTGAAGTTAAATGTTAAATTCGATGAGGAGCAGGCCATAGATATCATACTTCACTCTTTACCTCCTTGTTACAACCATTTCCGCATGACCTACCACATGAACAAGGAAGAGGTCACTCTAAGCAAGCTTTAAGGCCTACTAAGGACTACTGAGAGTAGTCTAAAAGATAAATCTGTTGCAGCCACTCCTACTGCAAATGCCCCCGTCTTTGCTATTGGGCAAGGGAAAGGAAAGAAGAGGAAGACTCCTTCTAAGAGCCACCATAAGGGAAAGTCCCAAGATGGCACCTCTTCTAGTGGAACCAAGGTTGGTCCCGTTGCACCCTCTTCCAAACCGAAGGATGCAGAGTGTTATTACTGCCATGAGAAATGGCATTGGAAACGAAGTTTCCCGAAGTACTTGGAAGATATCAAGGATTGAAAGATCAATCCATCCTTCTCAGGTATTTATACTATTCATTCTAACAACTCATCACATGTTATGTCTTGGGTCCTTGATACAGGGTATGGTTTTCACATTTGTTCTGATTTATAGGGCCTAAGAAGAAGTAGGGATGTGGAGCATGGGAAGATAAACTTGATCATGGGGAATAGGGAAGCGTCGTCTGTCACCAAGATTGGAGTTTACTCTTTAGTGCTTAGTAGTGGGTTAGGTTTAGATTTGAATAATTGTTGTTATTCGTCAGAAATGACACGAAACATTATTTCTTTTCATGGTTTGTATAAACAAGGTTTTAGATTTTTGTTTGATAATGAAAAAGGTTCTATTAATGCTTTCTTTATTGGTACTTTCTATTTTGAAGCATTTCCTTGTAATGGAATATATGAAACTATGATGGTTGTAGACAACTTAGGAAATGATGTATTGTATATGGATTCTTCCAATGATTTGGATAAATCATTCTTGTGGCATTGTCGTATTAGACATGTCAACAAGAAGCGCATAGCCCAACTCCAAAAGGATGGAGTGTTGGAGTCATTCGACCATAGGGACGATGACGTGTATGAGTCTTGTTTACTTGGAAGGATGACCAAGTCAACCTTCACTAGCACTTGTGAAATGGGTGATGGTGTGACAACCCAATGTTTATTCCGTTACATTACCTCGTTACCGTTAACGGAATATTCCATTTTATAAAAGTTCCGTTAATTAGAGGGCGCCAAATAAATAAATGTTTTATTTATTTATATTATATGTCGTTAACGTCGTGATAAAAGAAATAAAGACACTTACTTTACATTTCCATTTTATTTGGAAAAAGGTTAAATTTTATTACGACCACTAAATCGGGTGCGACCAAAAGCCCCGTATAACGGCAGTATCGGGTAGAATCCCACTGAGCTCCAACTGCAACCCCTATATAAGGGAGAGTAAACTCCATTTCCAGCTTTTTACTCTCTCTCTAAACTCTCTCTCTACAACTTTTTCATGAGCCAAAAATCGTCCGTTTCGAGCCCCAAACGAGTAGGTAAACTATCCTAACTTGTTATATAGCTTATCTAGCCTGCAAATTCGAGTTTAAAACATAAAATAGGGACAAAATGATGTGTTTACGGCCCAAGAACACTCTTGGACCGTAAACACCATTTAATGGGGTTTTTAAGCCCCAAAACCCCTCCAAATTTGCCCCTAAGGCTTAGATATGATTTTTAGGCTTACATATTCGGACTTAGAACACCTTGAAACGAGTTTTTAAAGAGTAAACATGAGTTTACTGCCCAAGAACATGCTTGGGCCGTAAACTCCTCTTCATGGGGAGTAAATGTTGGGGTTGCAAAGTTATTCATTCATGACTTTGTAAATGTTTGACTTTTGTAAAACCCACTTGCATGTGGTGCTTTAGCCTTTAGACCCATTTACATGTTAGAGTGAGAGAGAGACATGTAAACACCTCTATAAATAGTGGGTTCATACCACTTGTAGAGGTGTGCTTGAGAGATGTAAAAGTGAGTGTGTAAGTGTGTGTTATTTATGTAGTCTAGATCTAGATCCTTTTTGTGTAACACCATATACATTCAATATATCTCTTAAACACCCAAATCACCATGTTCAATTGTGCAAGATTTAATTCCGCATGTCAAACCATGTTCTTTATCACTACAATTGGTATCAGAGCTTGGTTTTCACGATCAACGTGACTTTTGAAGAACGATTCTCGGTTTGGCACCTTTTGTCACAATTTTGAGCAATTTTGGTGAGTCTCTCTCTATGATCTCTCATAATATTTGATTCGTGCTTAACGTTTTTGATTTGTGATCATTTGACTCATTGGATCTAAATTTTTGTTGAAAAACCCATTTGTTGTGATCCAATAAATTTTTGTTGATCAATTCCCGATCCAATTTTATATTTGTTTGTGTGATTCAATTTTCAAATTGCATGTATTTGTTTGAATCAAGAACTTGTTCAAAATTCATTATGAATCATTTCAGATTTTAAGATCCCGACACTGTTCATCTTGTAGCCCAAATTATCAATCAATTCATCTTGAGCCCAATCTCATTGTTACTGTTCATAGATCCGATAATTGAGCCCAAATCAAAGAAAATATCAGATCCATACACTGTTCATTTGTTTTAATTTGAACCGATATCAATCGCTCCTTGTTCATTTGATTTGTTCGCAGGCTTCACTTAGTTGTACGCTAAGTTCCACATATCTTCATTCTTCATTATTTGTTCTTTAAATCATTCGTTCCTAAATTCCGCTTTCATCCTCTTATTCTTAAAAATCGATCAATGATTGTTGTTTGAAAGCTTCGATTTCAGATGAGTCGTATATGATGAAATCGATTTTAGAATTGGAAATCGGAAATTGACTCTTTGATCTTGATGAGATTAATCAAGAACTGTCAAATTTTTGTGAACAACATGTGAAGAACAGTTAGATAATCATGTTTTGATCTGGATTTTGTCATTAGAGTCTTTGATTTCGTGTTTAGTGATCTTTGACTTTGAAAAGTCAAACTGAGAAAAAGTCAAGATCGATGTTCAAGTGATGATTCCTTGAATTAAAGGTTGAAATCGGTTGTTACAAGTTGAATATGGGATATGGATAACGAAATCGAACTTACATTTGAATTTAATTTCGAATTTGGATGTGTTGTATTCTTGATGACGAACTCTGTAAGTTGATTGGAGTTCGATGTGATGAACAAAAGTCGATATCAAATGGTTATTGGTTATAGATGTCGATCGGTTTCGCATATTTGAAGGATTGACCAGTGTTCTTGAGTTCGTGATTTTGGGTTTGGTGATTGAAAAACGAATATTTGATTTTGGGAGTCGATATCGACTAAAATGGTTAACAGTCGATTTTGGAACTCGATTTTGGAATTGAGTATAGTTCACATTTTGGATGACTGGAATCGATGATCTGTAAAAGAAAATTGATTTTGATTCGCAATTGGAGGGACGAGTCGTAAAACGCGAAGTCAAGAACTGTGAAATTGTTTGCAAGAGTTTTAAAAACATGATTTTGGAACTGTGAAATGAGAAGAGAATTTCATGTTGATTTTGGTTTCGCATGTTTGGAATCAAAGATCAGTATTGTGTTCGCATATGGGTTTCAGTTTGTATATCAAAATTTTGGTTCGCATCTGGTTTCAAAACTACTGTTCGCGTTTGGTAAAAGAGATAAAGATTCGCATTTGTGTAACTGCACTGTGCAAGGAATGTTTAATTCGCAATTTGGTGTTTTGTTTTGGAATCAAAATGCGAATTTATTTCATTATGATTCGCATTTTGGTGATTGAAACATGCGAAGGGATGCGAAGCGTATTTGAATGAAAATGCGAAGCCTGTTATTACCAGTTCAATGAAGAAGAAAGCCAAGAGTTTCGCATTTGGTCCCTGCTCTTTTCAAGAAATAACAAAAGCTGACCAACTTCGCAAATTTGAAGCACATGTAGAAATTGTCAAAACAAATACATGTAGTTTCGCATTTTTGACAGTTTGTACCCAACTTCGCAAATGGGGTCATAAAATGCTGAAATTGCAGAATTTTCAAATATGGTCCCTGCAGTTTGTGCAAATTGACGCTTTCTACCCAACTTTGGAAAAGGGGGAGAGTTTTGCATATTTTGTTGTTTTTGGCGCAACGGGTCACTGCAGAATTTTGAAATTGACGATTTCTACCCATTTTTGAGAAATTTTGTCAAAGGCAATCCGTGAACGAAGATAAAAATTCAATATTTTTTGGATTTTTCGGATTGAAGCACAATGTTTATGCCACATGTTAAGGGGGAGTTTTGGCATGAAAAATTCCGAATAGAGCACGTTCTTTTTCCATGGAGTATTATAATCAAATTTCGATTATAAAAAGGGGGAGAAGTTTTATATGGAAATTCGAACTTGAATTTTTCATATTACGTGGATTTGAAGACCGAAGTGATCTTGGAGTTTTAAAGCTTACGAGATGATGCAATTGGAAGTTCGGAAGTGATGTATTCGAAATGGGTTTGGTATTATTGAAGATTTTTGGGGTGTGTTTTTATGCGCAACTTTTGGGTGATTATTTGGAATTAATCATTCGTTGCTGCTTGGTTTGTATGGTCTCACATCCTAGAGCCCAAATTGAAGAGTCATGGAAGAATTGAAGATTGAAGTTCGTTTCGACATGTGCCACCTTTGAGGCTCGAACCGCGTAGTGCTTGATTTTGGAAGATTTGAAGTGGGTCATTCATTCCTAACTTTGAGGGGGAGAATGTTGGGGTTGCAAAGTTATTCATTCATGACTTTGTAAATGTTTAAATTTTGTAAAACCCACTTGCATGTGGTGCTTTAGCCTTTAGACCCATTTACATGTTAGAGTGAGAGAGAGACATGTAAACACCTCTATAAATAGTGGGTTCATACCACTTGTAGAGGTGTGCTTGAGAGATGTAAAAGTGAGTGTGTAAGTGTGTGTTATTTATGTAGTCTAGATCTAGATCCTTTTTGTGTAACACCATATACATTCAATATATCTCTTAAACACCCAAATCACCATGTTCAATTGTGCAAGCTTTAATTCCGCATGTCAAACCATGTTCTTTATCACTATAGTAAACTCATATTTGAGTGTTTAAAAGCCACTTAAACACACCAATGGCCTTAGAATAAATTCAAGAATCAACCACCAACAAGTTAGGGACCTTAAACTCAATTAAAACAACTCCATAAGGAGTTCACGGCCGTAAACCCCTCATGAAAGGGTACCTGGGCCGTAAACTCCTATAAAGGGGTTAAATGGTGCCCTAAACTCCCCATTTGGCTTGGAAAAAATTACATAGGATTTATTCTCTATCACATAGGCCCTTAAAACACCCAGGAAATGTGCCCATAGGAGTTTACGACCGTAAACTCCCTTGGTTGGGGCCGTAAACTCCCATTTGGTCCAATTAAGTGCCTTAAATCCACTCATACATTTTAGATTTTGACCTAGCAAAATTCCACGATTGAGATAAGGCCTTTAAACATCCTAGAACCCCTCACCATGAGTTTACGGCCGTAAACTCATGGGGAGTTGTCCCAGGGCCGTGAACTATGTGTATAGAGTTTACTCTTGAAGAGTAAATTCCATTCCTAAGTTATTCAAGCCCTTAGATGTTACCCGGGACACCCCAAACACTTAACCAAAGTGTTTTCCGCTCCTTAGAGTGCGTATACTTGTTTAATTAGTATATAATATACTAATTGTATGTGAACATATGTTATCATATGTTAAATAGGTCTCTAAGTGTGTCCAAGTCCTTACTTGACACCGAGCACCCAACCGGCGCCTTCGTCGGATCCACTTACACCAGGTGAGTTCATACCCCTGAATGAACCTTTTAAATGTTTTTACATGTTTTATAGAAGGGGAATACAAGTTAAACATGCCAGTTATCATATCAATCACATGTGATTGATAACCCGCATGCACAAGGATTTACCACACTGTAAATTGTTTTACCAAGTAGGACACTATAAATGGTTTTCTAAAAGGTTTTCACTTGTTCAAAACTCTTACTTATGCTGTTTTATCAAAGTTCATTTTAAACTGGTTTATGAAAAGTTTCCAAAGGATTTCTAAAGGTTTTTCAAGCTTATTTTACAACAGAATACCCTGTCATTATTTTCACAAGAATAAAGGTTTTTCTTCCATGTTTTAATACTCCTTCTTAGTTAAAGTTCCTACTTGAAAACACTTTCACTTCGTGATGCGTTTATAACTGTTATTACTTATACTTCTCTTATACTCTTGGTAGCTTATACCTGTTAGACGCTCTTACTTCACCTGTTGTCGCTTCCACTTCGTGATACACTTATATCAGTTAACGCTTATACTTCACGATCCGGTTATTCCACACTGTTCGGTTATTCATCACGATTCGGTTATTCACATTGTTTGGTTATTCATCACGATACGGTTAATCCACACTGTACACTTATACTTCACGATCCGGTTAGTCCATACGATTCGGTTATACTTCACGATATGATTCCACTTGTTACACACTCATACATAGTTAGATGTATGTCTGTGCTTGTTTAGATGCATATAAGTAATGATTGAAGGACTTAGGAAGGCTTGTCCGCCCTATTTCCTTTTCTTCGTTGAGATGTGGTCTGGTGGGATCAGATGTCCATCCGAAGGTCGTTTGATTCATTAGTTATATATTATGTACACAAGCATAGACATATAGGGTTACTTTAGTCAGTTCAGTTATGAGTCTCTACCTCTAGTTCAACACTGTATTGGAAACACACTACCCACTATTGGGGATGCATCTTCGGGACACGGCCTTCTCCGTCGTCTAGTTGGTAATCAGAGTCTCCTGTAGGGAGAGCGGACATTGTGTGTATAGATCTATACGGGATTGACACCCCCGCACCCTGACTGCTAGCTACAGTCCACGGCCTACCAAGCCAAGGAGTGACAAATGTCATATTCTCTAGACGCTTGTAGGGCGTCAGTTACTCTAGTGTCGGTTAGTATGGTTACGAGTATCCCAGGTTACCTTATAATTCATGGCCTTAAAGTAATGGTTTTTCACTAGCAATTTACACTATATGATGGAACCCACTCTCGGAGTCACACTGTTTTTAGACTTTGCTAGCTGTATCTTTCATTTGATACTATCTGGGGTCTGTATTCACTATTTTTAGACCTTGCTAGCTGTACCTTTCATTTGGTACCATCTGGGGTCTATGTCTCTTTTTGTTAGACTGAGCCAGGCGTGTCGTTCATTCGATACCCTCCTGGTGTTAATGATTCTTTTGCCTTAGTCAGCAGTCCTCACTGCTGAGGCATATGTTATTTTCCCTGATATTCTCCGACTTTCTTAAAAAGCAAATCCCGTATTTTGATAATGAAAGTGTTTAAGGGAAAACTACTATTTACCACATAACTCTGACCAGTCTTGGTAGAAGACTGCTTTTTAATTAGAAAATATAGGATTTTCTGGAAAGGACTCTATTTCACTGTATACTTGAAAACTACCACTTATATAAAGTTATTTGATTAAAATGTCACTAAATGCTTATGAACTCACCAGCATTTGTAAAAATGCTGATACTCGCTTTTCAAATAACTTGTATTCTCAGGTCAACATTAGACAGGTACATCCCCGGAGTTGTTGATGAAGATAGCTTAGTACCATGCTGTACTTATATTATTGCTTGTATTACTATGATGTAATGAAATGTAAACCATGTAAAACTATTACTATTAATGCAATGGTTGTTGTACTTTGATTACTATAATGCATGTGTTGTGATACTTGACATGACGTCATCCACCCCAGAACGTTTCCGCCGTTCCGGTTTTGGGGTGTGACAGATGGTTTATTTGATCTCATACACACTGATGTGTGTGGGCCGTTTAGTTCACCACAAGGGATGCAAACTGCTTCTATGTGACTTTCACCGATGATTATAGTAGATATGGGTATATCTACTTAATCAAGCACAAGTCAGAAACTTTTGAAAAGTTCAAAGAGTTTAAGCAAGAAGTAGAGAATCAGCTGGGAAGGAAAATTCAGATGCTCCGATTCGATCAACATGGTGAGTACCTTAGTCTTGAATTCCACGACGACCTCAAGGAATGCGGAATTGTTTCGCAATTAACGCCACCTAGGACACCACAGTTGAATGGTGTGGCTGAGAGGCGTAATCGAACCTTGTTAGACATGGTTCGTTCCATGATGAGTCGTGCTTCGTTACCCATCTCATTTTGGGGGTATGCCTTAGAGACTGCCACCCATATCCTTAACTTAGTCCCTACAAAGAAAGTTGCCAAAACACCTCACAAGATGTGGATAGGGTAAGCTCCCTCGCTGGCACATATCAAGGTGTGGGGTTGCGAGACTTTCGTAAGACGAGAGACTCACGACAAGCTCGAAACTCGTAGTGAATTGTGTATCTCTTCTATAAACCAAGTGACAATGTTGTCTTCGTTGTGAGGAGACGGGTTTTCCGAGAGCAAGTACTCATAAGCCAATGGGACGGTGGGAGGCAAATTGATCTTGAAGAGCTTTAAGAATCAAGCGACGAAGGAACCTCCAACACTAGAGCTCAACCCGAGGAGGAAACTCCTGTTGAACCGATTGACGAGTCATTACCTCTTAGACGTTCCAGTAGAGTTAGTGTTCCACCTGTGTTGTATGGTTTTCATATAACAAGTGAGGGTGATATGTTTATTAGTGATAGTACACTAGTCGTAACAACTACAAGGAAGCCATGGCAGGCCCGAAGTCTGCAAAGTGGAAAGAGGTTATAGACAGCGAGATTCAGTCAATGTATGACAACCAAGTTTGGAATTTGGTTGAAAATGTGTCGGGTCGTAAGACGGTCGGGTACAAATGGATCTTTAAGAAGAAGACCGATATGGATGGGAAAGTGCACACTTATAAGGCGCGATTGGTTGCGAAGGGCTTTACTCAAACTCCCGAAGTTGACTATGATGAGACCTTCTCACCAGTAGCGAATGTAAAGTCTATAAGGGTTATGCTAGCCGTTGTTGCATTTCATGATTATGAAATATGGCAGATGGATGTCAAAACCGCTTTCCTTAATGGGAAATTGGCTGAGGATGTTTACATGAGTCATCCAGAGGGTTTTTTCAATGCAACACACCCTAATAGAGCGCGCAAGCTTGAGAAACCCATTTATGGATCGAAACAATCATCTCGCAGACGGAATCTTTGTTTCGATGAGAAAGTCAAAGAGTTTGGTTTCTTGTAACACAAGGATGAGTCGTGCGTATATGCTAAAGCTAGTGGGAGTATATTTAGCTTCCTCGTTTTGTATGTCGATGATATACTACTCATAAGAAACGGTGTCCCAACCTTGTAGGAGGTTAAGTCTTGGCTTGGGAAGTGCTTCGCTATGAAGGACCCCAGAGAAGCTGCTTATATTCTTGGGATAAGGATAGTGAGAAATAGGAGTAAAAGACTGATAGGACTTAGTCAAAGTACTTACTTGGATAAAGTACTAAAACATTTTAGTATGGAGAATTCCAAGAAAAAGGAGTTACCAATCCAAAGCAATGCCAAGTTGAGTAAGACTCAAATCCCCAGTACCGAAGCCGAGATAGAAGAAATGAGCCGAGTACCTTACGCTTCCGCAGTTGGCTCGATCATGTATGCTATGACTTGTACTTGTCTTGATGTGGCCTTCACTTTGAGCAAGTTTAAGGTACTTCATGGATCAACTGAATCTAAATATGAGATAATGCATGTGACTTAATGTGGTTAAGGGTTACGAATTCAAAATCTTATGTCACCTCGTGAAGGCCAATGCAGTATCCGATGCCTTGAGCCACAAGATGGCTGGTACTCCTATTCTAGACCTATGTTTGAGTATGGCCATCATTTCACCATGTTTGGATATAATTAGAGAGGCTCGGGATTGGTAAATCAAGAGAAAGAGCTAGAAGAAGTAGAAGATCAGGGGTCATATTTATGCTTTTGTTACCAATAGGCATGGATCGTTGACTCGGTGTGGTAGGGTTTGGGTTTCGATTTCTGTGTGGTTTCATAGACAGTGTTAGAAGAAGCGTACATGCTAAGTTATCGGTTCACCCTGGTGATACAAATATGTATCGAGACTTGAGACTCAGTCTTTGGTGGCCATGTATGCAGATGGAGATAGATTGGAATGTTGAGAGGCGTCTGAACTATCATAAGGGCGATGTTGAACATCAAAGACCACACGATAATTTGTAGCCTTTAGAGGTCCTTGTGTGGAAATAGGAGCAGATCACCATGGATTTTATTACCATGTTACTGAGGACGGCCACAGGGCTTGATGCAATTTAGGTTATTGTGGATCGTTTGACCAAGAGTGCCTGTTTACTTGCTATTCGGGAGAGCTCATCGGCCGGAAATTAGACCGACATTTGTATTCGTGAGGTGGTGGCTCGTCATGGGGTGCCTATTTATATATTCTCAGATCGAGACGCCTGGTTTACTTCCAGGTTTTGGAATAGGTTCGATGAGGAGTTTGGTACCATGCTGCACTTAAATATTACATATCATCCACTGATAGATAGCCAGAGCTAGCAGACTATACAAACTCTCTATGATACGTTGAGGGCATGCATCATAGATTTTGGTAGGAGTTAGGACTCCTACCTTCCTTTGGCTGAGTTTTCCTACAAAAACAACCATCATTCCAACATTGCTATGCATCCTTATGAGCTTTTCTACGGGAGAAGGTGTCGGAACCTGGTTGATGGGGGAGGTTAGATAGAGATTCATAGGGAGCATGGAGGTGGTGCTCAAGACGATAGAGCTTATTCAGCAGGTCAGACAGAGATTGTTGACAACCTAGAGCTGCCATAAGAGTTATGCGGACCGACACCATTCGGAGTTAGAGTTTTAGGTCGGGACATGGTACTTCTGAAAGTATCCCCCTGGAAGGGTATTATTCGTTTTAGGAAGCAGGGTAGGCAAGGTGACTTACCAATTGGATGTGTCGGAGGAGCTCAGACAGGTCCATAACAACTTCCATGTTCCGTATTTGTGGAAGTGTGAGGCCGATGAGACAGATGTAGTTCCATTAGATGATATTCAGGTCAACGAACGCGTAAATTATGTTGAGCGACCGGTGGTGATTCTCGACCGGAAGATGAAGGCCTTGCTCAACAAGGTTATGGGTTTGGTTAAGATGCAATGGCAGCACCGGAAGGGTTCTGAATGGACTTAGGAACCCGAGGAGGAGATGAGGAAGCACTACGCCGAGTTGTTCTTAGCAGCGGATTTCGAGGGGTGAAATTTGATTCAAGTGGGGTAGAATTATACATCCATTTTTCTAGGCAATGCTTTTTCCAAGTATAATTTTTTAAATATAATGTGTGGGAGTTTTGGGTGGGCCACAAATTATATTTAAAAAGCTATAGCTTTATGATTGTTGATAACCCATAGGACTGCTCTGAGCCCAAAAGATTGTTCATAGTCTTCAAGACCGTTGATTGTCTTAGGGTTGCAGATAACCTATAGTTCCTTATTATGTTATGTTATATGTCATATATTATGGGGAAGTCACTAAAATTTGTGGTTATAGTTTTGGAGTAGGAGTGGGAGGTGTATATTTTGGGGAGCTAATAGCTATTCATTATGCAATGTTTACCCCACTAACGATTTTTCTATTAATAAAGAAGGAGGAATAGGAGTGGGAGGTGTATATGATTTTAATCAAGCTCTCCTATTTAAATGGATGCATAGATCATGAATAGTGGGGATGCTTATTGTGTTCGGTTAACGAAGAGTATTTATGGATATGATGGCCAATGGAACTCTAATATTTAAATTGGTTACACGGGGTTACCTTCGGCTGATAATTTGAGATCGGCTAAGAAACTAAATGATAAATGTATTAATATACATATCTTATGTTCCAAGAAAATTGGTGATGGTAGAGATACTTTATTTGAGAACAACATTGGGATTGGTGATAGTCCCATTAAAAGTCAATCTTCTAGAATTTATCTTCTTGATCACAATCAATAGGCCAAAGTTCGTGATAGGGCCTCGACTAGGATGTGAGATTTATTTCTCTGTAGACAGCCTGGCGTGAAATAGACCAAATGATGAATTTTATTGCCTTAATACAAGTCTTTTTGATGTCAGATCAAATGGATAGATGGAGTTGGGAATTGGATCTGAGTGGAAGTTACACAGTGGCCTCGGCTAGAAAAATTATTTTCAAATGCATTCCTCTCATTGACGATTCACTTGTAAAATGAATAAGCTTATCCCGACAAGATTACTGTTTTAGCATGGAGATTGAATATATTAAGAGTTTTAATAACAAAAAAAAAAAAAAAAAAAAAAAAAAAGATTTTTACGGTGTTTTTATAGATGTAAGTGACATTATACACATTTGTGTACACTATTATATTCTAATCACATTTGAAAATTATGAACATTTAGAAAATTTAATAACCATGTACATAACTAGTCTGTTCTTGTATATACAAGTTTAAAGCATATGCGACCATATAATTACATTAATTGCATACATGACTAAAAACAAACTTAGGAGCTAGGTGGTCCTTCTAAACGAATGTAATCATACATAACTCCATAAAACGGGTTTCCTGCATTTTCTTGTGTCAAATAAATCGCATTCTCTATGGTAGTGTTCAAGTTTGTTCCTGGTATGTCTATGTTGAACAACCAATACAACCCATGTATTCCATGCCTTGCAATTGCATTGTCTCCTCCAATTATTCCAGTAGAAAACAATGGCAAATCCTTGTTTGGATCGTTAAGACGAACCTGAAATTCAAAATCCGGTCAGAAACACACACACACATTGAAATTACACATCTTTGATTCAACTAATTAATTTATTTTAATGCGTATTTCATATGAAAAACAGATGTTACAAGATTGACTCAATAAAGTCTGAAACTATAATGGAAATTATTATCACTAAAAATATTGAAATCTAAATATATTGATTTTTATATACTCATTTTGTTAATGTGACCTATTAAATGTAAAAGTAGACCAAACAATTTTCCAATCAATGCAAAACTATAGTAGTACATCTGTTATGAATTATAATTTGGTGTTACTTCTTAGTCATTAGCAATGTATAATTGTTTTCATACTAATAACATACCTGCAAATCAGAAACGTTTGCAGATGCTAGAGCCAATCTTAGTTTGTAAATTCCATTCGTGTTCACTTCGTTAAGCGTGAATTTGATCGTCCATGTCGTTTTTTCAAATGTATTTTCCTCTTTTTTCCTATAAACCAATATAAGACAGAAAATTTTAACTTCAAAGCAACGTATTCAAACTTATTTATAAAAAGGTTAATTGGCAGTATTATTTTTTTTCCACTCCAACATGTCAAATGAGTAAATTATTAAAAAAAAAACTCAACTAAAAACATGGTAAATGGGTTAAGGAATTCAATGTTCGGGAAGTCCTTCAAAATGTATTCAAATGCTTAAAACCTCCTAAATCGTTTTTTTTTATGCATTTTCATCTTTTATTTCAATTATACAACTGCCCATGCCCAGAAAGAGATGGTTTATACCTGGTTACATGTGCAAAAAACCAGTCTCTGTTGTAATCGCTTTCACCGATCGTGAAAACCAAATCGTGATCCGGGTATAGAACTGAGTATCTTTCCCATAATCCGTATTGTCTAAATCTGCTTTATATATATATATATATATATATATATATATATATATATATATATATATATATATATATATATTATTAATTAATTTGTATATATATATATATATATATATATATATATATATATATATATATATATATATATATATATATTATTAATTAATTTGTAATTAAGTTCCCATGTATACATGAAGATTGTAGATAGGGTTGACCTGTTGAGACGGTTGACGAGAAACTGGTTGGTATATATAATGTCAGGATCAGGAATGTAAAATTCAGCTGCAGAACGGTCAGGTACACCAATCTCCCATAAAGTTGGACCGTGTCTCGGCGGCTCAAAAACAAGATGGCCAACATCAATGTCACAACCTGTGCACAATTAATTAATATATAATACTAATTGATGTTTTTGAAGGAGGTTTCGACACATTTTATGAAAAATGATTGATTATAGCTATTTACTAGTATCGGATCAAATTAATAAAATGAATATTAATCTATGAAATAAAACGGGTTGGATAGTTTAAAAGTAAATAATTATTAGAATCTTGCTAAACAAATTTATTAGTTTGATATATATAGTAAAACGACCATTTGTATAATAATATTTTTTCAGAACCGCTACACATGCACCCATCATATTAATCCCAATATATATCTTTCCTATCGAATAAGACTTAAACCTCAATCTTTAGTATATTTATAATTTAAAAGTAGCAAAAATGAACTCATTTTGATTTGTATGAAAAATAATGTCTTTTAACTCGTTATCAACCCACTTTCAGATTTCATCCACACCTGATGTAATGGTGATGGTGGTATCGTTTATATAGTCACCAATGAATCCGTGGACCCACGCATATATATTATATGTGCCAGCCAAAATGTTTTCAATCAAAAAATGACCTTCCTCGTTTGTTTTCCTCCAAAACTGATATCCCTATATAAAAATAAACACAATTGGTTTTTCAATTGCTAATTTCAAATAAAATATGGCATGCTACTAGGTTTTAATTTATATATCCTATTTTAAACTTACCTTGTTTTCGAATTGCCATGATCCAGGGTCTCCTGGAGGAGCTAGCCCGATGTAAGCATCAACTGCGGGCTTTTGTTCATTGCTAATGAATCTAAGTGGGTGCATAAATTGGTCTTCATGCCTCTTATGTTTTGTTTTTTCTTGTAGATACAAAGGAAATTAAGAAGATTATACCTGTCATATACCATTAATTTGCCACTTATCATGCCTCGTTCCTCAGCTTGATGGAAATCTTTCGAAGCTGGAAAACGGTAAGGCCACTTTCCTACTTCATCCAACATCTGAAAATGATCAATTATAAAGTGTTAATGATAGTTTGTTTTGGAAATAAAATGTTGTTTTTGTACGACTAAGATTCAAGATGGTTGAAAGCAAGAAAATTAAGAAATGTAGTTGTACACACCCATACACACTAAAAGAGCTGCTAAATTAATAATATACCTGCTTCTTGGCATCTTCCCAGAGTGTAATAGGGTCCTCACTCGTAGAGATAGAGTTAAGATACATAAAAACCGGACCAAAAACTTTCTTCCATGCTTCCCCTTCGTCAAATTTGATTACTAAATCATTTCCACCATAATGAGCGCTAACAAACATCTGAGTTCGTGAAAATATGCTCGTTAGGCTAAATTTTTTGATTAAGTTGTGGGTACCACAAAATTTAACTATTCCTACCGCTAAATTTATCGGGCCAACGTGCGAAGTAAGCTCCTGCTTGGTAGGCCCGCCGGTACGGAACTCATTACTTGGCGAAATTTGCCAAAACCCTACAGATGGATCTATGGATATCCATCCATGAACCTTTAGATCACTGGTTTCACATGAATACTGATATTTATCATCTACCTACACCCACAAAATCATAAGAACGTAAATTTACAAAGAATAGAAGCAAAGAATACGGGAAAATGAAGGTGAAGCTCTTCTCTTTCTCATGTTTATATTTGTGTGATATTACCTCTATTTCTGCATTTCCTTGTATTATCTTATGTCGGGAAAGAATCATAATTTCTTATTTGTGATTCAAATTTTCTATGTTTCTTATTGTTTCTGTGTACATCAAATTTAAATTTTATTTACTTGCATGCTTTGTTATGTTGAAGAGAATGATCATAATTATGCAATAAAAATGTACTTTTTAGATATCACTTGCATGCTTTGTATGCTACAGTTATATAACATTTTTCTCGTAGTTTTAGTGATTGTTTAGATATTTTTTTAGTAGTCAGTTAGCTAGAAAGTTAGTGTTGATAGATGTACTCGGTAACATCAATTACGTATATTTTTTAATCGTCAATGATTGTGTGTTATTGCATCTGTAATTTATTTTTTGATTATTCAGTCACTCTATTTTTCATCATCCCTATTCTTGTTAGTTATTTTTTGATCATTCAAACAACTATTGTTTTGATTGTCTTTGTTCTATGTGCAGAATCAATGATTTCCCAAAAAGAATGTATGTAAGGCTCAAAGCTAGCTCGAAAATTTTCTCTAGGATTCATGAGGAATTGGTAATGTCCTTGTCTTGTTTGTGATGTGTGTTTATCATCTCGTTCCATGCAATTATATTTTCTTCTTGATGTTTTGTTATTATGAATATAGATGAATGAGAACCCAAACTTGGAACAGCCTAATTCAACTCAAATATTTGAGCGCATACGTAAAAGGGTAATCAAAAAATATAAGTTGTGAAAGATATGATGACACGACAAAGAAAAATGTAAGACAATTCAATTTAACTATATCAAGTTATTAATTATGTTATTACTTAATTATAATTTTGGTAAAATTTCCATTTTGAATAAATTGAACAAAGAAATTAAGATCTAGCAACCTTAGAATACAAGAGTGCTCTATGTAACACCCGAAATCAGAAAGGCCAAGAAAGGAAATGTAACATCCCAAGTCAGAATCAAGAGTTCAAGAGGGTAAAGTGTAAATAAAGAAGGGGACTCGACGAGTAGGTATTCCGACTCGCCAAGTCGGAGCGAGATTTTGGTCGCGAGTTAAGTGACCAACTCAACGAGTCGGTAGTTGGACTCGACGAGTTGGTGCTGAAGAGAGAAAAGCCCTAATCCCGGGGTTGTGCCCTATATAAAGAATGTTATGTTCCTCTTTCAGCCTCTTTACCTTCCCTTTGAGTTCCAGAAACCCGAAAATTCGTGTGAGGCTTCATTGTTGAAAAGATTGGGGGCTTAGAAGAGGAAATTGGTGGAAGGAGCTTGAGAAATTGGAAGTTAGCATCAAGGGCTTGTATAGATCTGTGATCTACATCAGTTTTGGGCACATCTCTGAGGTATGGAGCCTTATCTTAAGTTATTTCCTTTTGGTTTATCCTTGGTGGTTGTTTTGGGAGTCCCTTAGCTTGTTTTGAGACCTATCTCGGATTTGGTAGTTAGATCTGGGGATGCTGCTCCAGATCTAGACTCATGATGGCTTAGAATGTCATAAAGCTTCAGTTCTTGGGTTGTTGGTAAAGACCCTTTGTCTAAAACCCAAGCCCTAGTGTGTTTTGGGCTTATATCTCCTTGGTATCACGTAAAGTTTGCAACTTTACGTGAGGGATAGCTTGTAGAAGGGTAGATCTACGAATTGGAGCCCCTGCATGGCTTGAAAAGCCTCTGAATGGATTTAGAACTGAAGATACTCGGTGAGTCACATGAGTGTACTCGACGAGTGGTATAAATATGTGCATGAACTCGGTGAGTTGGAAGAACAACTCGGCGAGTCTTTTGAAGATTGCCTTGGACTCGGTGAGTGTGTTCTTTGACTTAGCGAGTCTGGTCATGGAACCCTAACCTTTTCTGGTTAAGTCGTGAATCGGTGAGTCGAGGGACGACTCGGTGAGTTGAGCAGGATGGGACTCGAAGATTCTTGGACTCGACGAGTCAGCGGGTTGACTCAGCGAGTAGAGTCAGTCAGGAAGTTTGACTTTGACTAAGGACTTTGACTTTGACCAATAGTTGACCAATTGACTTCTAGGGGTATTTTGGTAAATCTTGGTATTAATTGAGTTCAGTTATTTGGTGTTGACCAGTGGAGGAGTTCGTGTCGGTGGTTGGAGCAGCGTGATCTTATTTCTTCAGCCGACAGTTGCAAGTGAGTCTTCTCACCATACCAATGGGTCTAAGGCACCAAGGTCGTCCCATCTTATGTTGTGTGATATGATAGTTAGCTTTATGCTAGGTGGTATGATGGTAATTATGTGATATGCTAGTTGTCTTTGTGATACTTGCATGGAAGACCATGTGGGGTAACCCATGGCATTGGATGTAAGACCATGTGGGGTAGCCCATGGCAGTCCTAGGTAAAGACCATGTGGGGTAGCCCATGGCACAATGGTATAAGACCCTGGGGGTAGCCACGGCATCCTTACAGGTTTATGTACGTGTTATGTGTAGATATTTATGTGATGCATGATATGCTATTTGGTTATATATGGTATTTGCAGGGAAGACCCCGGGGGAAGCCCGTGGCATTGGATGTAAGACCATGTAGGGTAGCCCATGGCAGTCCTAGGTAAAGACCATGTGGGGTAGCCCATGACATTGGATGTAATACCATGTGGGGGAGCCCATGGCAGTCCTAGGTAAAGACCATGTAGGGTAGCCCATGACACTATTACAGGTTTTATGTATGCAGGGCTTATGTGATATATGGTAGCTTTATAGCTAACGAGATATGTGATATGTGGTTTGTGTGAATGGTATGCTCTGGGAAACTCACTAAGCTTCGTGCTTACGGGTTTGTTTATGGTTTCAGGTATCATCTTTTTGGAAAGGAAGAACTCGGGTTGATCGCAGTGCACACACCTATGATTTCCGTAATGAATGATTTTGGGATAAACTCTGATAAACGATTTGATTGACTGTGATTTGATTGTTTGATTTAAATGGTATCAATGTTTTAGTATATTAAAAATGAAATTTTTACCCCTGATTTTTGGGACGTTACACTCTAGTTGATATTTTTGTGGTTTTGATGGGCAAAGAGTATGGCACATTATAGAATCTATGGAAGTGTTTTTTCCTATCGAAGTGTTTAAAATGAAAATAAATCCATGGTTTGTCATTTTCTGTCATTGTTGTGAAGTGTGTATATGTATTTCTTAAAAATACTAAACATATTTTTCTATAACATTAAATGTGTGTCGATATCTTTTTGGTGTGCGGAAAGATGCAAGAGGATTTTTGCAACGATATCATGTGAAAGAAAGTATTATTATTTAAGGATTTATGTATTTTCTATTATTGCAGTCGATAGTTTTTACGTTGTTTATAAATCTAATGTTTGTTATTTTAACATTAGGTGTGTAAAAAATACAATTTACAATTACTTTTTTTTTATTGTATGCATAATTTCTTTGTCTCATACTAGCTTCTTCTAATAGATATAAGTAATTAAATTATTGTTCTTTATATTGTATAAAACTTTAGTGTTATTTTGCAACATATTTTTTATCGGTAAAATCAGCTTTAATAGTGATAAACTGAAATCAACTTTAATAGTGATATACTGTTATATTAAATAACGACTAGTGTTGTATTTATGGATGGAAGTGTTCCACTTAATGTGCATAAATGTTGTCATAGGTTTATAATAAAATCAAAGAAGAGTTCCACTTATAGTAAAAAGTGGTGCACTAGGTTTAATATGTGTTACATTTACAAGTGTTGAGATTATTAAAAATGTAGCACTTTAAATGTTGCATTTTCTAAAAGAAGTGTTGTATTAGGCCTAAAGTGACATTGCCTAATACAACACATAGTAAAATGTTATATCAAGCCAAATGTGACACTTTTAAGGTCTACTGCAACACTTTACGAGTGTTGCATTAGCTTCTTTTTGTTGTAGTGGAACATAGAGAATTTCGACAGGTTAAAGAGCCAATCTTGAACTAATAGATGTATCTTATAGACAGATCCTTGGCATGAGTTTTTTCTTTGGATACTATAAATCGCAAGCCTCTTTATGTACATATTTCGTGTTTTATAGTCTCTAAATCAAGTATGCCTTCTACTTTGTATTGAATTATGTCAAGTTAATTCAATAAAATTACAATAGTTTGTTTATGTTTTTATTTTTAGAATTCATGATTTTTTGCTAATATCATAATATAGGACTCCCGAAGGCATGTCTCCATCGATAGGTTGTATATTAACTAATCATGATGATGGAAAAACCTTTAATTGCATACCTCTCCTTTGAACTCGGGCTCTAAGGGATCGACAAGAAGAACTGCCTCTGGATAAGCCAATGATTTACTTCTATTCGGTGACCGGTCATCAGGCAAAGGCATATATCGATGTCTGTCATCAGACATCGCCATGTAGTGAAACCTATGAAAGTCATAACACAATAAGAAAATATAATTTGTTATGTAGATAGACTTTCATTCAACATAAATCGATCCCAATTTATAAACATCTTTGATGTTCAAAAAACAATATCAGCCATAGATTTCATTATCTTTTAGTATTTATTTGTACATCCATATAAACATATTAATGAGTATGGTATATGATACGTGTCTAAGATGTTATTCAAGACCACCTCCATGGCCTGACCCAATAGCCACGTTTCTTTCGGTTAATCAAAGACTAATTGCATTTTATTAAGAACCCACTTTTATTATACATGCATGTTTCCTTAATTCTAGCTTAGCACTAGGTGATTGCATCTTTAAATTGTAAGTTCACATTTGAGGTAAGAAGGTAGAAAACTTAGTTTCAAATGGTGTTATTAATTTGGTTCTTTAAATGTCTCTCACATCTATATGCTTAGGGGATTAGCTATCCATAAATAAGCTTCTATCAATGGTACTTTCATTCTAGTTCATCATGCCTTTCCGCAAAGATCCGTCAACTGATGCCACACCGCCAACTATCCAGGAACAATTCTCCACACTCATTGCTATTTCCACTACTAACCTCCACCATCTTGATGCACTTATCACACAACTGACCACCATCAACACCCTCATGATCACCATTCAAACTGAAACCATGACCAAAATCATGCCGCCTCCGCGTCCGCTCCCACCACAGAATCAACAACGAAGGCTGTCGTCACCGTGATTACCAACAACAATGCTATCCACACCGTCACTGCCACCGTCCCAACGGTCGTTGTCTCCACCGCCACCGCCAACTCCAAAACCATCGCAATTGCCCATGTGAACACAACACCCACTTCCACTATTATCGCAACCACCGCCATCGAAAGTAACATCCAGGCAATTCCGAACCATCACTTTTCAACCGTTTAACCCATAGTTTCCTGCTCCCGATGTTGTATGCACCCGTATACAGGACCTTGAGGACAAGGTCCATTTGAAGGACGGAGGAATTGATACGTGTCTAAGATCATATTCAAGACCACCTCCATGACCTGACCCAATAGCCATGTTTCTTTCAGTTTGTCAAAGAGCAGTTGCATTTTATTAGGAACCCACTTTTATTATACATGCATGTTTCCTTAATTCTAGCTTAGCACTAGGTGACTGCATCTTTAAATTGTAAGTTCACGTTTGAAGTAAGAAGGCACGAAATTTAGTTTCAACTGGTGTTATTATTTTGGTTCTTTCAATGTCTCTCATATCTATATGCTTAGGGGATTAGCTATCCATAAATAAGCTTCTATCAGTATAAAATGTTATTTTTCTTTTTGCCAGAAAAAGGTCTTCAAGACTCTCCTACATGTAATGGGCGATAACTCTTATCTTTATAACCTTTTGGAGGAAAGATTTGTTGATTGTGTCATGTATCCAAAGTTTCACCAAACGAGTTGAGTTTTTTCAACTTGGGACCAAAAGTGGCTTCTTCAAGATGGTGATTCACACCAAAACACATGCAATATGCTTCAAAGAGCTCTTGCCACTCATCATAATTTAACTCACCGAGATCAAGTGTAAGGGCACATATGATCGGATTGTTGACCAGATCGGTGACCATGGTGGCGATTTAGGGTTAGGGTCGTTTGTAGGATAAGAAGATGATAATATTTGATTGAATGGCTTTAATATACATGTCCAACAATATATACACACCAAATACAATACATGGGCTAACATATAAGAATTGGGCCGAACGTTAAGTTATCTACTAATTTTAATTTAGTGTTTAATTGATTATTATATTAATTTTATACCGTTGTTTTATTTCATTTTTATATTGTTAGACATTTTATTTTGTTTTTGTAGTCTATGTTTTATAATAGAAAAATGTATAAAATAAAAATAAATATATTGTTGAATGCAAATAAACGTGTTGAAAAAGAGAATTTACATCGGGTCATTTTTTTAAATATAAAAAAAAACGTTTGATGATTATGTGTGTCCATCAACCCATTTTGCAAACTATTTTAAAACTAACCATTTTACAAATGCTTTTCAAAACAAAACCCAATTTTTGAAGACAAAAACAAAAATTAAAACAAAAAAAAAGTTATAGGATAAAATAGAAAGAAAGGTGTTTACTTGTCTTTCCTGAGCTTGAACACTATCCTGGTTTCCGGAAGATTGAAACCAGGCCATCCCTCTAAATGTTCGTAAATTCCATACGAGTAGAAACCCGAAGAACCACGAAGCAACACAAACCTATTGAATTTTCATCGTCATAATCTGATTATATATATATATATATATATATATATATATATATATATATATATATATATATATATATATATATATATATATATATATATATATATCACCTTTTGTCTATCTTCAACGGGACGTGCTTGCCCTCTTGGGAGGAATCCCATGTCCTTGAAAAGGAGAGCTCTACTTGATCGTCTGTATCGACTATAACCTCACAACTTGTTCCAATGATTCTGTTTTATGGCAATCATTACGTATTGAAGGTTGAAACTTTTGGAATCAACATAAAAAGAAAATTTTGGATGAGATGGCGATCGAGAGAGATACCTTTCAAAAGTGCCTGTCGTTCCGGGACTTCTAGGTGGACTCCAAACGAGATCCCAATAACTATTCACATGTCGTGACAAAAAAAAGAGGTTAAGACATAAGAGGTTGTAAACCTATTAGTAGCGGATCCAGCCATAGTCATAAGTGGGGTGCATGAGTAAGGCGACTATAATCTTCTTAGGGTCAATTAATTAAAAATAAAAAATAGTTACAGATTATATATCTATATGAATTTTAGGGTAAGTATCAGCCAACAAGAAGGATTAGAGACGCATTTAACGACACTTGTTGGCTTTCCAAATTTGTGTTAACAAATAAAAGAGTGGAGGATTTATAATAGACCAAAACATTGCAAAAAAAAAGTATGGTGAAAGCAATCATAATAATTAACCAACACTAACTAGCTCACCCTCTATCAGATTCATCGTTGTGGGCTTCAAGCAAATTGTCGATGTTGTTGTACTTTATCCCAGTAACATATCCACCAGGATTCGTTAGTGTGAGTTGAACAATGCCGTTATCCATAATCACCTACATACACACATTAAGTATACCCATAAAAATAACTCGAATATGCATTCAAACAAACTAGTGACAATCGAAGATGCACGTACATGGTGCTTTCGGAAATGCAACTTCACTCCCATCATCGCCATTAGACCCTTTCAATTCTACACACTGTCCGCTATTCACTTCCCTTATAGAACTAAATATCAACTATTTATTACTATAAATAAAACAATTGATCGAACCCAAAAGATGACGATTTCGGAAACTAAGAGAATGTGTCGTAGGTTATGTCTTTTTTATAACTAATTAAAATGAAGAATACACGTCAAATTTAGTTGATATATTTATGGTGTTTTGGAGTTGGTAAAGACGATAAGATATTAGGTGGATGTGTTTAGGGGTTTGCTTTAAGTTTTGAGAAAGGTGCTTTTAAATTCTCTTTTACTTTTACTTTAAGTGAATTACAAAATCGTTCATGTGGTTATTTAAAAATTAAGGATTTAGTTTTCAGCTTAAACTTTTAACATATTTGGTCCTTGAAAAGAATTTTTGCAACATTTGCAATACACGTCGCAATTCCCTTGTTGGCGTTATGTGATGTAACACCAAAATTTTCAAATAATTTTTTACATTTTAAAAACACACTTTCATTCATAATTGTTATAAAAATATCATTGTATCACATAATCAATTTATAACATCACATGCCAAGATCATAATATGTAAAAGCTCCTCATGTATGTACTGATCAAGCCGGCGCCTTCCCGCGATCCTCACTGGTACCTAAAACACATAACACAACACTGTAAACATAAATGCTTAGTGGGTTCCCCAAATACCACACACAACACATATTAGCCACTCGAGGCTATAACTCTGTTTGACCCTCTGGTCAATGTGTCTCAGTGGGACCCTCCAGTCTCATAACTCTGTGGGCCTTCTGGCCCTAACTCTGTGGACCTTCCGGTCCTAACTCTGTAACTCTGTAACATACATAGCATAAATCACATAGAAATCACATCATGCAAAAGCATACAAAATACTCTATCACATAACTCTAATTACCCCTCTAGGTAAAGTATAGTGAGAAGACTCACCTTGGGTAACTCGGTAATCTCGAACTCTGTAAAATCTGATCTAGCCTCCGCCTAATCATATGAAATAAACACTCTAAATCAATACATCTCTCAAGACTAGACTATTCCCTCTCTTAGTACTCTTAGAAGGGTAAAAGACCATTTTACCCCTCTCATGGCTCAAACACCCTAAAGTTGACCAAACCCTAAAAGTCAACAAAAGTCAACTCTCTGGGTTACGCTGCGCGTACCAAACGTGTACGTTGGGCGTACCCGGCGTCCTCACAGAAACGGGGTGCGCGACCCCTTACGCCGCGCGTACTGGGATTACGCCCCACGTAACTCCCAGTTTCATACTCTAAGCTCTTGAGGTCTTAAACAGTTAAGACCCATGTCCAACTTCTAGATCTGACCATTTCTAAGCCTCTTAATCCATAAAGTTGGTGACTTTAAGCCTCTGCATGGCTGGACAAGTCACTAACACCCATAACATTCCATTTCCCAACTCTAGAAAGCTCATAACTCAAACATGACCTCATAACAACGACCAAGATGGAATTTTTATGGATCTATAACACAAATATCACTAAAATGGGAAAGATCTAGGTCCATGGAGTACATTACACTCATAAAGTCTCCACCTTTGGGACTTTTAGCCCTAGAAATGGTCCATGCAACATCAAACCAAATAAAGAGGAAAGTTTTGAACTTTATACCTCTAGATGAAGCTCCTTTATCTGTAGATCTCAGATCCAAACTTGCACTTCAATCCCTAGCCTCCACAAGCTCTTCTCTTTCTTCTTCACTAACACACCAAGACACTTTTAGCTCCAAAACACACACACTCAAGCTAAGGACAATGGAAGGCTCTCTCTTAGGGTTTCATTCTCTGATATGAAGGCTGAGAAATGAGCCTTAGCATCCTTTAAATAGTGCACAAGCCAAACATTTAGGGTTTGCATCTGGACCCGTTACGCCCAGCGTACTCAGGCGAGTCTGCGTCCAAATTAAGTGCAGGAGTACGCGCAGCGTACTCCCCAGTACGCCCAGCGTACTCATTTGCTACAAGAACTCTCTCAAGGGACCAATCTTGGCAACTTGACAAAATGGAAGGGTTAATAGCTTTACTTGAATTTCGGGATGTTACAATTCTCCCCCGCTAGAACCAGACTTCGCCCTCGAAGTCTCATGCCGAAAACAACTCTGGATGTTGCTCATGCATCTCTGACTCCGTCTCCCAAGTGAGCTCGGACCCCCTCCGATGCTACCACTAGACCTGAACCAGAGGCACCTCCTTGTTCCTCGGAACATTGACCTTCCGGTCCAAGATCGCGATCGGTCTCTCAACATAATTCAGCCTTACGTCCACCTGGATATCCTCCAATGGCACCACTGCCGACTCGTCGGCTATACACTTCCTCAACTAAGACACGTGGAAGGTATCATGAATCTGGCTTAACTTCGTAGGTAGCTCCAATCGATATACTACCTTGCCCACCCTCGCGATCACCCTGAACGGTCCAATGTACCAGGGCCCCAACTTGCCCATTTTCCTGAATCGAATCACTCCTTTCCAAGGAGACACTTTCAGGAGTACAAAATCTCCAACCTAAAACTCGAGCTCAGATCGACGCCTATCCGCGTAACTCTTCTGGCGACTCTGGGCCGTCAGCAACCTCTGTCTAACCTGTTGTATCTGCTCTGTCGTCTGAAGCACTATCTCAGTGATGCCCATCGCACGCTGCCCTACCTCTCCCCAGCAGATGGGAGTCCAACACTTCCTCCCATACAATAACTCAAAGGGAGGCATACCAATGCTCGAATGGTGGCTGTTGTTATAGGAAAACTCAGCCAAAGGCAGATACGTGTCCCAACTCCCTCCTGAGTCCAACACACATGCCCGAACCATGTCCTCGAGCGTCTGAATCGTCCATTCACTCTGTCTGTCCATCTGTGGGTGGTAAGCGGTACTGAAATGCAGCCTAGTACCCAACTCCACATAGAACTTCTTCTAGAACCTGGAAGTGAAAAGCACATCTCGATCTGAAACAATTGAGATCGGTACACCAGGCCAAGATACCACCTCCCTCACATACACCTCCGCCAACCTCTCTGCGGAAGAGCTCTCACTGATAGCAAGAAAATGAGCACTCTTTGTCAGCCGGTCGATGATCACCCAAATCGCATCGACGCCTCTCGCAGTCCTCGGCAATTTGGTGATAAAATCCATGGAAATTTGTTCTCACTTCCACTGGGGAACCTCAAGTGGCTGCAACTTGCCATGTCGACACTGGTGCTCGGCCTTAACCCTACGATAGGTCAAGCACCTCTCTACAAACCACGCTACATCCCTTTTCATACAGGGCCACCAATAGTCTCTTTTCAGGTCCAAATACATCTTAGTGGCCCCGCGATGGATCGAAAAACTCGACCTGTGCACCTCCTCCATCAAAATGGCACGTGCCCCGCCCTCAAATAGCACCCAAATCCAGCCTGGAAGGTCATAACCCCCGGCTATCGGCAATGAACTTAGATATCTTTCCGATCACTCGCTCTCGCTTGCGGTTCTCCGGTCTCATGGCCTCCACCTGGGCCTCCCGAATGGTGTCCAACACCAGAGTCATCACTGTCAACCTCAGACACACATCTCGCAAAGGGGCACTCGCTTCCCTGCGACTTGAGGCATCGGCTACCACGTTAGCCTTGTCCAGGTGGTACAGGATCTCACACTCATAATCCTTTACCACGTCTAACCATCTCCTATGACGCATGTTTAGGTTGGGCTGATCCATCAGATACTTCAAGCTCTTGTGGTCCGTGTATATGGTACACAGAACCCCATACAAATAGTGACGCCATATCTTGAGGGCGAACACCACAACCACCAACTCCAGATCGTGGGTAGGATACCTCGTCTCATGAGGCTTTAGCTGCCTCGATGAGTGTGCTATCACATGCCCTCTCTGCATCAGCACCGCACCCAGTCCCGATATCAACGCGTCACAATATACCAGAAAGTCCTGCATTCCCTCCGGAAGAGCCAATATTGGGGCTTCGCACAATCTCTGGCGAAGTGTCTCGAATGAGGCTTGCCGCTCCGGGCCCCAACTGAAAGTCACACCCTTCCGGGTCAGTCTGGTGAGAGGAACAAAAATCGTGGAGAAATCTTGGATGAATCTCCGATAATAACCAGCCAACCCCAGGAAACTCCTGATCTCCGAAGGGGATCTCGGCACCTCCCTACTCATCACCACCTCAATCTTGGCCGGATCGACCAATATCCATCCTGGTTGACGAGGTGTCCTAGAAAATGGACCTCTCGTAACCAGAAATCGTACTTGGAGAATTTGGCGTAAAGCCTCTCTGATCTCAGAACTCTGAGGATCTCCCTCAAATGCTCCTCATGATGCTCTCTGGATCTCGAATACACCAATATATCATCAATGAACACGATCACCGAACGATCCAACATCGTCCTGCACACCCTGTTCATGAGATCCATGAACACCGCCGGTGCATTGGTGAGCCCGAAAGGCATCACCACGAATTCGTAATGCCCATAATGAGTCCTGAACACTGTCTTCTGGATATCCTCATCACGCACCCTCATCTGATGATATCCTGACCTCAAATCAATCTTGGAAAACCAAGACGCTCCCTGCAAATGATCGAACAAATTGTCAATCCTCGGTAAGGGGTAACGTTTCTTGATCGTCAGCTTGTTCAACTCCCGGTAATCAATGTACATCCGGTGTGAACCATCCTTTTTCTTGAGAAAAAGGATCGGCGCTCCCCACGGCGAGCTACTCGGCCGTATAAACCCCTTTCCCAGCAGCTCCTGAAGCTGCGAGGATAACTCATGCATCTCTGGAGGTGCAAGGCGATAGGGCGCCTTGGCGATAGGCGCTGCCCCCGGAACCAAATTGATACAGAACTCCACCTGCCGCTCCCGAGGCACACCCGGAAACTCCTCGGGGAAAACATCTGGGAACTCACGCACAATCGGGAACTCATCGAACGACCTCGGTCTCTCTGCACCTACCCTCGTATCCACCACATAAGCCACAAACCCACTACAGCCTTGCTGTAGACTCTGCCTCGCTCTCGCGACTCAACAAAATGCCGACCCAGAATGGGTACCATCGCCATAAACCATAACAACTCCCCCACTAGGGTCTCATATGGTCACCAATTGTCGCTCGCAGTCGCTAACCACTCAAATTTGCTCAACCAGTCCATGCCCACGATGCACAGACATCTCCCATAGCAATCGGGACCAAATCAATCGGAAACTCAACGCCGAAGATCTTGAGTACACATCCTCGAATCACATCGGTGGCATACACTGTTCTCTCGTCAGCTATGGAAACTCGCAAAGGTTGACTCAATGCCTCTCGACGAATACTGATGTGCTGACTAAAGGCTAATGACACAAAAGACCGACTCGCACCCGAGTCAAATAACACCAAAGCAGGTACAGGACGCACAAGAAATGTACCTACGCATATCACAATATAAGCATAACACCACAACTCAAAATAAACAGATGAAAGAATACATACCAACCACAACATCGGGTGCTGCGCGGACCTCCTCCGCTGTCAACTGCAAGCTCTCCCGCGAGCCTTCGGCGCCTCAGCCTTCACCGGCCGACTCTCCGTAGCTCGAACTGCAGCAGGGACAGATCCCTGAGAAGCTCCCTGAGCTGACCCTCGTAACTGCAGACACTTGGCCTTCCGGTGTCCGGTCTGGTTACAGTGAAAACAAACTGCAAACATCTTGGGGCAATCCTTGGCCATATGCCCCTCCTTGCCACACTTGTAGCAAGACCCTACTCTGCATACCCCCTCATGACTTTTGCCACACTTGCCACAAGTGCGGCCCTTCAGGTTCCCTGACCTCAAATCGGAGGGCTTAGCCCGCTTGGCAACTGGCTGGGACTGTGTCGGTCGCCGATCCCTCCCCTGAGACTCCGCCTCCTCCCTGGCCTGAATCTCAAGCTCAATCTCCCTCTTCCGGGCATTTGCCTGAAGCTCGGAAAATGTCCGGTTTGTCGAGTTCGCCACGAACTCACGGATGTCTCTCCTCAAAACACTCAAATATCTGCTCATGTGCGCCTGCTCGGAAGACACATGCTCAGGGTAGAACATCGCCCTCTCATGAAACATCCTAGTGATCACTGTAATAGACTCGGTACCCTACTTGAAGGTCAGAAAATCCTGGGCCAAACGTTCCCTTTCCACCGGGGGAACGTACTCATCTCGAAACATAGTGGTAAACCTCTCCCAGGTCACCGCAGCGAGCTCTGCAGAAGTGAAGTGTGCTGTCACAAACTTCCACCAGTCCTTCGCTCCCAAGCGAAGCTGGTTCAAAGCGAACTGTACCCACAGATGCTCCGGACATAAACACATGTAGAAGCATCCCTCAACTTCAGAGATCCACCTCATCGCGGCTATCGGATCCTAAGTCCCATCAAACTCTGGTGGCTTCGTGTTGTTGAACTCCCGGTACAGCAATGCGTCACCCCCTGCGGCCTGACAGTAGCAACGGCTGCAGTGGCTGCAGCAACAGCAACATCAGTAAGAGCAGCATGCCACTCATCAAAAGTCTTAATCACTATGGTCTTGATAGACCCGAACATCTCTGGAATCTCAGTGCGGATGGCAGCAGCCACCTCATCATGAATCATCTGGCGGAGCTCCTCGTCGCTCACACCCCCTCGCTAGTCCCTGGCTTGTGGCGTGTCCCAACCATGATGTCTCTCTGAAATACAACACAGGGTATCAGATACTCGCTTGAGTGTACACACACTCGATATCCCACTCCTACTTGATCCCTGGTACCCTAAGGATTCTTACTTGGGCTGCGCATTGATCTGGTGCCTTCGGTAGTACGGGCCCAATACTACCGTCCACACCGCCTCAATATTCACCCCAAGTCCTCGTCCTAGGACCCCAAGTCCCAAGTACTCTATTCTCTCTATACATAGCCTACTCTCTAGCAGATCTAACATAAGCTCCTCGCTGCTATCTACTCACTCTTAAGCATCTCCTAGCAGCAAAATCCCGAGGCTAAGGCATCACAAATCAGGCCACTCTAGTCCTAATAAGAATACCTAGCCTACTCTAGCATGCATATCATATCATAACATATCTCATAACTCATTATGTAAGGGTATTTTGGGAAATCATCGTTCGGGCGCTGGCTGATCGTACACACTGCTCTGCTCTGCTCTTTCAAAAACTTTTTACTCTTGAGAAAAATTTTGTGAATTTTATTTTGAAAATCTCTCAAATCCTAAGTTTGAGTTCAGATACGCCCGAAGGTGCACCCGAATCCCTCAAACCAAGATTCTGATACCAACTTGTAACACCCAAATTTTCAAATAATTTTTCACATATTAAAACCACAATTTCATTCATAACTGTTATAAAATTATCATTGTATCACATAATCAATTTATAACATCACATCCCAAGATCATAATATCTAAAAGCTCCTCATGTGTGTATTGATCAAGCCAGCGCCTTTGCGTAATCCTCACTGGTACCTGAAACACATAACACAACACTGTAAGCATAAATGCTTAGTGAGTTCCCCAAAATACCACACACAACACATATTAGCCACTCGAGGCTATAACACTGTTTTTTCCCTCTAGTCAATGTGTCTCAGTGGGACCCTCCAGTCCCATAACTCTATGGGCCCTCTAGCCCTCACTCTGTGGACCTTCCGGTCCTAACTCTATAGCTCTGTAACATACATAGCATAAATCACATAGAAATCACATCATGCTAAAGCATACAAAATAATCTGTCACATAACTCTAATTACCACTCTACGTAAAGTATAGTGAGAAGACTCACATCGGGTAACTAGGTAATCTCGAACTCTGTAAAATCTGATCTAGCCTCCGCCTAATCATATGAAATAAACACTCCAAATCAATACATCTCTCAAGGCTAGACTATTCCCTATCTTAGTACTATCAGAAGGGTAAAAGACCATTTTACCCCTCTCATGGCTCAAACACCCTAAAGTTGACCAAACCGTAAAAGTCAATAAAAGTCAACTCTCCGGGTTACGCTGCGCATACCAAACGTGTACGCTGGGCGTACCCAGCGTCCTTACAGAAACGGGGTGCGCGACCCTTATGCCGCGCGTACTGGGATTACGCCCCGCATATCTCCCAGTTTCAGACTCTAAGCTCTTGAGGTCTTAAACAGTTAAGACCCACGTCCAACTTCTAGATCTGATCATTTCTAAGCCTCTTAATCCATAAAGTTGGTGACTTTAAGCCTTTGCATGGCTGGACAAGTCACTAACACCCAAAACATTCCATTTCCCAACTCTAGAAAGCTCATAACTCAAGCATGACCTCATAACAACAACCAAGATGGAATTTTTATTGATCTATAACACAAATATCACTGAAATGGGACAGATCTAGGTCCATGGAGTACATTACACTCATAAAGTCTCCACCTTTAGGACTTTTAGCCCTATAAATGGTTCGTGCAACATCAAACCAAATAAAGAGGAAAGTTTTGAACTTTATACCTCTAGATGAAGCTGCTTTCTCTATAGATCTCAGATCCAAACTTGCACTACAAGCCCTAGACTCCACAAGCTCTTCTCCTTCTTCTTAACTAACACACCAAGACACTTTTAGCTCCAAAACACAGACACTCAAGCTAAGGACGATGGAAGGCTCTCTCTTAGGGTTTCACTCTCTGATATGGAGGCTGAGAAATGAGCCTTAGCATCCTTTAAATAGTGCACAAGCCAAAAATTTAGGGTTTGCATCTGGACCCGTTACGCCCATCGTAACCCTGGGTACGCCCAGCGTACTCAGGTGAGTCCGCGTCCAAATTAAGTACATGAGTACGCGCAGTGTACTCCCTAGTACGCCCAGCATACTCATTTCCTACAAGAACTCTCTCAAGGGACCAATCTTGACAACTTGACAAAATGGAAGGGTTAAATAGCTTTACCTGAATTTCGGGATGTTACATGTGATAGGCCGTATATTCCCATGAATGTGATAGGTAGGCCCGACCCAATAGGATGGGCAACCTGGGCGACGGCCTCGGGGCACACTACGAGTCGGGGCCCCAAAATTAATTATGTTTAATATATATATATATATATATATATATATATATATATATATATATATATATATATATATATAGACACACACATTTTGTTAAAAAGTATAAAAGATGTACTAGCTGAGTTTGTTACATATATTTTATGTAGGTTATTAGCGTTTTGCTTTCATGAGCCTCTTATTATTATTATTATTATTATTATTATTATTATTATTATAAGTAAACGACTATTACTAGTCTGTCTTATATTTGAATTATTCCACTTTAATGAATTTGAATTCAAATTACAAAAATGGCATCTTTCTTTGTTATTCACAAATCATTCAAATTATAAAAAGTCTATTAACTCTTTGATTTTTTTTGACAAACAATCCAAAGATTCATTTCATTTAAAATTTTGATGTTTTTATTGCCAATTACCGTTTGTAATGTTTCTGTTTATATATGAAATTTTCTAACTTGTACCGTCTTTTGATGTATACTAATTAATTATTGTAGATTTGTTAATAAACATCATAGTAATATATTGTTTAGACGGGACATCTTTAAGTTTATTTTTTATTTTATAATTTTCACCAACATTAGATTTTTTATTGTTTTTTTCCAACACCAACCCAAAGGTTTTTCAAAATGGTTTAGTTGTTCAGTCGTTCGATTGTTTAATTTTATTTTGTTATTATTTTTTAACTAACATCCTTTAAACACACTCCAATTTTTTTTAATATATATATATATATATATATATATATATATATATATATATATATATATCAAGGTTGTAAAAAACGTTCGACGTTAGCTTGTCGGTGGACTGTGGTCAAGGGATTAATCGGCTATGCCGAGATTTATCATGGACCATTCATTGCTAATTTGTTGAATTTTAAAAAATTAAATATTTCTAATATCATATCAATGTTCGTAAATACCACTAATATTATAACAAAATAGGTTAATATGATTAATACAACACTAATCATGCTTCAGATGTTTCCATTGAAATAAAACTTCTTCAAAATGTTAAAATTTCATCGTTTTATAATGTTTCACTCATTATGTATGTTGGAATTAATCGTCAGGCGCTCTCTAAACGGTCGAGTAGCGCCTAAGGATTAATCAGAGATTGATCGGGACCTAGTCGAGATTTTTACAACAATATATATATATATATATATATATATATATATATATATATATATATATATATATATATATATATATATATAGATACTAGGTGTAACACCCATGTATTACATGAGTTTATTTTAAATAAAAAAATATGAAATTCTAAACATTTGAGAAGTTTGAATTTATAAGAAAAAAATAGAAAAATATTGAATTGCTAAAATTAAATTGTTTGTTTTTCATATAAATTAAACAAATGAAAGTTTAATTTAGAAAATTTGAAATTAGAAGGAAGTCAATTAATGAAATTGATATGCATTTGTTATTACATTTGTTGTAATTATTACATTTTAATATTATGTGGGAATTAATAAAATGAAAAAAACCACAAAATGACATGTGGAAAAAAATTAATTGAAAATAACAACAAAATAACATGTGGCCAAATCAGTGAGTGTCTGACATGTGACAAAAAGTTATTTATTTATTAGGGAGGATATATATATATATATATATATATATATATATATATATATATTGCGGTTATTAATTTTTGAAGGGCCCCCCATTTTTTAACTTTGCCATGAGCCTCAAATCGACATGGACCGACCTTGTTGATAGGTCGTATATACAAAAGGAATATGCAATACAAGATGGGCCTAAAACATATGCATATTAATAACTTTTATAAATGAAAAAAATCATTCATGGTTTCTGTGGTTTTTCCAAATCTGAAGTTTAGCCTCCGTGGTTTAAAAACATCATAGATGGTCTCTATGTTTTCAAAACTTTTGACGATTGGTCCTTATTGCTAACTCTGTTAAGTTTTGTCCGTTAATTGAAGAGAATTTTCGTCATTTCACTACTTACAATGTTTTTTCTTATTTCAAAAAAAGAAAAAATTAGATACAATTATTTAATATAGAGGATCCCACCTACCTCTCTCTTTCTCTCTCTCTCTCTCTCTCTCTCTCTCTCTCTCTCTCTCTCTCTCTCTCTCCCCCCTTAACGCCTCCATCTTCCTTTTCCCTTTGTTTATTTCTTTCTTCCTTCAGTCCATCATCACTGACCCATATATGTTGCTTAGCTATCAAATCGACATCTAAAACATGAGAGTAATGATCTCAAGCTTCCTTAGTCCTAAGTAATTTCAATGGAATCCCTTTGTATTTACAGATTGTAGCGTATGCGTATAAAGTACTTATTATGTTCATCATGCTATAAGGCAAAAACCAAAGATAGTTCCAGGTTGATGAACTAACCAGGTTAATCCTTGATTTTCTTCCACAACGAGGTAGACCTTTGTGAAAAGGGGGATCATGAGCGACTTTTCTGTATACACAGCAACGGGTATATGATGTTGATTCCACAGTCCAGTCAGATTTACAAGGTCACCGGATTCCACTGTGCAGTCAAATCTACAAGATCTAGTGTTCAGTTCCTTCACTATCTCTCTTTGGTATGTTCAACGGAATCAACCACCGCCAGAGTATGTTCGCCTGAGATGAAATCAACATCGATCTGGCGGTTTTTGAGAATGGTCGGACTGGGTATAGTGGTGCGGTGGATTTACCACAGTGCCTTTTTCATAGGAATCAATGGTGAAAAATAAAAATAAAAATAAGTGCATATGAGCGGTTCTCTTGTCGTAAGTGTGGCAGTATTTTGCAAGGCTTAAAAGTCAGACAAAGCTATGAAGTGTTTCAAGGAAATACAGAGCAACAATCTAGTAGACAATGCCTTCATTAATGAGATTAACATTACTTTTCTATTGGACATTTTTTTGTTGAAAAAGATAGTGTAAAGGGAGATAAAGAAGCAACAACTGAGGTTGGAATAATCCCAAAATATGTAACGTATATTGATGTTCTTCAAGAATTTTGCTATGATCAAAAGCTCATTAGCTCAATGATGCAGCTAGGATTTTCAAGAAAATGCAAAGCCTTTGGGTTTGTACCTAATGCATTTTGTTATGCTTCTTTTGAATTTTGTTTGGAGATAACGAAGAAGATAATCAGTTATCCCTTGTTACTCCAATGTATCAATCTCTTTTTCTCTTTTCAATGATAGATGTATGTGTGGTTTTTATGTGCGTACTTGTGTGTTTAATGCAGAGAGAGAAAGAGAGAGAAAGAAAGAGAGAGAGAGAGAGAGAGAGAGAGAGATGGGACCTTTATATATTAAATAATTATATATATATATATATATATATATATATATATATATATATTTAAATAAGACAAAACATCATAAACGGTCCTGTGGTAGTGAAGTGATAAAAATGTCATTCAATTAACGGACAAAACTTAACGGAGTTATCAATAAGGACCAATCGTCAAATTTTTTGAAAACATAGGGACCATCTATGATGTTTTTAAACCACGGGGACTAAACTTCAGATTTGAGGAAACCACAGGGACCATTTATGATGTTTTTTTTATTAATTTATAATAAAATCATCAACTGAATTATTGCTTAAGATATATCATATATTTACCTCATATTTATGTGAGATCCATACAACCTTTTAAATTTCAATAAGTTAATAACAATTACTCAATAGTCTTTACAGACCGATCCCAGAAAGTGGACAATAGAGGTGACCGTCTAGGATCTATATTTTAAATTGGCCTAAATGTTTTATGGAAAATGTTATATATAGAAAATAGTATATAGTTTTCTTTCGATTGTTGAGTTATTATAATGAAATTTGTGTATTTTAAGTGCCCATTTTCCCCTCTCGCTTTAGACCTACAATTTGTTTGGAACGGCCCTGAGTCCTTAACTTATATATTATAATTACTTAAGTGAATGAATTTTTTATGTTTGTAAAATTAATATCATTTACTAATGACTTTATTTTCTTCTCGTGTGTGTTTATATATATATATATATATATATATATATATATATATATATTCTAGGCATATCAGTAGCATATACATAAGATTTTCTTACAAAAAGTCATTCATATGATTGAAGTGGTTTTGTAATTCAAATATGAAAAGTTGAAGAGATATGAAGAGTTGAAGAAATAGGTTTTCTAGCATAAAAATTTGAGAAATTTATTATGATTCTCAATGTATCAAATATGTTAACCGTACATAGAGTTCTATGTATTCTTTTTGTATGATTTTATGAGTTTTTAATATGTTTATTGAATACAAATTTTAAAATATATACTTTAATATTTTTATATATACTTTAATACTTTCATATTATTTGTTATTTGTTATAAACAGAAATCACCACACACACACACAAACACACACACACACACACACATATATATATATATATATATATATATATATATATATATATATATATATATATATATATATATATAATTAATATATTGATTTGAAGGTCCTGCCATTTTAACTTCGAACCTTATTTAACTTCATAGTGATAAAAAATTATCATTAAATATATGGTAGATTCTTTGAATTATGAATATAACATATAATTTGTTTTTTTAATTTTAATATGATATTAAATAGAATTTTTATGTTAAATATAATGGTATTAGATTTCATATTTGAATCAAAATTACAAATAAACTTAAAAAACAATCAAAGATTTTTTTTAAACAGTCAAAATGTTTAAATGTGTTAAAGGGAAAACCTAAATAGAATTGTAATATTAACTAAAATAATATCCTAAAACTATTTTTTGTACTAATAGAATATTTTTCAAAGTGATTTTGTAAATTAATTAACGACAATAGTTAAAAAAAAAAGTAATATAAAACTATTCATATCTTTACCTATCATTAAACTTAAAAATATATAGATTATTTGAATTTGTAACATCTTGTTTCGAGAAGTATCTTATTTCGGGATTATGGGCATTAAATGGATCTAGCATAGGCATTTGGATTTCAAAGGAGTGAAGTTTAGACCCTATTGGATGGATAATATAGGGTAGGTGATCCAAGCTCTTGGTTCGTGTTTTGAAGTCAGAAGGTTAAATGATAAAAGTGATGCTTCAGACTTCTTTCATGATCGAAGGATTTTTGTTCGATATGTTTTAAGTCAAAAGAGATTAGATAGGATATTAGGGCTCTTCTATACATTTACATGCATATAAAGAACACTGAAAATAGAGTTGAAACGAAGAAGTGATAGATGTTTGAAGTTGAAGTGGAACTTGTAGATTTTTGAATTACGGTTGGCGTACACTAGGAGTATGTTGGGCATAATTCATTAAAAGGATCGTGGACACCTTCGAGTAAGCTGGGCGTACTCATGCAAACTCCAAACCCTAAATTTTAGGGTTGAGCCCCTATTTAAGGACCTTAAGTCCCTTGAGGCCTCCCTCATCACCATCCCCTAATATCCCACAACTCCATTTCGAAACCCTAGCCACCTTGTAAGGTTCTTGAGCTCTTAGATTGATATTTTATATGTTTTGGGGCATAATAAAGAAGAAGGAGTCCATTGGAGATGTGTTGGGGAGCTTGGAGCTTGTAGATCCAGATTTGGTTTTTCATCTAACATCTTCTAGAGGTATAAAGATCTAAAATTTATGGCTTTTTAGCCTAGATCTAGATTTAGGTTATGTTTTGGCCCCATGTTTGGTTTTTGTGAGTAAAAGCTACTCTAGAACTTGTGATGGTCCTTTCTCAGCATTTTAGAGGTTGTTGCGCCATAAAAATGGGAACTTGGACATTCCCATTCTTCCATGCATGAAGACTTAGGTTTTAGAGAGCATTTTAGATCTAGGGTTTGATTTCATGCTTTATTAATCCGTGCAAAAGCTTAAAGTTGTTGACTTTATCAGTTAAGAGTTTCCCAAGATTAAGATCTATGAGTTGGACGTTTAGTGTTAACGAATTAAGAGCTTAAAAGTAAGTTTTGGCATCAGAGGGAGTACATTGGGCGTAACCACTAAGTACGCAAGGCATAAAGGGTGTTGCCCCGTTTCCTTCTCATGGTATCTCAGTACGTTGGGTGTAACAAGATATTATGTAGGGAGTACTGCCAGAAGTCCATTTGGGCCATTTTAGGCTTAGGCCAAGTTTAGTTGGGTCAAGTATGGGAAGGGTAAAATGGTCATTTACCCTTAGTATGAGAGAATATAAAATGGACCTTGAGTATGGGTTATTACCCAAATTATTAATTAGGGTTGGTTTGGATATGTTCAGTGTAAGGAACCTTTGTAGCAGTAATGCATGTGTGATTCAGTTATCTTCAGATTGAGGTGAGTCTCCTCACTGTACTCGTGGGTCGAAGGCACCAATGTCTACCCACTAAAATGCATTATGTAAGACGCTAACTGTCTTTGTGACTCTCACATTGTATGTTAGGTTGGGCCCATTGACATGCAGGTAGGGTTGGACCCATTTACATGAGCAGGTTAGGCTCGTTGTATGTTGGGGTAGGCCCAGTGATATGTATGATATGTCGTATTTTGGAGAAACTCATTAACTCACTAAACTTTGTGCTTACAATTATGTATTTATGGTTTTAGGTACTTCCGATTGTATGAGAATGGCCTGACATGACTGCACAACAACCCCGAGTGTTTTCCACATTGGCTATTTATGACTTTTACTTTGATGTTTAAACGATAAAATCAGTTTGGCTGGTTTTGGAAAAAATCTTTTTTATTGTTTATGGTTTTAAAAATTGAAAATTTTACTATAACTTTTGGGATGTTACAAAATTACTAATATAATATATTTTATTTTTTAATTTAAATATGATGTTAAATCTAATGTTTATGTTAAATACAATGGTATTAGATTTAATATCTAAATCAAAATTTCAAATAAACTTAAAAAATGATCGAAAATTATTTTTAAATAGTTAAAAAATTTAAACATGTTAAATGGAAACCTAAATAGAGTTGTAAAATTAACTAAAATAATATCCATAAACTATTTTTTAGTAATAGAATAGTTTTCAAAGTGTATTTATAAATTAATTAACAACGTACAATAGTTAAAAACAAAGTAATATAAAAATATTTATATCTATACCTATCATCGAACTAAAAACATGGTCACATAAGTAAAATTTTAAACTAATTGATCATAACAATTACTAAAAAAAAATAACATTAAATCGAGAATAATATTCAATTTTATTTATGCACTAACAACGGGTAGAGGCTATTGACTAATATTATTAAAAATAGTTCAGATTATATATAAACTTAGTGTAAAAAAATTTATGTCACTAAAAAAACCGTTTTAAACAACTTATATTTCTTTTTTCAATATGTAACATGTTAAATCTTGGTTTCCTGTAATTACACTTTTGACCCTTATTATGAAAACTGTTTGCAAAATGGTCCCATGAGGCACTTATAATCCATTGCACTTGTCATAAAATCAACCATAGGAATAAACGATTCAAAACCTAACAAAAGTCTTTTCCATTATTGAATTTAGTTGATTTTCGTTTTCTTAGCTGTTAGTTGCTTAGTTGAGTATTAGTTAAGTACTTAAGTTTGTAGTCTTGCAAAACTACAGAAAACCCTTTCTTTTATTGTTTTTTTAGATAATATCAGTAATTAGCTTAATTGGCGTTCCCTGTATTCGATACCCTGCTTGCTAAACTATACCACCAATCGACAGGTTTACTGCCTTTTGTGTGTCTAATTTATATTTAAAAAGTAGGATTAAAACTAGTGCATTCCACACACATCAAAACCCTAGCCTCCTTTTGAGTGATTCTTGAGCTTTTTGGTGATTTAGTGGGTTTTTTTGCTTATTGTGGAAGAAAGAGTTTCTTGAGGAAGCATTGCTTGACATGGAGCTTGTGGATCCAATCTTTAATCATATTAATCTAGCTCCATAAAGTAAAATGTTTGAATCTTGGTGGCTTTCTCATGTGGATCTAGTTAGGTTGTGACTTGTTATGTTTTGACTCTTGAAGAAAATGGAACTTGGTAATCAAGCTATTGTTGGAGTAAAGCTTGTAAATCCAAAACCTTCATCAACTTTGCAAGCTACTAGAGGTATAAAGTTTCTATCTTGAAGAATCATGTGCTTGATCTAACTAGTTTTGGGTTTTATGTGCTTTTTGTCCTAAAGCTTTGGTCTTTATGAGTATGGGCTACTCTATACAATTTGAGATGTCCTTTCTGAGGTTTTTGAGTGTTCTAAGTCATAAAAATTTGATCGTAGTCCATTCCTCCCATCCATGCAAAGGATTATGAAGTTTGGTTTTTGTGTTAAAAGTTAGGTTTTGGGTTTGAGCGCATTTAGCCATGACAAGGCATAAAGTTAGGAACTTTATGTTGTAAAATGCCTTTTTGGGCCAGATCTAAGTGTTAGGTGAAAGGACTTAAGGAGTTAAGGGCTAAATGTGAGTTATTGGCCTCTATATGGAGTTAGAGTGCTTGAAATCATCTTTGGGCCCCTTTGAGCCATGTTAAGGCTTAAATCCTTCGAATTTATGGATTCATTCATTATTATGGGATTATTCTGAGGTGTTGGACGCTGGGCTTAACGGAATAAGTCATAAGAAAAAGAATTGGAGTTTCGTCGGAAACGTCATGCGTAATCCCTGGAAACGCAGCACGTTCCGGCCTGAGTCCCCGTCAAGCGATCCGGCGACGAACGTCATACGTTCGTCTGATCAGGTGGAGTTGTGGGTTTTGGGCCTTGTTGGGCTTGCCATATTGGGTTGCCTTGTTGGGCCTAGGGATTTATTGAGTTGGGCATTAGTGGGCCTATTTGGGTTTGGGCCTTAGAGGGCCTATTTGGTTTGGGCCTTGTGCTTTGGGTATAGCTTTGAATGTTATCTGAGAATGATTTTGTTTGGATCTGTGTGTGGAGTTGTTGTGCAACGGACATGAGTGTAGTATTTGCTAGCCGTCGAATAAGGTGAGTATTCTCACTATACTTACCTGTGTGGTAATTTATGTGTGACCGGAGGGTCTTATTTGTGTTATTGACCGAAAAGTCTTAGTCGTATTATTGGTTGTTGGGTCTTATTTCTATTATGGACCGGAGGGTCTAATTAGCTTATATTGAGATATGTATTATTATGCATCTTATGATGTTATATTATTCTGTGTATATATTGAGTTATGACCGGAGGGTCCATACCGAGACATGAGACTAGAGGGTCTTCACTAAGACACGTGACCAGAGGGTCCTTATCGAGATATAGTCATGAGAGGCTAATTATTTTTGTATGTGGTATTTTGGGGAACTCACTAAGCTTTGTGCTTACAGTGTTGATTTAAATGTGTTTCAGGTAATTTTGTAGATTCTGGGAAGGTGGAGGCATGATTGTATATATTCGTCGGCTTATGATGTCTTGTGGATTTTGGGATACTTTGTTATTGCTTGATAATGATTTATAATTATGTGATGATTGGATATATGAATAATGTTTGGTGAAATAAAAATGAAACTTTTGTTTTGAAATTTGAGGTGTTTCATTATAACTTTAGGGTTCTTCCCAAATCGCATACGGATCCTGTCTTTTACTTCTACAGTCCCGTGCTACCTTCCACATATATCTATAGTTGATTATGTCTATCTTTCAAAGTCCTAAGTTACTAGCTTGCTCTAAGCTACGTGTATCCTTACACGCATACTTAATGGTTCTACAAGACCACCACTAAGCACCTAGCTACTCTTTCTAGGTTCCTTCTCGACCATTGCTCCACATCATAAGAATCTCCGTTATACTCATTAGTTGCTTCATGTATGCGAATTGTATATACTACATGACTCGATAGACAATCGAATAAATGATTCTACCTCAAGTCCACAACCAAACAAGGAACAAGAGGTAAGGTTAAACGAAAGAGTGTAAGGCTATAAAACCCTAACTATGTACAACGCTAAAGCATACACAAAGTAATTAACAATCTTAGTTTCCATTCTAACAAAACAACACAAGTAATCACCAACGCAAAGAGGCATCACAATTCAGGAAACTCTATTATGCACTTCTTGAGGGATCCTTAGCTTATCTCTAGCATGCCTTTCTATCTGTTCATGAAATAACTTAAATACAACAAAAAAAGTATGGGTATTTTGGGAGATCACTTTCAAGCTCCGACTGATTGTACACATCGCTTTCTCTTTTCTTCTCTTTTGAAATTCTTTATTGCTTAAACAGTTTTTAGGAAATAATTTCTGAAATCCTAGTTTGAGTGTGGAATCCCTTGGGTGTTCATCCAAATCCCCCAAAGCAGGGCTCTCATACCAACTTGTAACGTCCCATTTTTTTAAAATAAAATTTTCATTTTTATTTAGGGTTCAATTATCGTTTTCCAAAAACCAAGTAAAGAAACAAAAGTATCAAATACAATCAACTAAAAATATCAAATTATCAAAGATGCGGAATCACATAAACTATAGGTGCGTATGTACAATCAAGCCTTTGCCTTCCCACGATCATCTGAAGTACCTGAAACATAATAAATCAACATTTGTAAGCATGAAGATTAGTGAGTTCACAAAGACACATGCATAATAACTCTCACATGGAGAAATCCAGTACTATGAACATCTATCAACAATAAGGAAATGCCCACTCAGTCTACACTCCATAACCCCCTAGCTGACTAAAAGTCAACTATGGTCAAAAAGTTAATGGTTAAAGTCAACTTGATATGTCTCTACGCCATGGCCACCCATAGGCCACATTGTTGGCACCCCAAGGCAAAATAGTCGGCAATCAGTTGATTCTAATGTTGTGGCCACCATAGGTCATGTCGTGGCAATGTCTAAACAAAATGGTCGTGAAATCACCAGTCGCCATGTCGTGGCAACTGGTCGACATGATGTGGGCACTGGGCACTAACAACTTAATGGAAGAAGTTGTTATACTTCATCCCCATCAACTCTAAAGCTTAGATTTGTTTCCCCTCAAGGTCTTAAGGGATAAAGTTTTCAACTTTATGCATTAATACATCTTATTAAGTCAAGTTCTCAAATTCTAAGTCCTTAATGATAACACCAAGGCATGGACTCGCTTAATCATCCATGAAAGCCAACTTTCAAATCAACCCTAAGGTCCAAAAGCTAAAAAATGCATTAAAGGGTTCTGGAGCTCACTCAAACTCCAAGAACAAGAATATTTGGGACCAAAAGCTCAAAAATGACCTAAAATTAGATCTAGAGACATAATGAGCAAGGTAGAAAATTTACTCTTCCAATGAGTTAGAAATGAAATGAAGATGATAGATCTGAGCTGAAACCACACTCTCAAGCAACACCAAGAGCTCCTTATTCCTTCAATATTCACAAGGATGGATTTTAAGCACTCATAACACAAATGAGGGCTAGGGTTTCGATGAGGGTTCGATCATAGAGGCTGGAGGTTGTCAAATGAGGCAACCCTAGGAGTTAGTGACCTTAAATGGGGCACTAAACCTGAAATTAGGGTTTTAGGCCCAAAATGGCTATCATGTTGTGGCAAACACAACGTCATGTCGTGGCCAATTATGGATGCCCTTTTCTCATCAATTGAGTGCCACATCGTGGCCATGCTAACAAAGTAGCTAAAAATTCTCAAAAATGAATGCCTGGAAAGAGGATGTTACAACCAAAGTATGTATAGATGTATAAAGAAAGGAAAAGGGTATTATGAGTAATACCAATAAGAGTAAATAAACAAAAATTGGGATTACATGTATTGTAATCCTATGTACGAGTAGATGATGGGAAAGGTATTTGTTAATACCTAAGAGATTAAAGATAAAGACAAAGTATGATTATATGTAATATAACCATAAGAGTATCTACGTATGTCTAGAGATTCATGGGATTATGCAGAATAACTATATGTTAATAGACATAGATAAAGATTAAGTACTTAATTTGTTAACTACTAGATGCGTAGTAGAAGATCTCTTAAGAGATAAATAGATATATTGTCCATGGCAAGTATTATGTGATGAGTCACATAATAGAGATAGAGATGTTTAGAAAGATGATACCTTTAGGAATCAAGTATAGATTCCTTCAGGAATAAGAGTATGATTCCTTCGGGGACAAGAACATGTTTCCTTTGGTAATAAGCACATGATTCCTTCGAGAATGAGATTATGTCCCTATGTGGAAAGAGATGACGATCCATTTAGGGAGGTGGACAGATGATTCCTATGGGAATCAAGATTATGTATGGTTAGAGAAGATAGAGAAAAGGTTCTAACAGTGGAACAAGGCTAGAGAGTTCTTTTAAGAACTCATATAAGATTTGTGAAGGATTTAGTGTAAGGTATTGATAAGGGATTAGATATAAGAAGAATGATTAAGGATCCACAAGGGATCATTAGAGAGGAGAGTAAGTCTGGATGAGTGTAAGTGGCAATGCAATGGGATGTTGTTTGCGTTAGAAGATAGATGAGATTAGAGTATGAGATGTGAGCATTGGGTCTAGATGAGAACATAATGTTGAAGCAATACAATTGAGAGTAAGGAGATATGAGGAGTAAGATAAGTATGATACAAGCATGCTAAGATTAAGAGATGTGTCAAGAGCAAAGTAAAAGATAAAGAAGAGGATGCATAGAGTATAGAGAAGAGCATATAAAGATTAGGAAAAATAGAGAATATGAAAGCAAGAATGAGAGATAGATTATGTGTAAAGTATGAGATGAACCTGGGAAGGGCTAAGAGAAGGTAAGATATGAGCTTAAGAAGAGACTAAGAGATATTAAGAAATAAGAAAAAAAAATTAATAGAAAATAGAGTATGAAAATGGAAGAATAAAATTGTTAAGTCATGAGAAGAGATATAAGAAAAGGGATAGATGGGATGAGAAAGAAAAGAAGATTAGAGATGAGAAAAGATGAGTTATGAGAAGAAGTAAAGAGAAAGTAGTAGAAGAGATAGATGAGATGAGATGAGATGAGAAAAAATATATGTGTATGCTCTGAAAGAAAGAGATTAGATTGCAGAGTAAGAGAAAGAAGAGAAAAGAAAGAAAGCGTTGATGAAACATGAGAACATATAAAAATATAACTCACCATACCTGTGGTATAATGTAGTAAATGTTTTCGATGTTTTTGAAGGCTCTACTAAAAGTCGTAGTACAAGAGAAGACTAGAGCACAAAGACCTAGATTAGGAGTAGTTTATTTCTCTGTATAATCCTTGTTGCTTATTTAATAGATAGATTTTATTATAAACATGGGATTTATATTTATTTAAATTTTATAGAATTCTGTATTTGTAAGAAAAACTTTGATAATTCCCAAAGATATTTGTATACAAAATCTAGTTCATTACATTTATTACTTTCGTAATTGTTTCCAAAAGGAAACATGTCTTCAACAAAAGTAGCATTTCGACTAGTATATGTTTTTTCTTCCTTTAAATCGAAAAATGGGTATCCCTTTTGACCCATTAGATAGCCTAGAAAAACACATGGTTTACCTCTTTCTTATCTCGCTTTCTGATGCTATTGTGGACATAAACTAAACATCTAAACACTTTGAGATGATTATAAGAAGGAATTTTTTCAAGTAACATCTCCTATGGAGTTTTGTTCTCAATAAACTCGATTGGTAGTTTCTTGATGATGTATGTTTTCCTTAAACCACAATCCCCCCAAAATTTTATAGGTAAGGATGCATGAAATCGTAATTCCCAACTCATTTCCAAAATGTGATTGTGTTTTCTTTCAACCACATTGTTTTGTTGCAGTTTGTAAGGGCATGTCGTTTAAAAAAAGATTCATTGTTCCTTATAAATATAATGCATATATCTTGATTTGAATTTCAAACCATTATCTGTTTGTATTCTTTTTATTCTTTTGTCAAATTGTGTTCTTTCAATGCTACAAAAGGATGTTAAAAATAACCAAGTTCAGACATAGTTTTCATTAGATAAACCCAAAATCCTCGATTATAATCATCTATAATAGATAGAAATTAATATTCACCATTTATAGTAACATGTTGGTTTCGACCCTAAATACCTACATGTACTAACTCAAAATTTTCAAAAGTCTTTAAAAACTAATACGAAAAGGTAGTTTCGTTTATTTAACATGTTGGCTTCAAGTGTCTTAGTAGTAAGTGTACTTTTAAATGGATCCATCACCCTAACTCCTATAAGAAGGAATTTTTTTAAGTAACATCTTGTGTGGAGTTTTGTTCTCAATAAACTTGGTTGGTAGTTTATTGATAGCGTATGTTGTCGTTACATTTTGTTTCCAACTTTTCTATAACTTTGTTTTTTAATTTCTTTAAAATTATTTTTTATTTAAATTTGAAAACTCTACAATTTTTTAATGTTGCTATTTAAAAATTTTACATCTTTGTTTTCTACATGGTTTTTTTTTTTTTTGAACATTTTTTATCTTTACAAATTGACACCATTTCTCTCTAAAAAATTTATATGAAAAAAATTTACGCAACAACATGCAAAAATGGTTAACGAGCTAGTTTAATACAAAACTCATCACTTCTTCTTGACTTGATTCCATATGTAAGCAATAACTAATGGATATATCTGGTCTTTTAAGGACAATGAACGATTTTGAAATATACTTCTCAAAAGTACGCCTAAAGTTTGAATATTGAAACTCCGATTTGTTTTTAGTTGGATTAGTTATATTGTTTTGTTTTTTCTATATTATTTTACCTAATATTTAGTAAAGGTCATTAAAACTCTCAAGTTGAAATGTCGTGAACGGTTTTTTACTTTACTTAATGGTCACCCTTTGTTTGGTTGGAAATATAGTTATTAGGTGGTTGCAATATTGATGTTTTTCATTTTAACGCAACAAATCTGATACGCATTTGATTTTGTATTAAAAAACTATAGATTAGAGGTACGCACGGTTCAGTTTGGTGCACTTGTTGATAAATACCAAAACCAAACCAAAGATTTGGGTTAGACAAAACTGCACAAATGGTCCCTGTGGTTTACAAAAAATTGCCACTTTGGTCCAAAAAAGTTTTGGCTAGCACCAAGTTCAAAGTTTTCATGTTTTTGCATATTTGGTCCAATGGGTTAACTTCCGTCTATTTCCCTCTGTTAAGTTATTTTGACTAGTCAAATCAGGAGTGTTTTGTTCATTCCCTATTTATGCCCCTTATTTTATATTAATAAAGGAGTCTTATAAGAACGAATCCCAATCCCTCTTTGTCGTCCTTCTCAGCTTGGTCTTCTTCAACTCTGCGATCGTCTTCGATTTCTTCAAGAAATCAAAATAAAAAATGGTACTTTGTTTTTGTGGTAAAATGGCCATAGTTCGCACAGCATGGACTGATAAAAATCCAGGTAGACGCTTCTGGGGATGCCCTACTGAGGTACGCAAATATTTTTTTTTTGGATTTCAGCATAAATCTCCCATTACATGTTACGATCTTCTTTTGTTTCTTAAAATTTGAAGGGATCCAAATGTCGATTTATTGGGTGGTTTGATGGTCCAATTTGTGAACGTTCAAAAGCTATTATACCTGGGTTGTTGAGGTCAATCAATAAATTGAAGTCACAAAACACAAGACTCAAGTGTTACCTGTTATGCAGTTGGGTGTTGTTCGTGTTTGTTCTGGTTTATAAGAAGTAGATTGAACTGTAATGGTTTGGGTGGTTTCTAAGCAGTATATTGAAGTGTAATGGTTTGGGTAGTGTTTTAATGTTTTTGGTAGTATCTTGTTTAAGCAATGTAATCTTTTGGGCAATACTTTGTGGTAGTCTTTTGTGGTTAAAATGTAAGCAATGTAAGACATGTTTTGCAAGAATTTGTCAATGGTGATTATATTTGGTATGTACATTTTGACCAATTTATTTTGTTTGTGGTTTTGTTTAAAAGGGCATATTGGTCAATTTATTTTGTTTGTGGTTTACACATTATCAATGACAAATGTATGTTTTGTTTAAAAGGGAATATTGGTCAATTTATTTAGTTTGTGGTTTACATATTATGAATGACAATTGTATGTTTTATTTAAAAGGGCATATTGGTCAAGTTCTACAACAAAAAATTATACATGAGAATAACATCAAGACATTAAACATAACATAAGCCATTACATCAAATCCAGTGTAAATTGTTCCCATACATCACAGGGGTACACTATCAAGTACCAAAAATAACATCCAAAATGCTTAAACCCCAAAACACATAAAGTACTAAGCATACAATACACATAAACATAACATTATCCCAAAAAGACACTTATACCCCTACATACATCAAAATCCCTTGAAATCCAATCACTTACCCCCTTGGCCTTTGTAAGTTCTAGCATTGTGCCCTTTAATTTTACACTTGCTGCAAGTTACTTGGATAAACCTTCTTCTAAGCTTTCCACTCCCACTAGCAAGATGGCTTTGACTCCCACTACTACTAGCAACATTGTCACCCTTCTTCTGGCTTTTCTCCTCAACAGATTGCCTCCTCTTTTTCTTGGGCCTTCCAGGCTGATTTTTGTGTAGAGGAGGGGTGATTTTAACTGGGCATTCACTTATAGGCCACATTGATCAACCTTTAATAGGCTCTACCTTGTACACATAAGTTGTTTTCCATGTTTCTAGCCAGTCCACCCTGTGGGCATAAGTATGCAGCTCTCCAACTTCCTCACCATTATCTGCTTTGTTATTTAGGACTGCAATGACATGCTTACAAGGGAGTCCTATTAATTCCCACTACCTACAACTGCATACTCTTTCAACCATGTCAACAACATGTTGATCCTGCCATGGCCCTTGCACTTGGTATTTATCTGACCCATTCCACCTAGTTGTGTACTGAGATGCCCAATTCACATTCTTCTCCATGATCTTTGTTGTAGATGGGGTTAGTGGACCAACAGACTTCGTTTGCACCTTTATGACATTGCATATCTTTTCATCATATACTCCCTAATGTACTCCAAGCAGGTTATCAATGGCTTGTCCCTTCCCTCAATCAATTTGTTATTAAAAACTTCACAAACATTATTCAGAAGCATATTTGAAACTGCTCTACCTGAAAACACCACAATAATGTAAGGATCAAACATATAATAACACAAAAATATCAAACATATACTAACACAAAAGGGTAATTTTAGAAGCTGAAGTATATACCTGTGAAGTGGCTTCTTGCCCAGTGTTGTGGGGGAATCTACTTCAACCAATTATAAGCTTCTATATCATATGAGCTGAATTGTTGCATCCTATGATTAAACTCTGGTACTGTTGTAGTTGTAGCACAATTATACAAGTGTTCTTTGTACTCATTAGTTCTCCATGTGTTTCTCATATTGTCATGTATATGCCTGAGACAAAACCTGTGCTCAACACATGGGAACAACTGAGAAATGGCAACCTGCAATCCCTATAAAGGAATTAAAACATAGTTAATATAGTACATCCAAATATGTCAAATATAAAAAACAAATTACAAACCTTTTGTTTGTCACTTATAAATGTGAAGTTTGAGTTTGTATATAGGTCCAGATCATCTGTAATACACTCTAGAAACCACTTCCAACGGTCAGTGTTCTCGGTCTCAACAATTGCATAAGCTAGGGGGTATATTCCATTGTTGGAGTCTACCCCAACTGCAGCTAAAATTTGTCCTAGGAAAGGGCCCTTCATAAATGCCCCATCAAAACCTAGAAAATCCCTCAGGAAAGCTCTAAACCCCTTCTTCATTCCACCCAAACACACATACATCCTTTTAAACCTTCTTGAGGTAGCACTTAGGCTGGGTTCTGAATCAAACTCTAACTTTACAGTGGTTTTTGGATTAGTAGACTGCAACTATAGGATGTAATCTCTAAGAACATCATATTGCTTTTTGTAATCACCCTGGACAATTTTTTTGCAGTAGATTTGGCCCTGAATACCTTGTGAATAGAGAATCCAACTTGATAATCCTTTTGAAGTTGTTTTTGAAGAGCTCTGACTGGGATTGTTAGGCTGGATTCAATCTGGTCCATTATCTGCTTAGAGATAAACTTTTATGTTGCAAATCTAACTTTTCTTGTCTGGAGGCATCTATGTTCGTGGTTGTAAGTTTTTATGAACCAATTACTATTTACATCTAACCTAGAACCTTGTATCACCCAAGGACAAGGGGTAGGTTCACCCACATGACCATCATTAAAGGCTATAGGTCCTTTACAGATTGCCGTTAACCTCATTTTGTCGTTTTTCACAAAGAATATATTCCTTCTTCTTTCAAGTGCATGTAATTGTATCTTTTCCTTTAACTCCTTCTTATTTTTATATTTTTGTCCTATCCTAAAAGTTACCTTGTGTATCTCACCTTGAGAGCACCTAGTCTCCTTCCCCAATTCCTTTATTACAACTATTCTTTTCCTATCTATATCAGAAGCCTCATCCAATGAATCCCATTGATCATTATCTATAACATCCAACTCTTCATTGACCTCATCACTCTCATTCTATCTATGCTTTGATAATCTTTTTTCAAGAAATTATGCTTCAAGATCTATATTCATGTAAAAATCCCTTATATCTACTTCTACATCAGGGATTATGTTGTCTTCATCCACCCAAAAATCACTATCATCATTGTCCTCACTCTCATCACTTCTTTCATGATTCTCTTCATCAGTCTCTATGTTATCTTCACTTCCATCATCAACTACAAAATCTCTCATCTCTACATTCTCATCATTCATTTCATTTCTGTCATGATTCTCTTCTTCAGTGACTTCCTTATTAACTGCATTTTCCTCACCTTCATGAACCTCATCATCTACATTTTGTTCATTAGACTGTAAAATCTATTGGTACAACCCAATATCAAAGTCATTAGCTGCCTCATCAAATTCATTAAATCCCTGGTTAATATCATTACATGCCTCATGAAATTCTTTAACATCCTGATTAATATCATTACATGCCTCATCAAATTCATTAAATCTATGATCAAATTCATTAGCTACATCATCCTTATTCCCACCAATCCTATCAACACCAACATCATCCATCACCAATTTCTTAATACATGATGACAACGGTTTGTCCTTGTTAAATTCCTTTTTCTTAGTATATGTAGGGGATATCGACAAGGCTAAAGCAGCTTCATTTGCTATCACAGGTGGTATGCATGTTTGTGGCATGCCACTGGGTTGGATATTAGTTGGGGGGGGGGGGGGGGTGATGTTCATCAGTCTCCTCTAATTGCTCAATAATAACTTTTCTTATAGGTTTAGGAGGCATAAAGTAAGTAAGCAAGTTAGTAATACCATGTTTGGTGTAAACCCTTATTAGTTTTTGCTGCTTCACATACTGGGCACGATTGAGGACATCATCATCATTTCCTAAGGCCCATAGCCCAAAATGCATGTCTCCCTTTGGCACTCGAAAATGATAGTAGATAACTGGAGGAACTGAGTATCCTAACCCTTTCATAATCACATCCATCTCGTGAATAGAAAACTCTTCTATATCCACCATATCTACGTACGTCACAGTACCCTCAATGTAGTTGACATTTGGAAACTTTGTGAACTCACCTCCATGATGTAGCTTGATGGTAAACATTGTAGGGTGTCCATCTTCAAAACAAGAGCAAAAAACGAACTTCAGAAGGTATGATTTCTTGTAAGAAAATCAAGAAAATGATCAAAAACAAAATTACGTACCATAAACCACCCTTGGGTCGAATGATGTGCTTGACAACCTTAAGTGCGACATTCGTATATGCATTCACTACGAAACTCGCCTGATAGAAGCTATCAACCTTGGTAATCAGTTCAGGGTTCTTGATCCTCAGTCAATGAGGAGGGAAATTGTATCGACTCACGGTTTTTAAGGACTATAAATGTGAATTAGGCTCGATATTATCTGTATGGCGATGCATACATACAAACTCTCCTTTATTAATATAAATTAAGGGGCATAAATAGGCAATGACCAAAATACCCCTGATTTGACTAGTCAAACATAACTTAACAGAGGGAAATAGACGGAAGTTAACCCATTGGACCTAATATGCAAGAAAATGAAAACTTTTGACTTGTGGTGCTAGCCAAAACTTTTTTGGACCAAAGTGGCACTTTTGTGTAAACCACATGGACCATTTGTGCAGTTTTGTCTTTCGGTTATAACATTTTTGAAAACCAATGGTTTTGGTTTTCTTTTTTGGTTTCAGTTTTTGGGTTCAATAAGATCGGTTTTCGGTTATTTCTATTTTTTTGTTATTTTAGTAGTTTTTCTAAAATTACCACTTTGGTCCAAAAAAGTTTGGACTAGCACCAGAGGTCCAAAGTTTTCATTTTGTTGTTTGTTTAGTCCAATCAATTCTGATTTTTTTTTTCAAAATGACGGATTTGCCCCTGTTAATATGATTTTCTCTTTTTTCTTAATTGCTTTTCTGATTTTCAGATTTAAAAAATAAATAAAAAATAAATAAAAAATTAAATTAAATCTCTTCTTTCTTTCTCTATCTCTCTCTCTCACACACACACACACTCTCTCTCTCCTCTCTTTCTCTCTCTCTCTCTCACACACACGCATACTCTCTCTCTCACTTTTTCTCTCTCTCTCCATTACTAACTACCATCGGAAAAGATGGCATCATCATCGCCAGCACATCTCCCTCTCATTATTCATCTTCATCTTCCTCACCTCCGTCGAAGCTGGTTGAGCTTGATATCTCACAAAACCTGTTCGTCGGAAGGCAGCAACGGAGACATTGATTTATAAAAGGGAAATAAAGGGATTTAGGTTTACGGTTTACCTATGGAAAATTGATTTCGTAACTTATACTAATTTTCTTAGAATAGAATATTGATATTACAAAATCTCCTTTTGACACATGAACATGTTGAGTAAGATATCGTGCTAGTTTCTCACAATTTTTGCCATTGGAATCCATAGCAACTGCAATCCCAACTTGCTCGATAGCTTCCACCCATTCCCTCGCTGATCCATCGAGAATGGAAACCTGTAATTGCATATGAAACCTATCAATCTGACTGAATATTTCTATAACGTCAAGATAAACACACACACACAAATACCACACAATCGAAGATTTGATTATGAGTTTACAAACCCAAAACTTTGCAGAAAATAAAAGAGAAAGAAATATGTAGAAAATCTAACCTAAACGTATGCTTCATGTACATCCTTTTGAGATCCAGTTTTATATACATGATGTTTTCAAGAAAACCCCCATGTTTGCAGTAGATGCACAATCTCACCGATACTCTCTCTTCCGATTAGGGCTTGAAACGATTTCGACTTCATAACTTTGGGTTGTGCTATATCTGATTTGGGTTTTAACCTAACACAAAATACAGAGGAAAGAGAATGTAGAAGTGACATTTGAAAGGAGGAGCTAGAAGGTGAAGGAGGATATGAACGTGAATGAACCATAGTAGACACGAAGGAAACGGGAATGAAATCAAACATTAGCCTCCAATTGATGACCGATCGTGAAGAGGATGAAGCGACGAGGGGTGTGGTTCGACGGTGGATGGCGATTCGCGAGGGGAAGGCTCGCAGGCGGCTAATCTCGGTGCTCATGGGTCGATTGATAGCGACAAGGGAGATCGTCGGTGGGTATAACATGGTCGTCGACCATGGAACCGGTGAGGGAACGGGATGGGTAGGGCAGAAGGGAACAAATGCAGAAGGAAGAGAGAGAGAGAGAGAGAGAGAGAGAGAGAGAGAGAGGTATTTTTTAATTTCTATAATAAAATATTCAAAAAAGAAAATACAAAGGATAAATTCAGGGGCAAAACCGTCATTATAAAAAATTTAAAACTAAACTAGACCAAAATCGCAACAAAATAAAAAATTTGAACCTCTTGTGCTAGTCCAAACTTTTTTCAACCAAAGTGGCAATTTTCAGCTAACCACAGAGACCATTTGTGCAGTTTAGTCTAAGATTTTTAAAAAATATAATTAAAAAAATTACTAAAAAACATCAACGAAAAATTCACCATACAAGATAACATATTAAAAACTATTGTAGTCATGGAAAACAAACAAATCAAAGTAGCGAACATAGTTCGAAAGCTGCATCATGGTAATTTCAAAAATACATTCATAATAGTAAAACATCAATCTTCATCCATGTATGGCTCAAACAACTTTTGTCCGTTTGTAAATTACCCTAAAACAAAATAAACATATAAAATAAATTACCCTAAAACAAAGTAAACATATAAAATATTAGTGTTGATAACATGCTCATAAAAATAAAGAATAATGAAAAATTATGCTTACCAAGTTCTATTTTCTCCAATTTTTCTTGCAACTCCTCTAATACATTGGTAGGCATATCTTGAAGCTCAATGTCTATCGATGTAGTCCATATCCAATCTTTCATGCAAATCAAAGCTCCGTCTATCTAAGTAGTTAGTGTACTTGTAAATGGATCAATCACCCTACCTCAAAGGAATTATTCCACGTAACATCTCGTGTGGAGTTTTGTTCTCAATAAAATTGATTGGTAGTTTCCTGATGATGCATGTTGTCGTTAAAACACAATCTCCCCAAAATTCTTTAGGTAAAGATGCTTGAAATTGTAATTCCTGACCCACTACCAAAGTTGATTGTGTTTTCTTTCAACCACATCGTCGTGTTGCGGTGTGTAAGGGAATGTTGTTTATGAATATCAAGTGTATATCTTGATTTGAATTTCGAACCATTTTCTGTTGGTATTCTTTTCATTATTTTTTCAAATTGTGTTCTTTCCATGTTGCAAAAGGTGTTAAAAAAATAACCAACGTTAGACTTAGTTTTCATTAGCTAAACCCAAACTCCTCGGCTATAATCACCTACAATATATAAAATTAGTGTTCACCATTTATAGTAGCATTTTGGTATCGACCCCAAATACCTACATGTACTAACTCAAAATTTTCAAATTTCTTGGAAAACTAATGGAAAAATGTAGTTTGGTTTATTTAGCTCTAAGACAAGAATCACAAAATTAATTGAAATTACCTACATCTATTTGTTATAATTTTCGCCAAATTGCCTCTAAAGCGTGCCCTATTTAACTTCTAGCTTAATGGTTTTGTTTCGATTGTCTTGTTTGTTGTTTGATTGCGATCATGTTTTAGTAGATTGGCAATGAATGAACCTTCCTGTCGCTTGAAACACTAAAGACTCAAAGTTCATATTATGTTCAACTCCAATTTGTCATTGGTGCTCTTGGATGGGAATATGGTATACGACGTTCAAGGTAAGTAAGGGGCTACTATTAAGAGTTTGAGTCTTTACTGCATTTAGTTCTTCATTTAGACCCATAAGAAATTCGTATACACGCTTCTTGTCATGAAGTTTAGAGATTTATTTGTTGACCTTGCACCTACACTTGTTACAAGAGCATGTAGGAATTTTGATTATGGAGTTAATCTCATCCCACATGCTTCTTAGCTTTGTGTAGTAGGAAAAAAAACAATCATGTGTTTTGTTTGTATCTGGGTGATCGCTCGTCGCATCTGGTATGCTCGTGGAACATTTTCCTGGTCGAACCTCATTTTTAGATCTATCTTAATGTCACAAGTGGTGATGGTATATTTTACCTTGTTCTTTGTCTCCTTTGCATGGAACTCATGAGCCATCTCCATACCATCACATTGCATCTTTTCCAGTTAACTTGGTCTGTCGAATCTTGTTATGGCATCGGTAGGTTTTCATCGACGAACCCTATTTTGTTTTTGGCAAAAAAGCGAGTTTTTCATCTTGCTTTCCCAATCACCATAATTTCCATCACGTAGAACATTTTATCCTACAAAGTTTTGTCGTGGGTGATAGGTGATGGGTTTTGAGCATAACAACATTCTTATGTGATCATGCAACCCTAATTGCTTTGGATCTAAGTTTTACTCTAGTTATACATGCAAATAGAAGCTCCAAAGCAATAACCCTAATACTAGCATGCAATTTTCGAAATCAATGTGAAAACTAGGGTTAGAATGTTACCTTGATTTCTATCTCGTAATAACAAGTACTCCACGGATGATCTTAACTCTTGAATGCTTTAGTGCCTCACGTGTTGCACCTCTATGGAATCACAAACACAAAAAGCAAAAGATGAGTGAGAGAGGGGCAGAAAATAGGCTAGGGTTTCTCCTTAATAAGCAGTAGCCGATTTCAGGAGGTCTAGAGGCCTTTATATAGCTGTGGCTGCTAGGGTTTTCAGGGAAAACCTTAATTCCTTGCTTAGGCTCCAAGCAGCCCAAGGACATCCCCTCTGGAAGGCATTCGATGATTTCTATAGGGCCTCCCTATAGAAATTTGTCCACCCCATTCCAAGGGAGTCCAACAGCCCAGTTTGCAGCTATTAATGATTTGCAAAACCAGACCCCGTACTTTTAATCAGTTCCTTTAATCCCAAAATTAACACCAAATTAATTTTTGATTAAATACGAATTAAATAATATGACTTTTAATTAATATATTATTCATGTAATATATTAGTAAATCATTAAATAACCTCTCTCTCCAAAAGTTATAATGTCAAGTTACTATGGTGAACGCAACCCAAAAGGACCATGCTACAATTAAATCAAGTACATACCAATTATAGTTATGGCCTTAGACACCTAATCCAACAGTCTCCCACTTGGATAAGTCTAATAACTAAAATTGCAAGTATGACTTCAGAATCTGATTAGCAATCTTAGCTTTCAAAAACCACTGTCGAACGTTGACCTAGTCAATGATGCGTCCTTTAGATAGGATCATATAATCCTCCATTCTGCAAGATATCGTGTGGACAAAGACATGCAATAGAATCATTTTCAATGTCCAATAGTTTGTTTCCCGATTTTTGATTTGTTTGACAACGAACATAATTGAACACATCAATTCAGTCCTGACTAGGCCCGACACATAAGTCAACACAAAATCATCGAGGGGCGAAAGATATCGCTTTTCCTATTAGGGCAAAAGGAACAGATAAACTTTGTCTTATATGCTTGTACTATTTACTCATCAAATCATACACAACATGTTTTATAACATCAAGTTACTAATGTGTTTAGTATTATCAATGTACAACCAACTTGTAAAAAACAACTCATATATCTCGGTTTAAAGATTATACGATATAACCGTCTCATAATTACTCGTGATAAATTCCACGAAGTAATTCAAATGAGTGCGGGTTTAATCCAATACTAAAATCCTATATCTAGAGTAATCATGAACGTTGCAGCAAATCTTTTCTATGTCTAAGCACTTAGACAATCTACAAGCCAATTTATAATGGTCTTCATGTAACATCCCAAAATTTACAACCAAAAATTTCATTTTTAATTTAATAATTCATAAAATAGATTATTGAAAACATCATGAAGTTATCTCATATCATAAAAATCCCATACGTCATATGTCTCAAAACATATCATAATATAATAATATCAGAGTACAAAATCCCAAGAACATCATAGTGCGTAAAATCGTGGTGTGATGCGTGACTACCATGTTGTCTCCTTTCCCTTCGAAGAATAAGGACCTAAAACAAAATTTGAAAACCGTAAGCATGAAGCTTATGAGTTCCCCCATCATACCACATACCATATAATAATAATACTGTCAAACATATCCGAGTATTGGGCTACTCCTTCGGTCTCTTTCAACCAGTAACTGCCTAGCATATCAGGGTGCTGGCCTACCCCTTCGGTCTCCTGCAACCGGTAACTTGCCTAGCATGTCAAGGTGCTGGCCTACCTTTTCGGTCCTTTCGACCGGTACCTCGCTTAACATATCAGGGTGTTGGCCTACCCCTTCGGTCCATTCGACCGGTACCAGGGACTATTTCACCCCCTACTTCTACCATATAACATACTACTACATAAACACATAAGTCAGATACTGCCTAGCTTATCCGGGTGTTGGCATACCCTTTCGGCCCTATCGACCGGTAATTGGGTCTATCCTACCCCTCCTACCACTATCCCATAATATCATATCATACTAGCACATACAACATAACAAATAGTGACGTACCATATAATTATCACAAAGACAATCATCTCTACTATAACTCTTACTAGTGGGACGGCATTGGTGCCTTCAACCCACTTCTACTGGAAGGTAACTCACCTCAATGTCATACAGTAGCTAAACTATCCTCGGCTCTGGGATCAACTCCTCTCAAACTCCCACACATACAAAAATCTCCTTTAATTACCTTTCATACTCATAACCCCTTTAAGGGTCAACTCTCGGCAATGGTCAAAGTCAAAGTCAACATCTTGGTCAAAGTCAACATCCTGGTTGACTCAACTCGCCAAGTTTGTCCATTAACTCATCGAGTTCCATAATCCATAAAACCCTGAAAATCTCGATCCAACTCGTCAAGTTCCTCATCATAACAGATAATGGACATTTCCCTCTCAACTCGCCGAGTTCTTTAACGTTCTAAACCTAAAATCATGGCTAACTCTCTGAGTCATCTCCTAGACTCAACGAATTTTCCCGGTAAACAGAAAAGGTTGCGGGACCACGATCCAACTCGCCGAGTTGTATGAACAACTCGTCGAGCCCCTATAGTCTAAACCCATTCAGTCGTTTCCAGTCGGGTTCAATGCTTCCAAACCATAAATCTAGTCCCCTTGGACTAAGTTACCACGTAAAGTTGCAAACTTTACGTCCATGCATGGTGTCATGAAGCTAGAAACACCAAAACTAAGCTATATAAGAGGTCTAGGGCATGGGGAAGTGCCAAGGCTTGATAAAGCTCGCAACTTTAAGCCTCATAAGCTCATGAGTGCCTAGATCTAAAGTCAAAACCTCATGATACACTCAAATCCAAAAAATGACTTCAACGTGGCCCAAAAGTAACAAAATACAACTCTAAATGAAGATCTAAGGAAAGTAAACCCAAGGTATCAACTTTATACCTCAAATGAGTCAGAAATGAAGCTCAACTTCCGGATCTACTGGTTTCCACTTGAATCACCAAGCTTCTACTTCCTTCTCAAGCTTCAAAATCACCAAGAACACAAAAATGGCTCAAGAACACTCAAATGTGGATTAGGGTTTTATGGCTAGGGTTTGGAGTGTTGGAGGCTACAAATGAGGCCACCCTTTTGAGGTTAAGGTGCTTAAATAGGGTGCAAAACCCTGAAATTAGGGTTTCACTCTGGCAGCCTTACTCATCGAGTTGAGGCTCTCAAGACATCTGATTCATAGTCTCTATTGATGTCTTACAACATTTACGTCTTTTTAATATTAAAGTAAAAGATGCCTCCAAGGAGAAATCCAAGGCGTATCAATGTCAATGCAACACCAACACCACCTTCACCTCCGCCACTACCTCCACAGTTTGACGTTGCCATGTTTCAAGCAGCGGTCACTGCAACTGTGGCAACCGCCATGTCACACATCAATACAACAGGTGCCAGTGGATATGGGAATGGTGCTCATCCCTCCAATCATGGTGAAAGTCATGGAAACCCACGGGAGTGTACTTATAAGGACTTCAATAATGGAAAAATCTAGAACCTTTAATGGGACTGGGGGATTCATGGCTCTAACCTAATAGATAGAGAAAACTGAAGCAGTCTTTGAAATCTGCTCATGCCCAGAAGGGAGCAAGGTGAAATTTGTTGCCTGCACCTTTCTGACCGAGCTCTCACATGGTGGAACGACCATGTTAAGTCATTGACTCTTACAGTAGCTAATTCAATGAGCTGGGAACATCTAAAATCGTTGATGATGCAAGTGTACTGCCCAAGGGGTGAAGTACAAAAGCTTAAGCAAGAGCTTTGGGGTCTTACCATGACAGGTACATACATAGTATCTTACACCAATAGATTCAGTCATCTAGCGATCCTATGTCCTAGAATGGTTCCTCTGGAGAGCAAGAAAATCGAAAGGTATATCTGGGGGCTATCGTCTCAGATCCAACGAAGTGTGTTAGCTTCAAAACCCGTTACCTTCGATAGTGCCAAACAATTGGCACATTCTCTAGTAGATCACGGAGTCCGTCAAGGCTTCATGACTGTTACTCCAGAACAACCCAAAACAAACAACAACAACAACAACAACAACAACAACAACAACAACAACAACAACAACAACAACAACAACAACAACGACAACAACAACAACAACAACACCAATAACAACAACAACAATAGCATGAAAAAAACCATGGAACAAAAGGAAGGCTCAATCTTCCCAAGAGCCTTCCAAGAAGCAACAGATAGTGGTAGTCCATGCTGCTACCACTCCTGTTGTCGTTCCTGCTACACCTACACCAACAAAGCAGTATGTTGGTAAATTACCGAAGTGCAACAAGTGTCATTTCCATCATAATGGAATTTGTCGTGAGATGCAATAGGAAATGTAACAGAAAAGGGCACACTGCCCAATTCTGTAGGTCACCTCCACAACCGATCACTCAAGTTCTTGGAGTTGGAATAGGCCGGGCATGTTATGAATGCGGTGAAACTGGACACTTTAAAAGGGATTGTCCAAAGGCGAGAAATGCCAGTGGAGTAGGAAGAATACTAGATATTGGTCATGAGGAAGCCATGGCAGACTCTACGCTGGTCACGGGTACGTTTCTTCTCAACAATACATATGCATGCATTATATTTGATAGTGGTGCAAAGAAAAGCTTCGTGAGCCATAAATTCGAACACCTACTTAAACAAAATTCTTAACCATTAAAAGATACCTTTACTGTAGAAATGGCCAATGGGAAAACTGAGAGCACTAACAATATACACATAGGATGTCGGTCTCCATAAAAAGTTTCGAAGTCATCATTGGTATGGATTGGTTAAGTCCTAATCGTGCCAACATCCTATGTTACGAGAAAGCTATGTGCCTTAACCTACCCAATAACAAAACTCTTACCGTTTACGGAAACAAATCCAACGCGAACCTACAAATCATTTCATGTATCAAGGCGCAAAAGTATCTTCGCAAGGAGTATTGTGCTTTTCTAGCTCACGTGGTAGACCAGAAACAAGAACTGAAATACTTCGAGAGCATATGTGAATTATATAATCCAACCATAGTCTTGCGATCACTTCGTTGCAATAGCTCACCTGCAGTCTTTCCTACCATGATCCAATGATGGTCTTTCTTATGTGAACGTTATGACCCAACCATAGTCTGACAATCATTTCCATTGCTACAACCCAACTGCAGTCTTTCCTACCATGATCCAACCATCGTCTTTGTACTGACCCGAAAATCATGACATAAAATTTTTTGTTTTTAGATTAACAAATCGTTAATACATATCTTTCAATTAAAATCAGAGTACCTAAGTTTTAGCAAAATATCAGCAAATACGAGTAATTCAAAGAAGGCGGAAACATGCGGTGTGTGCTCTACAATCATCCTGAGCTCTTCCATTTGAAAACCAGAGTGCCTAAAACCCAAACTGAAAACCGTAAGCACAAAGCTTAGTGAAATTCCCAAAATACCATACACATACATCCACGGATTATCATGCAACATATATATATTTGCCATGGGCTCCCCTATGGTCTTTATCTGGTATGCCACGGGCTCCCCCCATGGTATTTATCTAGAATGCCATGCACTCCCCCATGGTCTGATAACCAAGTGACATGCGCTCCCCCATGGTCTGATATCCAGGTGCCATAGGCTCCCCCATGGTCTCCACATAGAACAATCCTTACCATAAAGCATACAGTTTCATATCAACTAATTACTAAATATCAGATAATGGGCCGACATTGGTGCCTTCGATCCATGGATATAGTAAGAAGACTCACCTCACACTGTTGAATCAGACAGAAAACCCTTGGCTGTTAGCTGATAGATCCCCGAACTATCAAATAACAAAACAACACCCAATTAACATCTGGGTTCCAATCCAAACCACAACTCCATACTTAGGGTAAAAATACCATTTTACCCCTAACCTAACCTTGTCCAAATCCATGACCCATACTACAATCTAAAAGGCCTAAAGGCCAATTAATCAAGCAATGGCCCAAAATACCAAAAACTACATGTGGCCTAAATCATGGCTGAATTTTACAAATTGTACCCAAAACCCTTCAGGGGCCTTCTCAAAATCACTATTAGACCAAAACCTAATAGCCCAAGACAAATAAGCCTAATAGATTTCCCACACCAAAGTCCAATAAGCAACACTCCCTTTGATTGGGTACGCATGGCGTACTCAGATGTACGCTAAGCATACAAGCTATTTGGCTTGTACGATGCACTTATAGACTTGTACGCCCAATGTACTCCTCCATTGAGCCAAAACCTTCGTTAAGCTCTTACTTTTTGATCCTATAAGACCAAACCATAGATCCACTCCTAAATGAACGTCTAGAACCATAAAGTCACTGGCTTGGTAACTTTGCTTGCCCCAAGAAGACCTAATCTCAAAGTGTAGCATTCTACTTTCATGAAAAGGGCCTAAACTCAAACATGGATGGTTTTAAACTCTAAAGACGACAACTATATGGACCTTGAAACTCAGAAACACTAAGAGGGGCAACTGAAAGCTCTTAGAGTGGAATCAATACCACTAGATCTCATTATTAGGACCAAAATAAACCAAAACTCATGAATTGTAAATCTAAGACATCAACGATCAAGTTCAAAGCTTTTTACCTCCAACAAGCTGGAAATGAAACACATAAGCAAGATCCATAAGCTCTTCCTTGATTCCCATCCTTGCACCGAACTCCATCTTCTTGGAAATGGACTAAACACACCAAAAATGGACACCATAAGCTCAAAATGTCACCATGAAGGCTTAAGGACGATTGCTAGGGTTTTAGAGGGTAGGGACTGACTTAGAAATGAAGAAAGAGGCTAACATTATGCTTATATAGTCTACAACCCTAAATCAGGGTTTTCAACCTAACCCTCGTATGCCCAGCATACCTCCTCGTACGCCCAGCTTACAAGGTCTCGTACCCCGACCCATCTTCACAAAATGTCACGCGTTCCTCCAGCTATGCCTCGCATAACTCCCTTTGCCTTGGTACCCCCTACATACCACCTTGGTATTCCTCGTGTACTAGGGTTTTCCCCCAAACCATAATTCATGCGAAGACCATAACTTTCTCGATTCAACTCTGCATCCGACCATCCTTATATCAATGAAAACGTATCAAGACGCTCAACACTATTATCAATTCATACTTTCCATCAGATATCCCGAACGAAAATCCAATTTCCATAAAAGCCTGAGTTGACAAATTACCGAAATGCCCTTTGACCCAAAAACTCAAACTGACTACCCGAGCAACCAAGATCCATTATCCAACTCCAACTGGGTCCCAAACCCAATTCCTAGAGGATCTGAAGCCTGATAATACCTAGTCCTTAATCACCATCCCAAAATGGGAATGATTCGAAACAAGATGTTACAGTCTTCCTTATGTTAATTCTATTATCTAACCATGGCCTTACAATCACTTCCAGACTACAACTCAGTCATAGCGACTCAGATTGCCCATTATCACTTGTTAATATCACTTCCCATCACATCAATTTCTTGATATCTTTGATTTTTCTGTTTTTCTAATGTTTTTGGATTTTTAATTTTCTAATTTTTGTTTGGTTTTTGTTTATTTCTCCCCCTAAATTTGTGCATGGGTGAGAATGAAATAAAAAGGCGCAAATTTAACCTAAACTAAACAAAAATTAATCCTCGAAGCGAATCATTTTTAAAAGATTGACCAGCGCATCGAATCGAGCTTTGTTGAACAGCTTGGTGAACATGTCTGCCACATTATTAGCAGTGGGGACCTGTTCTAGCCGAATGAGTGAGCGCTCATAACAATCTCGGATAAAATGTACTTTGATATCGATGTGCTTGGTCTTTGAGTGCTGGACCAGAATTTTAGCGATTTGGATTGCAGCCTCATTATCACAAAATATAGGGGTTTCTTGAAAATTCAAACCGTAGTCCAACAGTTGATGTTGAATCCATATAACTTGAGAACAACAGGCAGACACAGCGAGATACTCCGTTTCTGCTATTGAGGTTGAGACGGTATGCTGCTTCTTGCACTGCCATGAGACCAGTCTATCTCCCAGAAATTGGCATCCTCCTGAAGTTGATTTTTTATCAAGCTCGCACCCGCCATAGTTGCTGTCAGCAAAAGCATAAAGATCAAATTCGGGATTTTTCAGATACCAAAGACCCAGTTTTGGGCAACCTTTGAGATACCGAAAAATCCGTTTAACAGAAATAAGATGAGAAAATTTAGGATTAGCCTGGTAGCGAGCGCATTGACAGACCGCAAACATTACGTCTGGGCGACTAGCAGTCAGATACATGAGCGATCCGATCATTGATCGATAGTACGTCTGATCTACGGATTCGCCTTCACGATCAGGAGCCAGTAAAGGTCTCTCCGCCATGGGTGTAAGAGCAGATTTCGCATCTCGGAACCCGAACTTCTCCAGCATATCATCCACATACTTTGCTTGGTGAATAAGGATTCTGGTTGAAGATTGTTGGACCTGAAGCCCCAAAAACGTGGTCATATCCCCAAGCGAACTCATCTCGAACTGCTTCTTCATCACGTCGTCGAACTCTTTGCAAAGTTGTTAGCTTGTCAACCCGAATATAATGTCATCCACATAGATTTGAACAAGAATTTGATCCAGACCGACATGTTTGATAAATAAGGTCTGACCAATGGTGCCTCGCGAATAGCCGTGATCGAGCAAATGTTGAGTTAGGGTAGCATACCAAGCTCTAGGAGCTTGATGCAGTCCATACAAAGCTTTGTCTAACTTGTAGACATGGTTGGGAAGTTTTGAATTAATGAAATCGGGAGGTTGGTCAACATAAATCTCCTCCTTGACCTTGCCATACAAGAAAGCCGTCTTGACATCCATCTGGTATACTGTAAAGTTCATGTAGGAAGCATATGCGAGGAAGATACGAATTGCCTCCAAGCGCGCCACCGGAGCATAAACCTCTGTATAATCAAGACCACAATTTGCCGAAACCCGAGAACCACTAATCTAGCCTTGTTACGCACAATGACACCCGAGTCATCTTGCTTGTTCCGAAAGACCCATCTGGTATCAAGAGATTTCTTTCCTTTGGGCAACTCCACCAACTTCCAAACCCCGAGCTTCTCGAATTGATTAAGTTCATCATGCATGGTTACAACCCAGTTGGGCTCATTCAAAGCCATTTTGAAATTATTGGGCTCTATCTGAGAAACAAAGCAGGAGTAAAGACACGTATTGATGGCTCCACTCTGACTTCGCGTTTGAACACCTTCGCCCAGCTAGCCAATGACGTTCTCTATAGGATGGTCGCGCTGAATGCGAGCAAGGATCTCGTGGCTGATGTCATTGACAGAAACTGGAAGATTATGGATGTTAACCATTCCTTCATTTGCTGAATGATCCACGGTAGATGAACTAGGTTCGTTTGTCGGATCTGCTACAAATTCATCAGCGATTCGTTCCGGAAAGAGATGTTCCATCAGATTTGAAGTTACAGCTGAAGTCTCATGGTTCATGAACTCTCTTTCCACCGGAGTTAGAGGAGTAACATCAGCATCAGGAGAAGGTTGTTGAGGGGAGGAATTTGAAGAATCAGTTTGAACAGCAGACACCGCTGGAGGATCAGAGGAAACCAATGGTGGTCTGTTGACAACTTATTCCTCTTCATCTTCAATAAGGATTTTTGAACTAGACGTAGACCCAGCTTGATTATCCGACGACACACTGAATGATTTGAAAAGAGATGTTTAATCAAATAGCCAATCTGGACCCACTCTAGCGTCAGTCTCATTCTCTTCAAGCCAACGAACATCGAAAGACTTCACAATCTGTTTCGTCCTCTTGTTATAAAACCTGTATGCAGTACGAGCAGCGTATCCAACAAAATAACAGTCATCGGCTTTTGCATTGAATTTGGGGAGGATTCCAAGTGGAGAAGAGTGTAAGGGCAACCAAATACTCTGAAACGGCTGACAGATGGCTTGACTGATGGAGTTAACCTGCTTTGGAAAGTGTGGTTTCCGATGATGTTTTCCTTGAGCACATGAAATACACTTTTCAAACGTAATGAAATCTCTGACAGGTAGACCTCGGACCAAATCGTTCTTTGCAAGCCGATTCAGATTCTTCGCATTTGCGTGACCGAGACGACGATGCCACAACATCGCAGTTTGTTCTGAGACTTTGGAGAATAGGCAAGTGACTTCGTCAGGAATATTGTTGTTCATGTATATGATGTAGGCATTCCCATCCAGCTTAGATTTAACAAGAATCCACTCCTCCGGAATAACAATGTCCGGCTTTAAAATAAGACATTCTTTGTCGGTAAAGTGCGTTGAATACCCTTTATCGCAAATTTGAGAGACGCTCAACAGACTGTGCTTCAATTCAGGAGCATAGTTGACATTTTCAAAACTAAGCACTCCGTTCGTCACTGTTCCTTTCTGAGTTATTTTTCCACCTTCACCACCCGCAAACGAGACATAGCCCCCATTAAATGTTTCAATGACAAGCAATTGGGAGATATCTCCTATCATGTGCCGGGAGTAGCCACTATCGACATACCAAGGTCTGTCGATATTCCTCCGCAATTGTCCCTACACAAGGAGCGAATTTATTCAAATTTGGGAACCCAAGTCATCACAATCCTGGGTTTACCCTTCACTTTCACAAATTTTTCATTTGATTCTTTCTTTTCATTAGGTTTAGAGGTTGATGGTGACTTATCATATTTTAATTTTGGCACCCATTGAAAATTAGGTTTTGAAACATTTTTCGTTTGAGTTTGCTTCGAGCCGGTGGATTTTCTACTCGAAGAGTTTGTAGATCTGGTCCTGCCCTTTGACAAAATCGACTTAGGCTTAGCCTGAGTTGATTTTGGCAAACTATTATTGAATTTGTGGAAAACCTGTTTGTTCTTTTGAAAATTGGCCATTTTCTTTTTTGGATTTATGCTCAATTCACCATCTCGAGAACGAATTCTAGGAGATTTTCTAGTTAAAGATCGTCCCCGAAATTCATTTTCTCCCCTTTTTGATGTGTGAGATACAGACATCCGGTTTAAACAGTTTCTTGCAATGTGTCCAGCAGTGCCACAGTTAAAACGGATTTGTTTATTATCATTGGTTTTAACACTGCTTTTTACATGTTTCTTTCTTTTATTTTTATTTCTACCACTTTCACATTTGCAAGAACAATCACAAGATTTTGAAGCAAATGTGGAAGATGTAGAAGCATTTGAATCAGACAAAGATACATTCTCAAGCAAAACATTATCAGTTGAAATCTTGTCATAAAAAAACAATACCACCAGACACAAAATTGTTTAAATTCGAATTTAATGCATACTCATTACACAGACTGACACCAAACTTTAACACATCATTATTATTAGACTTAAGAACATCAGACTTTTCATCTCTCAGCTCCCCCTGAGCTATGGACTTATCTGCACTCAAATTTGAAACGTTAGTATCTAAAACCTTTTCCTTTGAACATGTAACTTGTTCAGAAGCAGGTTTTCCATAAACAAGAAACAGTTCTCGATCTATTTCTTCCTGAGATAATGGAATAGCAGAATAATTGTGATTGTAAGGAGGGGGACACTCTCAAAACCTTGTCATACTTTCTTTTGATTTCCACAAGTGACGTCCTTCCACTGCATTTGGTTTTCTATCATTTTCACAACAACTTCGCTTGACCCATCAAATTTTTTAAAATTGAATTCAACATTTTCAAAACGTGTTTTCAATGAGTCAAGTTCAGCAGTTACAGCTTCAAATTTTCGTTTGATATAATCATAGTTCTCACATTTGTTGTTGTAATCCTCTTGTAATTTCCTAAAATCCTTTATTTTATTTTCTAGTTGAGTTTTTAAGGGCTTTTGGTTTTTCCTAAGTGTGTATCCCTCATATTTTAAGTCCTCGTTCTCTCTCTTGATTAACTCTATTGATTCTCGCAAAAAATTTATAGTTTTAGCACAAGATGGAAAGCAACCAAATTCACTTACCTCGGGCTTAGATGACTCAGAAGTGGTTTGCACCATGAAAGAAAACTGGAGATTCATCATATCTTCTTCTGGATCAATCTCTGTCTCATTCTCCTTGCAATCCTTGATCTGGGCCAAATAGGTATTTTCAGGTCCTGAAATATTCAGGGCCTGAATTTGATCTTCCCAATCAAAGGATTGAGCCACCATTGCCAGATTTGCAGATTGATTGGTTGATAAGGATCCTTTGCTGTTGATGTGGACATAGGTAACTGGCACCACGGTTCGATCAACATTTTCCCTTCTGTCAGGCTTTGGACATTCCTTAGCAACGTGCCCTGGCTCATGACAATTGTAGCAGCGAAGTTTGCCTTTGTTGAATCCGACCTTTTTGTCGGAATTCACACTCCAGTTATTTTTTCCAGTTTTCTTAGAAAATTGATTTGCCCTGAACACAGCCATGGCCATCTGCCAGGTTATCCATCTCATCTACATCTTCAGGATGAATCTGATTAAGTTCAGCGAACAAAAGTTGTGGGGAGAGTTCCCCAGCCACAAAAGCATTGTAGAAATTTACCAAACTCGTGGCAAGAGCCATATTTTCTTCCTTGTCTTTCATGATTGACATCTGAGAACTGAAACCATGAGACTGAGGAGGTACCACATTTGATGAACCAACATTAGGATTAATTTGTTGAGAAGTGATCTAAGGTTGAGAGACTTGAACTTGTTGCATGGAAGGGATAACATAGGATGTAGGTTGAATCGGTTGATGAGTCATGAAAGGTTGAACTTGTGGAACATGTGGAATTGAGGTAACTTGAGGAGCTTGCGCAACAGTGAAGCTTGAAAAGGCATTGTTGTTTGTGGCTTGGATCCCTAGATTTACAGTGGAATAAGAATTAACATGATTAATCTCCCTCTGCTTGTCATCAAGATCACAAGCCTTGATGATAGCCATAGTTTCAGCGAGACTCAACCTGTTTAAGTCTTTTGTTTTCTTGATCACTGAGACATTCATATCCCAGGATTTTGGAAGGGAGTTTAACAACTTCTTGTTGATTTCTGATCTTGTTACCGAAACACCTGCCGAACTCATTTCTGTGGTGAGAGTAATGAACCTCTAGAGCTGGTTCTCAAGACTTTCGCCCAGGACATAGTTGAACATGTTGAACTTTTTTCCAATCATGTCCTGACGACTCTGCTTCATATCCTCATTACCCTCATAGACTTCTATTAATGCTTCCCAAAGTGCTTTCACAGATGTATACTCATGGAAACCCTGAGCGATTTCTGGAGATAGTGTCATTGTAAGCGTAGCAAGGGCTTTTTCCTGCTCTTCGACCTTTTCGAAATCCTCGACCGTATAATTTTCAATCCGTTTGTCGACAACTGTGTCATCCACTGTAGTAGTAATTCAAATTGGTCCCCTAAGTATACTGCTCCAAATCTTGAAGTCTTTCATTTTAATATACTTCTCGATCCGGTATTTCCATTCCGGAAAGCCTTCAGCATTTAAGAGTCGGGGAATTCGAGAAGTTGTTCCCATGATGGTGTCAAGTTCCTGATGTACTGTCATGCTTTGAGAATCCATTTGTTTTTTTTTTTTATGATTTTTTTAAAAAAAAAAATTAATTTTGATTTTGTTTGGAAAATTAAATTGAAAGAAAAATAAAAATGATCAAAGACAAGTTTTCGGTGGAAAGGTTAGACCGAAAACAAGAATCAAGTGGGTTTTCGGTTTCTGAAAATGTTTAGATTTTCGGTTTCTAAATGGGTTTTCGGTTTCTAAGAAAACTTGGATATTCGGTTACTGAAGAAGCTTGTATTTTCGGTTTCTGAAGATGAACAAAATAGTTCTCGGTTTTTGAAGATGAGCTGAAAACTAAGAAATTTTTAGTTAGTGAAAACGTTTAGTCTTGATCCGATTGCTAATAATGTCGCACAACCAAATCTTTCCAAAAATTTCTTCCAAGTACACAGATCTGATCAGAACACAAATGACAATGAGTTTTCGGTGAGAAGATACAACCGAAAACTGTAAGAATTCCTTCACAAACTCAAATCTGATGTAGATCTTGATTTTGATAAACCAAAAAACGATCCAGTCTTCAAACTAATGCAGATTTGAACTTGCTAATTAACCGAGAATGAAAATTACGAGTGGTTTATGAACCGGAAACTAAAGAACACGATTGATTGACAATAGAATTGCTCTGATACCAATTGTTAGGTCCCAAATCTGTGGGATCAATCTAATGATCAATCAATTTGCAATAGAAATGAAGAAGAAGAAGAAGAAGAAGAAGATTAAACAACCAAGCTTGCATATAATTGAAATCATGAAATGTCGAATACAACTTGGACAGACTGAAAACTAACTTGCAACCAACCTTTTTACCTCTGACAGCCTGACAACTATATATAGTAACACACAAAGACCGAAAACCGGTTTTCGGTCAAAGCTTGACTGAAAACCTACGTAGACCGAAAACTCATAAAAACACATAAGATGTCCAAAACACAATAAGAACAACCCTAAACCATCCATGCATTAATGCCTAGCCCAGACCAAATATATTGGCCATTTCATCAGGTTAATCATGTAGGGCACCCCGAATATCTCTAAAGTACAACCACAGAAAATGCCCGAAGCAGAAATCTTGTGTTCGGTGGCGATGGAAACTTGCAACAGACACTACAACTCCCAAAGGGTCGTATCAAAATCCCTTCTAAAAGACTAAGACACAAAAGACCGACTCATACCCAAATCAAAAATCACAAGAGCAGGTGATGAATTCACTAGGCTTTTATTTTATCAAAAAGCACAAGAACAACGGACACACCAACTCCCTAAGGGTCAAATCTCCTAACTTCTAGGCTTTTATTTTTGCATGATATATATTCAGTAAAATCGGATTTAGAAATAAATATAACAGATAATTATCACATATAAGCATATTAGACATATCAGCATCAAAAAATTGAATCTGAATGAGATCACGTCGTGAGCACCTATGCTCAAGTCTTGAGCTGCAATAAATCAGAAAAAGTGGTTTCTTTTATGTTGATCGATTCAATATGTGCAAATACATGAAAGATATCCATAGGCTCTGGTACCACTGATGGAAAATATAGGTTACAAAAATTTTATGCACTAAACGGAAAAACATTTAACAATTAAATGATTAGGGCACATGCAACCTATTGACGATCTATATCTTTCATGTAAAGGCAATATACTATGAACTATCTAAACTACAAAAACTTTTTATCTATATCTGAAAACATAAGACGAAATACATAACTTATTGATTGTGTAAGCAAACAATCAAGAAACGCCTTTGTTGATCTATCAGAAACAAGCAGCACAAGCGTCATGCCTTTAGTAGTTCACACCCAACACAAGCAAGAAAGATATTTAGGAGAGAAAGGAAAGAGATCAACATTTTGGCCTAACTCATATAAGGTATCGGTGGCTGAAAACTATAGCCCTAGGGGCCTTTATATAGTGCAGTCAGGAAACCCTAGATAACCCAAACCGAATATAATAATATTATCTTGAACCGGGTAATTATCTAGCTTCCTAATTATCCACTAAGGATAATTCTAGAAACTCTAAAGGCTCCTTAAAACTGTCCCTATCCTCATGGTGGGTTCTATATTACCTCTTGATCAACTATTGAACAATTGCACTTCAGTCTCTTCACTTTCAGTTAATTCTTTTAATCACCAAATTAATTCCAATTAATTTCTAATTAAATATTAATTAAATATTACTATTTCTAATTAATATATTATTTCCATAATATATCAACAAATTATTTCTTTTAATTTATTAATCAAATAATAAATTATTCTCTATCTCCAAAATATCTTGTCCATTGCTAGGTTTTAGGGCAACCCAAAAGGACTGTGCTACAATCAATTCAAGTTTATATCAATTATAGTTATGGGCTTAGACATCTAATCCAACATGAACAAGCACCAACTTCACCCTCATCTAGAGAAAAAATAACCAAAAGGCTGGTAACATGAGGACAGACTATAACTAACCCTAGTTCTATACCATATTGTCTACTAATGACTAGTTACCTAGCAGCCTTGTGACTTTTCCTGATCCTCGTACGGATATTGTACTTCCAGTAGTACATGCCCATACTACCTTCCATACATATTTGTAATTTTTTTCAAAAATCATTCCAAAGTTGTAGGTCACTACACTCGATCACAACCAGGTGTACCAACACACACCTATACGCTTAACAGAGCCACAAGCTACACTTCCTAGATTTTCACCCTAGAACTCTTCTCATACATATGTATGCATTGGCAAACCATAAGACCTTACATAGGTCACTAGGAACTCCACCATACCCTGTTATCATGCTGGAAAGAAACTTATATCAATATCAACCAACCAGCATACGGATACTAACCACATGCAACTAGAATTAGGAAGTCCTTCAACTGAGAGATCCAACACTACAACGGTTGGACTCAAACAACAGATGCGCAATAGTCCAGACCAAGCAGCCTAGGACTATCTAATCCTAGGTTCATGCAATCCCACTGTCCTCGCATAATAGTTAACTAATATCAACATAGGTTTCAAATAACACAAAGCAATCAATAATCAACAATCAATCTACTAGGCAATACAAAGGCAATAAGGCGTCTCAATATTAGAAAACACTAAAATGCATTTCCTAAAACATCCTTAGCCTATCCAGTAGCATGAATTTCTAACAATTCTCATATCAGTAGATATATAACCAGTATGGATATTTTGGGAAACCACTTACTTCAGCTATGGTTAACTGTACACAACTTAGCTTCCCTTCTTCCTTTAATTTCATTATTTTTCAAAAAAATTATTAAAATGTATCAAATCCTTAGTTTGAGTTTGGAATCACATGATTGTTCATCCAAATCCCTCATACTAGGGCTCTGATACCAACATATAACATCCCAAAACCATAGTAAAATTTTTCATTTTTGAAATAGAATAAACACCCATTTTTATAAAGTTACATTAATAGTCAAACCATTTATTCAGAAATCATAATTCAAAATCAGAGTTCTTAGGAGACTAATGCAAAATCTCGAATCATAAAATTGTTGATATGCATGTTTACAATCCCACCTTCGCAAACTGATAAGTTCCTGAAAACATTTGAATTCATAAATGTAATCCAAAGTTTAGTGAGTTTCCCCAAAATAAACCATACGATAATACATATACAATGCATGCACACATGAGCTTACAACCTGCCTGGACCGCCTCGCAAGGACTACATGATACATGGATCGCTCTATCGAGCCTACAATCTACCGGCGCCCCATGCAAGGCCCACAATAGTTGGACTGCTCCCTTGGGCCTACAGTCTAATTGGACCGCCTAGCAAGGCCTACAGTAAACTGGACCGCCCGGGTATCTTGGCCTACAACACAAAGCAAGACCACCTCAACCCAACCAGCACAAAATGTTGACATGTGCAAATTTCTAAACAATAACCAACAAACACAGGTAATCATAAAAATATACCAATCTAATAGATCACTACATCGTACAACCATCCTACACACAAGTATACATATTGGAGTACAAAATATAGTAAGAAAACTTACCTGAGTTATCTAGCAGAAGCTCAAAAGCAACCCTCGGCAATCAAAACATCTAACACAAATACCTATCACAAAATCGAGACTAGATCTTAGCTAGACACTCAATTCTAGCAAGGTTTGACCAAAAGTCAAAATGGTTAAAACTCAATGGTCAACAGTCAAATTAAACAACCCAAAAGATAACTTTACTACCCACCACGTCGTGGCCCACCATTTTCCACAACATGGAAATCTCCAGACAAAATAGTCTCAAGAACCTCATATGCCACGACGTGATGGGCATATCATCACGTCGTGGTAACTAATCTTGGACAACTTAATGGATTAATCCCTTAATCCATTAAGCCACACACTCATCTCCTCCAGAAGGCTTCCTTACACCTAATGAGTCGTAAAATATTTGCTTTATATTCATGAATTCCTAATGCATTCCTTTCCTAAGCTAAGTCCTAACAACAGTGGAAATAAGGTCAAAAATCTCATATGATCCAAAAACCAACCAAATCTCATATCTGGAACACTAAACCTCAAAGGGACCCCAATGATACATAAAGTTGCCAACTTTATGGAATCCATCCACTCAAAATCTCCAAAACATGGAGAAAATGCTCAAAAAGCCTAGATCTAGAAGCATAAAACATAAAGATTGGAACTTGAACACTCACAGTGGTCTAGAGTAAGTGATAGGAGATGATAATGAGACTTACAAGCTAGATTTATGCACTAAGGATGCTTCCTTCTCCTTCAACACACCAAAAACACCACCAAAAGCTTCAAGAACTCACCAATAGGGGCTAAGGTTTCTTGGAAGGTGAAAGGGAGGTGATGGAGACTGAGGTTGTGCAAAACCTAGCCCTCACTTCCCTTAAATAGGGGAAAAAACCCTTGAATATTAGGGTTAATCACGTAGGCGGCCGCCACGTCGTGACTATAAGCTTGTCACGTCGTGGCTTACAAGATTGACATGTGTTTAATAAAGCCATGCCACATCATGGTCACCTATACCCCACGTCATGGCGCAGGGTTGTCTCCTAAAACCCAAACTTTGACCCTATTACGTATTTAGTTGATCCATTCTGGAAAACAGGTGTATAGTTACATACGGAGAGAAATAAGTTGTTAACTTATTAAAGAATTAATAAATTGATTAGAAATCATTTTGGAATTAATTAATCTGTTTTAATTAATTAAAGATCATGAATATTAATTATTCCAAGAGACTAATTAGAATATTCCAGAAGCTCCTGGACACCTAGGAGTGGACGGTTTTGGCTAGTACGTCTACAGGAATTTGGTAGGTTTTAATCAGATAAGAATTAACCTTAAGAGTTTGAATCCTTCTAGGATTCTATCTACGAGCTATAAATAGACTACTAGGTTCAAACCCTAGATCTAGTTATTCTCTCTGAAATCGTCCATCTCTCTCCCCTTCTCCTAGTGAACAAAAATTCTAACTTCTCCTAAGGTTAGAGAATTTCAATTAAACCCTAGCCTAGGGTTTGTTGATTTTGCTTTCAGTGTTTGCGGATCTGACTAATTAAAGAGGTTATAGTTCGGATCTTTCATCCATTGCAAGCACTGGAACATACAACATCTCAATCGAGAAATAAATAGGATAGTATTTTTCTTTCTGTTTATTTTTTAAGTTTGTTGTTATAGCTTGTAAAACCTAGATCTATGGTGCATGTACACTTAGGCAAATCTTTTGATTGTTTCTGCTACCTTAACATAGTGTATTGATGCTAATAAAACCCAACAATATAATCACTAAATCATGAATCTATAAACCAAGAATCATTAGATTTAGTCGTCTTACTCGTCATATTAGCAATGGGATTGTTATTTTGAGTAATCTCGTTAACTTGAGTAGTATACAAGAATTTGAGTTGATTGTCATGCTCATCTTTGGTTATACCAGGCATGTAAACCTCATCAGCAATAGTTGCAGCGGCCTTTGGTGGTGGTTTGAATTTCTTGTTTTGTGTTTTAACGGTATTAGGTGTCCATCACTCTGGATAACCAATCAACTTGAAACATCCTTCAATTGTGTGCTCGGATTTCTGATGGTGAGTGCACCAGTGATCATCATTATTTTTTGTGTTAGATGATTGTGATTTTCCCTTTTGCTAGAGGTTTTTGAGGTAGTTTTTATGAATGTTTGGAAAGTTACAGTATCATTTCCCGAAGTACGCATCATTCCTATTTGTTTTGTTTTTCATCTTGGCTGACCAAGTGATACATTATTCCTAATGTAGTAAAGATTTTATGCTTAAAGTTTTTATCTTAACAACATTATATTCTTCATTCAAGCCCATCAAAATATTGTATAACCTATCTTTTTCTCGTGTCTTTGCAAATTCTTAGGTGTCCTCACACTTGTAGCCATGACACGAACACAAGGGCTGGGGCTTATGGATTGAATTTCATCCCATACTCCTCTAAGTTTCTTATAAAATGTGGATACAGAAATATCATATTCATATGTGGCAGTAATCTTCCTTATGAGTTCATATGCATGATGGGCAATCTCTTTTTCAAACATTTCTTTGAGATCCAACCATATATCATGGGTTGTTATTGCATATTTTAAACCACTCTTGATCTTCTTTCCCATTGTGTTGACAAACTATCCTCTTACCATGGTGTTGCATGTAACACATGCATCTTCGGGCTAGTCAAAATAAATAATAATCATAATTAGGACTCTCATTAGTCGTGCGTGTTGCAGACTATGTATTATAAAGCCATTTTAGTAATTTATCGATAACCGATGAAATGGCAATCTTGCTAAAAGATTATTTTGGAAAAATAATCTTAAAGAAAAATGTTGGAGTTGTGATATGAATCCCGTACACATAAATCACACTTAAATCCGACTTCGGATGCAAAATTTATAGACTTCCAAAGTTTTACAATCAGTCAGCGCATCGTAAATAATGAATTGGAGATAGGTTGCTTATCATCCTAAGTAATCTAAACAAAACTCATAGTAGTCGTAAAACCGAGAGCGTATCTATCATGAACGCCCAAATTGGACTTCGTGAGAGGAAGTTATGATTTTGCTATATTTCAATTCAACAGTGTCCAACACTGATAACGACTTTTAGATCGGTTGATTGTTAGCTGAAACAATCTATATGAGAATCGAAGATCTCACTAATAGGAACCCGACAATATAAAGACAGTCGAGAACGGACGTCGTACGAGAGAATTATGAATTTCTAACGGACTTTAACAGTCTAAGTCTATTAAAATTATAACTTTAAAAATAAAGTCAAAAGTAGTCGATGGAGTCTAAATGAAAGTTGTAGATCTCGTCGATAGCTACACGTAGATATAAAACCCATCGAAAACAAAGCTCGTATAAAGAAGATATGAATTTTGGAAGAAACTAAAATTCCTCGCATGTACCCGTCCGTAAAGACAGAGTGTGCCGCACGCACTGCCACTCCACCCAAAATGTGACACGTGGCACCAACGAATGAATGTCACGCCATCATGTCTGTGACATCCCAGAATTTATGCCAAAGATTGTGAATGGTTAACTCACAGTAATTCTCTTTGTAATTTAACACATTGAGTTTTAGTGCAAGTAATGTAAAATAAATGGGTTCATTTCAACTATTATAAGATACCAGATGATATCTTACTTCCAAATGTGTAAACGGGTAAACGAATCGAACGGCTCAAACTGCAACGCAAGTTAATGTGTCAGAAAAACTGAAAATTCGTATTAAGTAGTTGTGAGCAAAGCAAACAATATAATATCATATTACATGTTCCCTTGTTTCAGAAAATATTAACAATGTCCAAAACGGAGTTGTTATGCAAAAAATATGATAGTTATAAGAAAACAAACAATAAAACACTAACTTTCTTTAAACTGCTAAAACTGAATCGATCCGTTGAGGCACTTGCACACCTCCGATGGAAATTCAGAGAGCGGTTTTGGACTCAAGTGGTGGTCTAATGTTTAATTTCATACTCAAAATATTTTTAGTAAAAGCCGAAAAATCAAGCATTTGGTCCATTTAGACACGAAACTTTAAACGCAATATCTCAAAGTTCCGTATCTCGAAAAATTAATTTGTTCGGCATTTTGGAATCCTTAAACTCGGCTCTATCTAACGACACTTTCGTAAAATTTTCTCGACGTCGGGATCTCGATACACCAAAATTAGATGGTTTTGGGTAATTAAAGAGAAAAAAAAATATAGATTTTGGTCATTCCTCTTGCCTTTCCCACGTGTGATGACCCTCCTCACTTCACCTTGGTTACTTGTACACTTCACGTACAAGGAATGGTGGTGAAGCATGGCTCTCAAAGTCTTCTGTGTATGCATCCTATCTAAAATAAGAAGCCTTTCTTCTTCATTTTCACACAAGAAAACTCAACAATCACCTATCACTCTCACTCTCAATCTCTAAGTCTCTCTATCTCTCTTCGTTATTAGATCACCACCGCACACCACCAACATCACCACCTCATTCCACTACCATAACCTACCCTTATACCACCAGAAATCACACCCAACACCATCCCAAAATTCCCTCCACCCTTCCCTCTCTTCCCCTGATCGACCTACTGCCAAAAATAGGCAGAACAACGATAGAAGGAGGCTGCCGGAGTTCCCCCTGCCACCATCGAACAACACCACCTTCGACCGGAGCTGCTGCATTGGAAGGCTTCCCCATCATCTCCTCCCTCATCCTCGACAATCTACCACCGAAGTAAGGCAGAAAACGGGCAGAAAGAGTCATCGGACTCCTCCTGCCACCACCGAGCACACTCACTGCCACCCCTCCCCACTGCCGATCATCACCACCTCTGACCTTCATCACCACCACCATAAGTCTTATCCTCCCTTCCTTCGCTGTTTCTTTCGATGGTTAAAGCTAAAACGAGACCTGGAATTTTTTTTGGGTGATGCATGAACTCGTCGAAGCAACAGTAGATGATGACCTCCTGTTCTAAACTTCAAATTAAAATATATACAATCCCCCCTCCCCTTCAAAAATCTTTGCAAACATGATCCAAACCTTTCAAACTCCATTAAAAATGTTCAAAACCCACCCCATAGGAAAATCGCTTTACAAATTAAGACCAAGTCAGCAAACATCCCATTCATTTATTTAAATTAATAAATGAGCCTTATGCTTTGGTTAACTTTCCAAACAACCCTCCACATATTAATTTATATTAAAATTTCCTAGGAAACTAAATTAATCTCGGAGGTTAGTGTTTAAAGCAACATTCTCGGTTTCTTACATCGAATACTCGAAACAAATCGACAACCACACTTTAAGGTGAGTGTTATGACCCCAATTTTATATTTTTATATGTTTTGATGGAGAATACATGTGCTAAATGATATTGATTCATGCAAAATACACATAAAACATTATTATTTTATGTAAAAACTATACTAGTTGATAAAATGGTTTCACATTTATATGCTATAAGTACATAAACTAGTTTTCAACTTCAATATTTTCATATGTTATGTTGTTAGAATAATACAACTATTAAAAATAACATATGCCTTTACTACAAAACCCTATGATTTTATGTGACATTGTGTGTCATAATATATATATATATATATATATATATATATATATATATATATATATATATATATTATACAAGAAACATACTTATTTATAAAAGCTAGTGCCTTATACTATACATGCATATTAATTATGCTTGGCTTCTATAAACTCTATAGAAATTCATTATATCTAGTAACTTATGCACTTATAACTTAGGCTAAGAGCTTTTCACCTACCTTAGGTAAGGGCTTTTTAGTGAGACTATATTCATTAGCTAAGTCTAAACACTTAGCATACACATACCACTTATAACTTGTAACTCTCATCAACCTTGTGTTGACTCTCAAACTACATGTATTCTCGGGGAATCAATAATTTCAAGCATTCATACAATGGAAAATCATAGATTGCATGCAATTTAATTTACTAGTTTTTGTTATGTTTGCCTACCAGTTAAGGCAATTCATGTACGATTATTAATATTTGTAAGAACACTATATTCAAACTCAAAGATGGAATACAAATTCCATTTTGTTTATTGTTGTACTTGTGCTATATATTCAGTTTACCTGTAATTCATGAATTTAGTCGCACAGCCCGACATGTTTTGCCGCCTCGGCCAGGTGTGTGACAATGTCCGACCAGATGCTTGGTGTGCACCCTTTTCAAGCCTATATAAACTTACGAAAATCAGCTATTTCCTCACACCATTCTTTCAGATTTTCTCTGGAACTCCTTCTAGATTTTAGTCCCTTTTAGTCCCGAGTTTCCTGCCCCTACGACAAAGCCCCGTACTGTCAGATAGTTGGTGAATAGAAGCTCCCGGATCAAAACTATGCCCACATAAATCCCCGATTTTCGCTAGATCTCTCTGTAAGTTAAGTTGCACTTATTTTATTTAAGTGTAACTTTTAATTATAGTCATAGTCATTATTATTAACCTATAATTAATATTTATGAGTGATTCCAATTCATTGTACCGATTGATGTACTTACGAGAGTGATGTCTAGGCTGGATTTAGTGAGGTGTTTAAAGTGGAATTTCCAAACATTATACTTTGTATACCAAACGGACTCTACCTTCGATATGATCATACCTGGTTATTGGGATTATTGGGGAATCTAGACTATCATTAAATAGTCGTCAAAATTATGAAACTAGACTAAAGCTTAGTGCTTTATAGGTCTAGGTTTCTTTGGAAGTGCACATCGAAGAGCTATCAAAATCGTCAGTCACCCAGTTTATCAAGTGAGTGCATAGTCCCTTTCATAAATATGATTTAATACAAGAATTAATGAAAGAATTAAATATTTTTTGGAATTCGTATGTGAATTATATGTTAATTACCTGGATTACATGTTAAGATATATATATATATATATATATATATATATATATATATATATATATATATATATATATATATATATCGTGTGCTATGTGTGAACTAGATATGGTTCTATTTATGTTAGGATAAATAGATAATACTATATAATAATATTATAATCAGCGTTGTTGAAAAGACAAACGAATAATAATACCTAATACTCTATATGGAATATATATATATATATATATATATATATATATATATATATATACACACACACTAAAGATAGGTTAGTGTCACCTAAGAATAGAGTTGGTATTAGATGTTGGTTAGAAGCATTGTAATTTAGTCTAGGAACAACTTAGACTTATGGAAGATACCTAATTCAATTAAGTTTGATATTGGGTAGTCTCATGTGTAAGCTAGGAATAGAGAGTAAAGTTATGTTCCGTGACACTCTCAGGTGTCGATGTACGGTAGCTCCATATTGGAGTATGTTATAGTATTCCCATTGGATGACCATAAATTGTGGATTCAGATCAGAAAACTATAACGGTGCATCTGATCGCCTCCAAGAGTAGGTGGTAACACTTGATCATTATAGATAGTCTTGTGAATTACGTTGGTGGCGTGAGCTCATTACTCACAGACGCATATGAAATGGGATACCATATTCATCAAATACTCTGATGACCCATATTCCTTTATGTGTAGCAGCCAACGAAGCCCCTAGCTAAGTAGTCAAGTATTTTAACTGTTTATCAGGAGAGATAATTTCTCCCGGATAATCTGTAAGGGTCAATAATAGGAATGGATATGTAGGAATGTAAGCCCATATGGATGTTGTATAGTAACAGTTGATTTTTCGGGTCGGATAAGTAAGGAATATGATTATAACAATAGTGTGAGATTAAAATCCCTATGCATCTCACCAGGTTTCCAAACCTTACCCATTCAATTTATTTGCATCATATGTATCAAGGCTTAAACTACCAGAACTTGATTAGAATGTTGAGTGATCAAGACACAGCTTGCAATAGAGTTCAGGACCATTAGGTTTTTACGTTGAACCTATATTTTTGTAACGATTATGACAACCTTCTGATTTTATTGACACAATCACTTGTACTAAAAGTGTTTCAAATGTACTAGGAATTTCTAAATCGATGAAAATATAATTTAAGAAGCATAAAGAAAAGTTTTAATTGGTTCTGAAAATTAGAGAATATCACATTGCACCTTTTCTAGTTCATCATATCCATAGAATCTTCCTTCGGCATGAGAATATTATTGTCGATAAAACCGATTTTGTTCTTGGCGAGTAATGCATTCGTCATCTCGTTTTTCCAATTGTTGTAATTTCCATCACGAAATAGGTTTTTCTCCAAAAAAAAATGGTCAGTGCAATTAGTTGTAATAAGGAAATGTGGATATGTCATGTTCATGGCATATTTTTCTCTGGTTGTTCGACTCGGCACCTTCAATTACCGATTAGAATGGTGGGGCTAAGTTTCTAGGTTTGCTTTGATATCATGAAATTTTTGATAACAAACTTGAAAGCAAATCTTTTTTTACTATTCAAAATGTGCATACCACCAACAAAGTAAAATAATAGAATAAGAAAATCTAATTTTTAAAAAATCGGATAGAAATAAGCCTCAATAGTATCGAATCTCAGCGAATGAAACCCAACTTGGACTCTAGGAGAAAGAAATCATCCATATATTAAATGAATTTTGTAAATGGATGATATATATATATATATATATATATATATATATATAGAGAGAGAGAGAGAGAGAGAGAGAGATGAGGGTTCAATTGAGAAAAAAAAAAGGTTGAGAATAGGGGAATCATTCTCAGCCACACATTTATTTTGCCGCAAAACACTTAGGTGTACCGTCGGAAATGGATAACGGATAAACATGTGTTTTCCAACCAAACATATTTTCTTAAACTATGCTAATCATTACCTTAATATACACAAAAACATACTTTTTTTCGTTTTTTTTATTTTTAGAAAGTCATTATTATCGAAAAATTATTTTAAATATATCAAAATTCATAATTTTTTATTATCTATAAATAGACATCTATATTGATATACTTTTAAGATAAAATAAAAAGAAAAAATTCAGAATTTCAGCTCTCGTTATTCATAAGTGAATAAAAAAATCTATCAAATTTTTATTACAGTATATTCGTTATTTACTTATGAATAAAACATATGTGTAACTTTTTTTATAGTTTAAGTATCGTTCATATATGAATATGACATGCAATAAAGTTTTCTTACTTAAAATATATTTTTTACATCATCTTTCATCATATATTATATTTATATATGAATAAAACGTATATTAGTTGTCGGCATATTTTATATTCATATATGAATAAAACATTTATCAGATTTTTGTTACAGTTAATTTGTTATTCATATATGAATAAGTAGTATAAATAATACTTAAACTGTAAAAAATTAAATATATATTTTTATTCATAAGTGAATAACGAATATACTGTAGCAAAAATCTGATGAATTTTTATTCACTTATAAATAACGATAGCTGAAAATATTAAAAAAAATAATTTTTTTATTTTACCTTAAAAGTATATCAATATGGATGTCTATTTTTAGAGAATAAAAAATCATGAATTTTGGTATATTTAAAATCATTTTTCGATATAAATAGCTTCTTAAAAAAAAAAAACTATGTTTTTGCATATATTAAGGTAATGATTAAAATAGTTTGAGGAAACATCTTTTGTTGGACACATATGTTTATTCCTTATCAATTTCTGCTGGTACAACAAAAGTTTTTGCAGCAAAAATAAATGAGTGGTTGAAAACGATTCCCCCATTCTTAACCTTTTTTTTTCTCAATGCAACTTATATATATATATATATATATATATATATATATATATATATATATATATATATATATTATATTTTAAGTTATATATATAATTTAAAATATAATATAATCTACTCTAATAAATAAAGATTTTTTGTCATATGTCACATTCTTATTCATTTTGCCACATATAATTTTATAGTAATTTTAAATTAGGTTTTATTACACATGTCATTTTATGGTTTTTCCATTTTTTTAATTTTCACATAATATTAAATATACTAATAAATGTATATCAATTTCATTAATGAACTTTCCTTTTAATTTCAAAATTACCAACCTAAAGTTTTATTAATTTCTTTTATTTACTTATATAAATTATTTGGTTTTAAAAGATAAAAAAAAAAAAAAACACTTTAATTTTTATAATTCAACATTTTTTTACTTTTCTTATAAATTCAAACTTCTTAAATGTTTAGAATTTTATATTTAATTTTTGTTTTAAATAAACTCATGTAATACATGAGTCTCACACCTAATTATATTGTATATGAAATGTTACATACCAATCAGGTAATACACAAGGTTGCACTAGTCTATAAAATATTAATGTTTTTCATAAGCGACATTCTAAAAAACAAACAAGAAAATTATTTATATTTTCCATATGTATATGAGTATATTCAATGACAATATCATTGAGCCTTCTTAATTCGAAACTTCAGATTTAGGTCCTTCTAAACGAATATAATCATACATGATAGCTTGGAATGGAGATTGGGAGCGTGGTTGTGTGAAGTAAAAAATGTTATCTCCCTCTTCTTCTTTAACCAGTAAAGAACCCAAAACCTCTACTGTATACAACCAATATAGCCCGTGAATCCCGTGTCTTGGGATTGCATTATCTCGTCCTATTAGCCCGGTTGTGAACAAAGGACGTACTTTGTTTCGATCATTTACCTGAACCTATAAATTGATATAAAGTAAAAAATTATCATTAATTAGCTAGCTAACGTGTATTCATATCTATATATCAAAAAAGATATATATATATATATATATATATATATATATATATACACACACACAAAGGACGTACTTTGTTTCGATCATTTACCCAAACCTATAAATAGATATAAAATAGAAAATTATCATTAATTAGCTAGCTAACGTTTATTCATATCTATATATCAACAAAGATATATATATATATATATATATATATATATATATATATATATATATATATATATATATACACACACACACACACAAAGGACGTACTTTGTTTCGATCATTTACCCGAACCTATAAATAGATATAAAGTAGAAAATTATCATTAATTAGCTAGCTAACGTGTATTCATATCTAATATCAACAAAGATATATATATATATATATATATATATATATATATACACACACACACAAACACACACACACAAAGGACGTACTTTGTTTCGATCATTTACCCGAACCTATAAATAGATATAAAATAGAAAATTATCATTAATTAGCTAGCTAACGTCTATTCATATCTATATATCAACAAAGATATATATATATATATATATATATACACACACACACACACACAAAGGACGTACTTTGTTTCGATCATTTACCCGAACCTATAAATAGATATAAAGTAGAAAATTATCATTAATTAGCTGGCTAACGTGTATTCATATCTATATATCAACAAAGATATATATAAAATCATTATTAATCAAAGAACCAAAGTTTAAATCTAAAACGCAGGAATTTAATGCAATCAATGGTAAAAGGAATAGTTGTACATTTTTACAATAGGCGTACATGCACCGAATTATAATAAAATTCAATTTCTTTTTGTTTAATTTTATTTAGGTCATGTTTTTTTATCAAAACAAAAAAACCAAATATACCATTGTTCATAATTATTCGTTCTCTTTCTATATAGATCCATATTGATATAGAAAAATGATTTTTTTTCAAAAAAAATATTTCACTTATTTGTTTTTTGAAAAATTAACGTCTATTTTTTATCGATAAAATTTAATAAATATATCAAAATTCATATTTTTTTTGTACTCTTTAAACATGGATTCATATTGATATAAAATAATGAAATCTCAATATATATTCACATTGTGAATCTGCTCAGATTCAGCAGATTCACAATGTGAATAATAATAAGTCAGATTCATATTGTAAATATTAAATTTGAAATATTTACAGTGCAGATTCATACTATGAATCTGAACTGATCCAGGTTTTTTTTAATCGATAATAATGTTAATTATTAGAGGACAAAAATTTAAAATTTTAGTATAATTAGTTTTTTTTTTTTTTGATAAAAATAAATTTAAATATTGAAAAAACAACAAAACGAAGTGGGTTATTTTCGAAAAAAATATATATTTTTTATATATCAACATGGATCCCTATGGAAAGAGGATGAAAAATCATGAAAAAATAGTATATTCGGTTTTTTTCGGATAAAAGATGTGGCTTAAAAAAATTTAACAAAAAAAAAGATGTGTGGTTTTGAAAAAAATGGGTTATCTGGTATGATCTGGTGTATGTGCGTCCAATGTACAACTGTATATTTATTTCTTTGGCCGTTTATTGTTTTAAATTTCGATGCTCACGATTGGTTCATTGTTTATAATGGTTCTATATATATATATATATATATATATATATATATATATATATATATATATATATATATATATAAGGTTCTATATTGAAAAAAAAATTGTTGTTAAAACCACCTTAAAATCTATATTATCATAAGAACCTCCAATGTAAACTTATTATCTTTAATTTATTGCTAATAAATTTAATTTCTAAAGCACATGTATATATATATATATATATATATATATATATATATATATATATATATATATATATATATATATATATATATATAGGTTTATTCGAAAACATAAATATTTTGTGAAAACAGATTTTATCTTATAAAATCAAACACATGTGCTTTAGAAATTAAATTTATTAGCAATAAATTAAAGATAATAAGTTTACATTGGAGGTTCTTATGATAATATAGATTTTAAGGTGGTTGTAACAACCATTTTTTTTCACGTCCTAAACCACTTTTAAATTCAAGTTTCATAATAAAAATGTTAGAAAAACATGTTTTGCTAATATAAAACAATTTCTCATGTATCATAAATTATTATCATGTAATTCAAAGTTTGAATGGATTCTTGTCTAAAATATAAGGTTGAGGTAATACAATCTCATAGGTTTTTTTGGTTTCGCGTTTTTATAAACTATTTGCAATTTTGCATATATATATATATATATATATATATATATATATATATATATATATATATATAGAGAGAGAGAGAGAGAGAGAGAGAGAGAGAGAGAGAGAGAGAGAGAGAGAGAGAGAGAGAGAGAGAGAGAGAGAGAGAGAGAGAGAGGAAATTCCAAGTTTAATTTATTTAGACCAACTAACCTGTAGTTCTGCTAAAGATGCACCAGCCAATGCTATTCGTAGGGTGTAAGTAGCCGTTTGTTGGATGTTTTGTAGCTTGAACTTGATCTGCCATGTCGTTCCTTCATATGACTTATCTTTTTTTCTCCTACAAATAGATCGACGACATTGATTCAAAGAGGCACCATCTTTAAATATTGCTTATGTAATATATGTAAAACCAACAAATTAAGTGGATAAATTCCTTATAGTTAAAGACAGCTTGTTGTACCTTGGAACTTGAGCATAAAACCAATCTTTGCTATAGTCACTATCTCCAATTGTAAAAATCAAGTCCCCATCAGGGTATAGCTCTCCATACTGTTCCCATAACCCATATTGCCTAAAATTGCTAACAAAAAAAAAAAAATATATATATATATATATATATATATATATATATATATATATATATATATATATATATATATATATATATATATATATATATATATATATACACACGTATTATATGATTTGTGTAGGTGTAACTAATTAATCTTATGAAAAAAGAATTAGCTAACATGTTTAAAGGAAGGAATTAATTAACGAACTTTTGTGGTTGATCTAGAAATAGCTTGTTGACGTATTGCGGGTTAGGATCTGGAACAAAGAATTCAGCAGCAGATCGATCTGGGATCCCTATCTCCCACAATGTAGGACCACTCCGTAGAGGCTCGTAAACAAGAGTACCCACATTGATGTCACAACCTATAGTATTTGATTTTGAATATTCCAGATTTCAAAAAAAAAAAAAAAAAAAAAAAAAAAAAAAAAAAAAAAAAAAAAAAATGAATTAACAATTAATTTGAGATAATTTGTGGTTTTAATTAATTAATTATATATAGCTAGGTAGGCGACCTGCAGTGATTGTGATAGCATCGTCGTTTCGGTAATCGCCTATAAATCCCGGGACCCAAGCGTATATATTATAGTTTCCAGTTCTGATATTGGTTATAGAAAAAACTCCATTCTCATCCGTTTTTGTCCAAAATTGATAATCCTGCTTATTAGTACAATAATCTTGTTTGATCAATAATCACTAATTCACTATTATGAAGTCAAATCGTATGTTTGACCTGGTTAACTTTAAAGTTAACTTAATTAAATATTATAAGTACCTTGCATTCTCTTTGCCATGATCCAACTTCACCCGGTTGAGCTAGCCCGACATATGCACCGTTTGTTGGCATGTCATTGTCTTGAACGAATCTAAAATAAATAATAATATGTGTTATAGATGATCATTAGCTCAGAAAACTTTGTTTAACTGTAAGTGGACTACTTAATTAAGATCTTCTTGGGTTTATTATAAGTCTATACTCTACAATATTAATTTACCTATCGCGAACTAGTAACTTCCCACAAATGTTGCCTCGTTGATTTGATTTTGGGAAATCCTCGGATGCCGGAAAACTATAAGGCCAACTCTTCACCTCGATCATCATCTGCTCAATATAACAAGTAAATATTATTTACGAGTAGTGTTAACATTATTTCTAATTTAATTTTGTCATCTCTAATTACTTGTGTTTTTGCATCATCCCAAAGAGTAAGTGGGTCATCTCCATCCATGACCGAGTTCAAATAAATAAAAACCGGTCCGAATACTTTCTTCCATGCCTCTCCTTGACCAAACTTGGGGACCAAATCATCCCCAGCATAATGAGCTCCAACGAAAACCTAGTTAGTTAATCTTTCAATTAGATCAAGGTACATACTATTAAGCTCAGTTTTAAACTTTGAGTTTGATAATTGTACGCAATAGTATGGATCGACCGACAACATGCATGCAATATAATAAAAGAGGCCAAGTAAAAAGTTTACTTACAGCTAAACAAGTGGGCCCCACATGAGAACATAGGTTCTGTTTTAGGGGTCCACCTGTTCGAAACTCATCACTCGGTGTAATTTGCCAAAAACCTATCGGAGGGTCATTCGATATCCAACCATGTACCATAAGATTTCTGTTCTCGCAAGTATATTGGTATTTATCATCCACCTACAACAAGCATTATGTAAATAACAAAGCTTTAACTAAAGAATTAAAACATGCTCGTTATTCTTCTAGCTTGTGCATCTAGCTACTCAAACTACTTATATGATTATATATAATTATATATATACCTCTCCTTTGAACTCAGGTTCTACCGGATCAGCTAGTAAAACGGCTTCCGGATATGCAAGGGGTTGGCCTCTTCCCGGTGATCTATCATCTGGCAATGGCATGTATCTTCTTCGATCATCAGACACCGCCATGTAATGAAACCTATAATTAACAACTACTTATATTAGTTAAATTTCAACAAATAGTTTTAATCGTTAATTAATGAATTAGAAGCTAAAGAAATATTAGATATATATACTTGTCTTTTCTAAGCTTGAATGCAACCCGTGTTTCAGCAAGACTGAAAGCTTGCCATTCTTGTGAACCCAAGTGTTCATAGATGGCATAAGTGTAGAAACCGGAGCAACCACGAACCAAAATGAATCTAATTAATCACTCGGTCACCAAACAGTTATATTAGACTTTTCCATTTTTTCAAGGAATTGAAATAAACAAAAAAACTAATTAACGAACCTTTTGTCTATGTTTAAAGGAACCAACTTTCCTTTTAAGGAAGGATCCCATGGCCTAGAAAATGATATCTCAACTAGTTCCTCACTTTCAGCAATAACCTTGAAACTTGTCGCTTTAATCCTGCAGAAAGAATATATATATATATATATATATATATATATATATATATATATATATATATATATATATATATATATATATATATATATATATATATATATATATATATATGAGAATCAAAAGATTTGTGAGAACACGAGAACTCTTAATTCGCTCATTATTTTTCAAAAACAAAACCACCATTGGACTCCTAGAGTTGTGTCTGATAGAAACCCATGGTCCAAAAAAAGATTTAACGAACAGTTGTGTCTGATAGAAACCCATGGTCCAAAAATAGATTTAACGAACTTTTTTTCTGTGAAACGTGAATATATGTACATCTAAATGTGCATGCATGCACATTTATGTTTTCTTCGTTTTCTGACATTTTCAAGTTATGATTCTCTTAAACGTTGGCATTAAAGTCTTATTGTTGTATTGGTTTTGAAAAAAATTGGAAAAAAAACTACTAAATGTGCATACATGCACATATATAAACATTCAAATGTGCATAAATGTACACTTCAAACAAATCGTCAAATCTCTTTTTTTTTATCATGGATCTCTTTTAGATGCAGCTCTAGAAATCCAATGGTGGTCTTGGTTTTGTAAAGTGATAAGCGGGTTAGGATTTCTCGAGTTCTAGCAAAATCTTTTGGTTCTCGTAATAACTTTATATATATATATATATATATATATATATATATATATATATATATATATATATATATATATATATATATATATATATATATATTAGGATTCTAAGAGAAAAAAGGTAAAAACAACTAATTTATAATCATCAAAGCTAACAAAAATTGTTAATGGTGCAATAGTATCCCTTATGTGTTTATATATATTAAAGTTCAAAACAACTCTTTTAAAGAGTTAATATAAAACCTCATATATAAACAAAAAATACGATTGAGTTTTAATTAATACATGTTCTAATAATTCTTCTTGTCTTCTAGATATTATAAAATTATATATGAAGGTTTTTGTATTTATTTTTGGGCTTTTGACACAAAATCCCTTATGTTTGTCAAGTTTATATGAATTTGTCGTAATTACAATCTCTTGTTCATTAATGCCTAATAGTTAGACAATTCTTGTCATATATTCCATTTATCATGTGAATGACCTCATAGTTGGTTACCATAGAAGCTTACCCTATGACATGTGTTTTGATTCAAAAGATAACATCTAAGATCACATGGCCGGAGAGAATCAATCACATATCAAGGGGGTCTCTTTTGAAATCGATCTCAGGCAAGGCTCAATGTAAATCGATTGTTGCTCCTTGTGAATCGATCTCGCTTGTATCTATGTATGTTACTCAATCTCAAAAGCATATAAAAACCTAAATGGCCTATATAAGAGAAAGAAAGAAAGATGTATAGAGCGTATGCGAAAAAGGGAAAGCTCCTTTTGTTTTAGTATTGAAATTTACACATCCTCCCTCATGTTTTTGAAGTAGCCATACACAAGAGACCCAAGAAGCAACTATGCTCAATTTTGGGTTTGGGTATGGGAAATCTATAGAAGAGAAGCATTTATTTAGGGGGTAATTGTTTATGACATCCTATTAATCAGCAACATGCCATGTTGGCTTGTAACAAGCAATGGGTAACCGTCTATAAGGTCCATTGCCTAATAAATGGGGTATATGATAAAAAAAATCATCTAACTATTAGGCATTGATGAACGAGAAATCGTATTTTGGAGTAAATCTGTATAAAATTGACAAACTTAAGAGCTTTAATATGAAAACCCTTTATTTTTCCTCATTAACGTACTTTTTATTTATCATATATATTTCATACATGAATAATAAGAACATACACTTCAAATAATCCGGTTTTGCCGGAGCCATCTAAAGCACTCCACACGACGTCCCAATACCTGTATTTTTAGTAAAATAATTAAGATGAAATTTAGCTTTATTATTCATCTACCGAAAAATTAAACAAATCACTAAAAGTGATAATTTCATATGGATTGATTAGTGTTAGTATATATTGCATGCAACTAACCCTCGATCGCTTTCATTGTTAAGAATCTCAAGCACATTATCAAGTCCATTGTATCGTATGCCAGTGACAATACCCTCAGGATTCGATATTGTTACTTGGACTATGCCATTATCAATCACCACCTGAAAATTTTATTCAGAAAAGATTTTAAAAAAAAAAAATTTAACAAGCTACGTTTCTATGCTTTATACTAGCTATAAATTAGAAAACCGACAGCTTGAACGTTAGTTTGAGAGGATATATGACAAATCAACGTTAGAAAATACTGGACGCCGTAATAACTTGTGGAAATTAAACTGTAGTACAAGAAATACATATTTATTTCTTTACAAGTTATATATAATATACTAGGTTCGACACTCATGTATTATACGAGTTTATTGTGAAAAAATAAACAAACATTAAGATCTAACAATTTAGAAAATTTAAATTTATTAGGAAAAAAAATAAAATATTAATTATTAAAATTAAAATATTTATTTATCTTTTAAATTTAAACTAATAATTTAAATAAATAAACAACTAAAATAATTGGATTCAATTTAGAAATTTAGAAATTTTAAGAAAAGTTGCATTAATGAATTGGATATACATTTTCTATTACATTTAAGTAATATAAAATTTAATAAAATTAAAAAAAAACACACAAAATGACATATGGATATAATTTAATCTAAATTTACCACAAAATGATATATGATATAATACATAAGAGGATGACAAGTAGCAAAAAAAATTTATTTATTAGGAAAGACAAGGTGTGAGACCCGTGTATTACACGGGTTGATTTAAAAAAAAATTAAACATTAAAGTGTATACAAAAAATATTTTTAATGTGAAACTTTAAAATAAAAAATAAAGAAATGTATTTATTGACAAGTGGATAATATTTATTTCAAAAATACCAACATATGACAAGTGTCAAAACTCATAAGAGATTGATATGTGGCAAAAAAAACTTCATTTATTAAGAAGAATAAGAAGGATTATATTTAGAATTGTTTTAGGATAACAAAGAAAATTTACATGGTGATCTTCAATTTGTAACTGCACGCCGATAGGCGACATAAATCCAAGTCACGTTGATCACCTAGAATATAGATCGATAAGAAATCATTTAAATGTAAAATTAAACACGTTTGTTTCTTTATCGACGGATATACACAAATCTTACCTCGTGTTTAATAAAAATAGATAGGAGAAAGCAATATATTTGAAGTTGCACACAGAGGAATTGAAATAGATGCTTTAGAGAGTTTTCTATAAATAAGTTTAGGTAATGAGTTTCTTTAATTAGAAAGAAAGCTTAGGGTATTTTATGTTTATAATAGTTATGGGTTGTAGCGTCTTTACGTTTAGGACAACTGAGTTTGACAAACTTAAAAGCCACTACATGATTTAGTGCAAAAGTCTAATATATGAGTTTTCCTATCATTCTATCTTTTAGTTTTAATTTAAATCTATTATTGTATAGAATAAAATGTAACAAAATGATATATCATCATGATTTTGAAAACCAAATTGGAGACCGAATCGGCGTCCTGTTCGATGATTCAACTATGATTCAACTGGTCCAATCGGTCACCAATCTTAAAAACCGAAAAAATACAGAATATATCATAACTACATTATTATTAATTTCAGTTATATAAAAATAAAAAACAAAAAAGAAAAAATATATATATTAAAATTTTTTGTTTTACCAATTCGACCGGACTGGTTTTACCGGTTCACATAACAAACGGTTTTTTTGTCTCTAAGAACCGGATCTGGGACTGGTTTAACCAGCCGGTTCGGTGAACCTGGTTTTCGAAACACGGTATATCATAGTATGTTGGATTTTCTTTCTTCAATGTGATTTAGAAGACACGAAACGGGGAGTCGGTCAAATCATTGTATGTTATTATAGTATTAGGCTTAGATTATTTTTAATGAAAATTGCAGAAAAAATAAGTTGTTTCGGAGTATGTTTGACAATTAATTGTTGAGTGCTTTTAATAGCTTTTAGTTTTGGGTAAATTTCTCACAAAAGTTGTTAAGTTCATACGAAAATTTGATTTTAACAATGCATTATTTTTGTCTCCGTTTGACATTTCATTTACAATTTGTTACAATTCTGACCACTTAACTGCTTAACCCAGTTGGCGGTTGTCTGTTGACGTAGCATGTTCACGTGACACTTTAGCAACATCATATTATAGGTGCCGAAATTGAAAAAAAAATACATAGTGATTTTTGTAATAATTTTCTATTGGGTTTTAAGTCTAGTACACTTAAGGAATGAGTGTTAGAATGTACCTGCTAGAGACTCGGTGCAACATTCAAGCCTTAAGACCCCTAAAAAGGAGTTCACGGCCAAGGCACAAGAGTTTACGGTCGTAAACTCTTGACTGGCCGTAAACCCCTCCTATATATAAGAAAACACTACATTTTTCTCATTCTTTTCCTTCCTTGACGGAAATCTCTTCAAACTCTCTCAAGTATCATCAAGTTCTTCATCTAAATCCTCCAAAAACGTAAGTGTTCTTCCTTCCAGTTGTTGTTATCCTTCTTAATCATGCCTCGTTCTCATGATTCATCCATGAAAACATCTTTTGTCTAGATCTTCATCTTTCATCAAGAACACCAAGAACACACACTTGTTCTTGGTGGTCGAAAACTCATCAAAGGCCCTCAAAAGTTTGAGTATTCCATCTATCATCTAGTTATACATGTTAAACACTAGATCATAGCCTTGAAACATCATCAAGCTCAACATCAAAGATAGTTTACGGTCAGGAGTTTCTCCCTTGGCCATAAACCCTTATATTTGTCATGTTTTGAGCCTTAAACACTTCTAGACCCTTGCTAACCCTTAGAACACTTGAACCTTTGAAACTCCTTGCCTTTAAGACCCAAAATAAGACCATTTGGTGAGATTATGGCCATACACTTTAAGGTGTGTCCGTAAACACCTCAAAACCTTCCATTAAGTTGGTTTTTCTCATCCTTGGCTAGAGAAATTATCCCTCAAGTTTCCCTAGCATTCAAACACCCTCTTATGCACATTTTACCATGAGTTGACACCATGGCCGTAAACACCATTTCTTGGCCTTAAACATCCCTTAGATGAATCACATGTGATTCTAGCACTTGGTCCAAGTGTTTCCTAGTCCCTAAAGGTGTTTCCTTGCATATAGTTGCTTATAAACACTATATTCATACCAATACATTCTATATATGTCATTTAGGAATCGTTTGTGTTTCGGGACTTCATTCGTGGAACTTCTCATCCTTACGCGCTTATTTGGTGAATCACCCACATAAGGTGAGTTCATACCCCTATAATGAATCTTTTAACTATTTTAAATGCTTTTATGGGGGGGGGGGGGGGGAATACAAGTTGAACACAATGATAATTGTGTACATGTTTGTTATAAATATCTTTCAAAAGATTGCTTATGTCTTTTATAAGAAATCAAAACATTTCAAAAACTCTTTTAAAGTTATGTTACTTTATAGTTTAACAAAGCTCCATTTTTAAAGTACAACTATAACTTAGTAATAAAATGAGTCTTTTCAATAACAGTTCAAGTAAAATACTAGTAAACTATAAGGGGTATAGTTTATAGGTTCAGTTCATACTAGATACTAGAGCATACTATAAAGAGAAATAGGTAGGTATATACAATACATCAGAGAGACATGTTATACACTATACATGATAACAGAACGAACATACTAAAATACTAAAACAGAACGAACGTACTAAGATGTTATAGCATGAGAACACTACAGGATCTAATTATACCAATGAATCACTAACTCATTGTTCTAAACAAAAGGTGATAGTTAAATTGAGTATACATGATCGTATAACCTTAATGTGGATTTACACGGCCTAGCAACTGGTTTGCTGAAGTCGCGTTTGGTTCCCAGAATCTCTTGACAGGGAGAGCGTATAGTATGGGTACTAGCCTTCACATTATGACCTCAATAAAACAAACATGTTTAAGGAAATCAGTACGTCATGATGTAAATTCAAAAGACAACTGTGTACTTATATTTTACCATTACTTTCATTATTGTGACAGTTCCACTTGAAAGTTAATGCAAACTATTTTCGAGTCAAGATAGTTATAAACTATGGAAAAACTTACATTTTACAAACGACAAACAGAATAGTCGAGTCTAGTACATTCAGTAGAAAGGGGGCCTATAATGCTCACTTTATGATTCCTTAGTGTATACATTAGGGATATATATTAATCAGATCTGACAGGTAGTAGGATGTGTGTTTTCCGCTTCATTTCATATTCCTTGTTTGGTTGTGGGCTTAGAGCAGACTCACCCAACCTACTATCTATCCGACCTTAGCTACATATATGTTCTGTATACACCAAGTAATCATAAGGGGTAACAGGTATGGGCCAGGTCATAATGTAACGCCTGTGTTTCCGGGCTTGCCACTTTTAGCAATGTAATAGTTTAGGTTAACCTTTGTAACCCGTTTTGAAATAATAAGATTGTATTATTTGAGTATTATGTGTTTTGTGCTTAATTGCTTAATTATGTGGTTTGATTAATTAAGAATAAAAATAAGCGTCAAAATTAAGTGTAAAATAAACTTAATATCTTTGATTTATGTTGTAGTAGTTGAAACGAGGTTTCCGAATATATATAGAACGCCCAAATCTGACTTCGTATGAGGAAGTTATGATTTATCGAAGTTTTGGCTTAGTAGTATGCAGCCTGTTTTACTCGATTTGAGGTCGAGGGGTTTTTAGCCAAAGCAATCTAAATGAGAATCGAAGATCTCATTGTTGGTATCGAAGCGATAAAAAGTTAGGCAAGAACGGACAAACGAAGAAGTTATGAATTTATAACGAAGTTTGTCTGTCGCGGCCTATTAAAAATAAATAATAAAAAAATTAAGATTAACCAGTCATGATTTATTTTTATCTTTTAATTAAACAATTAATTAAACTAACTAAATCATTTATGGATTAAATAATTATTTACTATTAACCAATTAATAAAATAATTCAAATTTAATCTTAATCCAAAACCCCCTGAATTTCGAAAATAGTGCTTGGGTTTATCAGGTTTTAATTATTCAAATTTTAAGGCTTTTAAAATAACAATTAAGAAAACTAGAAAACCCTAAAAGGTGCTCCCTAATTTTCGAAAAATGTTAAGGAGGCTAGGGTAGCAAAGTTCGAAAATCTTAAGGGTGGAAGCTAGGGTTTCAAGAACACTAACAATTTTCGAAAAATTCCTCCCTTAGGTTTTAATTTCTATAAATCCTAATTTTGATCTATTCATCATTGTGCAAGATCAATTGAAAACAACGGCTTTGATGCCACTAATAGGTTTTAGAGGTTACAAAAAAATTATGTAGCAAAAAAACTTAGCCCTAAGTTCACATACAACCTATTGGAATTAAATTTTCTCTATTCAACAAATAATTAAACATCAACAACCCTAGGAATGCTTTATTATTTTCGAAGTTCATAAAGGGTTTTAGAGGTTAAATATCTTTTGATTATTTTAGTAAATAATCAACAATTCCTTCTTGAACATGCTTCAGAAAGAAAGCACCAGAAATCTCATGCCTCTAGTGGTTTGTACCCAAAATTCAGTAACTAGAAGACTTTTAAGAGAGAGGATGAGAGCTCAAAATTTCAGCTCTTGAGAGGGTTATGGATGGATGAAAATAATGAACCGCATAAGGGGATTATATATGTGAGTTAGGAGTCTTGGATAAGGTAGGTTTCCTTATATAACTCTTATCTCTTTTATTGCTCCCTAAGGCTTCCAATAAGCCCTAGGAACCTCCAAAAAAATGTCCCCTTCATATAGGAAGGTTTTGGAATCCTTCAATTCACATCTTTTAAACATTGTCACCTTTAGTTCCTATATTTCCAATTAATCTAATTAATCACAAAATTAATTCTAATTAATTTTTGATTAATTCTAAATTAATAAATATAAATTCTAGTTAATATGTTAATCATATAATATATCAATAAATTATTTATTTTGATTTCTAATTAATTTATTAATCATATAATAAATTAATAAATCGGCCTCTCTCTCCAGAAGTCATTTTATTTAGTTACTAGTTATTAGACAACCCAAAAGGACTTTGCTCTTAATTCAAGAATATACCAATTTAGTTATTGGCTTTGACATCTTAATCCAACAAATGTTTCATTATGTTTTAGGCAATTTAAAGAGTTAAAATATGGATTTTATGATTGCCACAATGTGGTGAAGGATATGCTACAATGTGGCCATGGCAGTAAAAACACGTATCATTCCTCGGCATCACAACACGACGAGCTTGTCGTCACGATGTGGCCTCCATTGAGTATTTAACCCTAATTTTTGTGGTTTGTGCCCCTATTTAAGGGAAGTGAGGGCTATTTTCACACCCTCATCCTCCATCACCTCCCTTCACCCTTAAGGAAAACCCTAGCCTCCATTGTTGATTTGTGAAGATCTTGGTGGTGTTTTAGTGCTTTCAAGAAGAAGGAAGGGTCTTCGGTGCTTTTTCCAAACAAGCAAATGTCCCCTCGTCATCATGTTCCATTTCTGGACTTTTATAAGTCCTCAAGATCTTATACTTCTCTTTATATCATGCTAGATCTAGGTTTCTATGCACTTTTATTTATATTTGGGTTGAGTTGAGTGAAGAGATTCCATAAAGTTAGCAACTTTATGGATTATTGAGGTCCCTTGTTGGACATATGTTCCATATCTGAATTTTGTATGTGTAATGAGCTCCATGCACAAGATTTTAGTGTTATTTCTCCATTTTTGACAAACTTTGAGTGTTAGTCTTACATTCAACATGCATGACTATAAAGCATTGATTTTTATGTTGTATCAGACCTTAGGAAGATTTTTGGAAAGCTTGAATAGGTGGCTTAATGGATTGAGAGCTTAATCTATTAGATTGTGAAAGCCTAGTTTCCTCGACGTAATAGTCTACTCGTCATGACATGGCGACTTGGGATTGCCCGAACTTTTTGTCGAGAAGCTGGGACGATGTGGCCTTTGGGTAGCCACGATGTGGAGACCTCCTGAGTTTGACGTTGACTGTTGACTTTTGGTCAATTTAAGGGTTTTAGGGTGTAGATTGATGTGACAACCCAGGTAAATTTCACTGACTGTCATTAGGATCCAACGCTACCAAAGACACTTAATTAAACAACTCTTTAATTGTTCAACTTATAAATAAACATATTTGATTTTTGTCCTTAATTACACTGAAAATTACACTCAAAAACTTAGTGTGCGAAAAACCATGTCATATTATGAGCAAGTTAACATTTTTAGAACATGTACGTTACTACCAGCCCAAAATTATAAACTTCGTAAAAATCCAAATCAATATAGAAAAGATATGATTTTTATATGAAATAAAAAAATCTATCACATGCAAAACTTTACAACATTGAAAACTCCGAAGAGAATGGTTAATCTTTTTCAGAAGTCACCAAAAGATGAAACATAGTACTACTCAAAGTAGGATTTAGGATACAAAGAGCGCCCAAAACGGAAACCATATGAGAGGGTTATAATTTTTATAAAATCATGAGGGTTATAAAAACGACCAAAAGGAAAGTTGTAATTTATGCTGAGACCTATATAGATATATAAGAGTCTATGAAAATATAGTTTGTATGCGAGAGTTACGAATTTTCAAAGTTTATAAAACATCCTCGCATACACACGTGCGCAGCGCGCGGCGTGCACTTTGACACCCCAGTTCGGCATTATATGGATGGTGTGGCACCATGAAGAGGAAATGTGTCAACATCTAGGTGTTTCATGTGTAAGTTGCGCGACATGTACCGCACTGAGCGCACCCCAAAATCTCCTATAAATAGCAAGTTCTGGCTAATCCTTTCTCACACCTCATTCTCTTTTGATTTCCGTGCCACTTACTCCTGAACGCCTCTCAAGTTTCGGACTTCCAAATTCTACCCTACATCAACGGTTTCACGCTTCACAAGTGAGTTCACAGACCCATTTTCTAAACCTTTTCAGGGAGGGTAGGGGAATAAATGTTAAAATAGAAATATTTCATAGTTATTACTAATCGAAAAATATTAGTTAGATAATTATGCTCACAACATTAGGATGATATTATGTCGGTATATACTCTGCCCAACTTTTAAAGACAATATTATGCCTAGTTTTTATATTGACTCACACTGATAGAAAATATCATATCTAGTGGTTACGCTGGCCATTTTCTAGGAAACGTCAATACTCTACTCGTTATTATAGCCAAACTTTGGATAAGCTTAGTACCTAGTAGTTACTGTGCTCAAATACTCGGTTATCCCCCACTTGGGGTTCAAAATACTACCCGCTAACCCTCATAGTCGATCATGACCCCAAATCTACTCAACCAATTCATCCTTACTATCACGCACACATCCCCAATGGGGATGGGAATCAAATTGATCGGATAGGGAACCTTAAATATCTCCAAGATACAGTCTTGAAAAAACGCTCGATGTAGAAACCCCATGCTCGTTGGCGATGGAAACTCGCAACGGGCACTCCAACTCCCCATGAGACATATTAAAACTCCTACTTAAGGAAAAATACACAAATGAGCGACTCTCACCCAAGTTAAAAATCAATAGAGCAGGCACGGACTTCAATAAGAAGGTACCTAGCAGAAATATAATCATAAGAAAACAATAAATAACTTGTCAGAATCATAAATGAAAGCATACCAGTAACGACGTCTAACGTCGTTCTAGCCTCCTCCATTGTGAGCTGGAAAGCAAGACCTCGAGTCCTCGGGGGCTCTGCCCTACCCTGGAATCCATTCGTGATCCTCAAAGTAGTCGGGGTTGGTGCCTGCACTGGCCTGGTGGCTAGCAAGAGACAGTTGAATTTCACATGGCCAACCTGCTCACAATGATAACAAATACGAATGCTCACTAACAGTGTCTGCTGATGACAATCCTTCACATAATTCCCCTCCTTTCCACATCTGTGGCACCTAGAAGAATATCGAAAAAGACCCTCATGAACCTTTCCGCACTTGCAACAAGTACGCTCCCTATGTCCCCCAGGTCATGAATAAGCGAGCTTGAACCACTTCGTTGCAGGCTATGATTGAACGGGGGCCTACCTCCACTCCTTTATTTGAGTCTCAATCTCAATCTCCCATCTCCGCCCGACATCCTAAAGCTCGGAGAGGGTATTGTAACGTTGGGTAGACACAAACTATCAAATGTCAGTCTCTAGCATGCCCAAGTACCGCTTCATTTGAGCCTGCTCTATAGTAGCATACTCCGGACAGAAAAGATCCCTCTTAGTAAACATCTTAGTGATCATCATCGCTCCATCGTCTGCCTCAAATCCAGATACTCCTGAGCCAACCTCTCCTTCTCCACCATAGGAACATACCTAGAGAGAAACATCTCTAAGAACTTCTCCCAAGTAACAACACTCCTCCACTCAGGAGTGCAAGAATTGGTCATTAGGTTCCACCAGTCCTTCACGCCCAGTCAAAGAAAGTTCAGAGTGCACTTAACCTTCCAGTCCTCCGGATAGGAACATATGAAGAAACAACCCTCCACGTCAGAAATCCATCTCATGGCCACAATCGAGTCCTTGACCCAGTCAAACTCTAGGGGATGCGTGTTGTTGAAATCCCGATATTGGATTGATCCTCTCCCCTGAACTCCAGCAGCAGCAACAGCAGTGGTGGCTACAGCAACAGCAGCCTTAAACACAACAGTATACCGCTCATCAAACAACTCAATCATCGCAGTCTTGATAGACCCAAAAACCTCAGTGATGGTACCCCAGACAGCAGCATCCACCTTAGTGGAGATCAACTCACCAATGTCATCGTCTGACAACCCTGGACTCTTCGGGCCAGCAGCTCCTAGACCATATCCATTCGTGTACAGAATACTGAAATGAACCAAAAATATATCTCATAAATTCCACAAATCATACTCTTACACCCATCATGAAAAGACTAAACCCTCGGGGTTTATGACTTCCTTGCTATGCCTACAGGTCCTGTGCTTCTAGTAGTACGGGCCCATACTACCTTCCACACCAACCTATATTTGTCTCAATGAGTCATCACAAACTACCTAAAAACAAACCCAAAAACTAGGATACACATGCATACTATACTCACTCTCTCAAGAGTGGCTAATCACTCTTCAAGCTTACCTACTTCAACCACACTCACTCATGAAACTTCCACCAACTATGTAGTCACTCGTACATGCTAATCATACATAACACTGGATTCCATAGACAGTCGAATACTTGATTCTACCCTAAGCCAACAACCAGACAAGGAACATGAAATAAGGCTAAATCAAACATTCTCAGGCTATAAAATCATAGTCATATAAAAATATAATGCACACTCTAAGCAACTATGGTAATGATGTCAATTCCATCTAGCATACAAGGGATTCTCCTAGGCTATTAGGCATCACACATTGGGCAATTCTATCATAAAATTCTTGAGGATCACTATCTTACAACTAGCATGCAGTTCTATCATAATCATCATAAGAAAATAATAGCGCGAGTATCTTAAGGCATACTTTCTTTCTCCATTTGATCGTACACATCTCATCCTTCCTTGGTTAATTTTAAAAACAATTTTGAAAGCAATTTTAAAAAGTTTACAAATCCAAAGTTTGAGTCTGGATTCACTTAAATGCTCATCCAATTCGCTCAAACCAGGGCACTAATACCAACTTGTAACATCCTAAATTCATAATATTTTTTTTTCATTTTCAATTAAGTAAACCATTCTTTATATCAAAAACCCAAGTGGTAAGAAATCAAGTATCAAATACAAATATCCCAAAATCAATGTATCATAAATTCTCCAAAACATATCACTGAAGGATGTGTAAGATCATGCCTTCGCCTTTCCTCGATCATCTGAAGTACCATAAACATAACACTTAAACTGTAAGCCAAATTGTAGTGAGTTTCTCCAAAAATACCACCACACACAACAAATAACAGTATGCATGATGGTTCCACAGTCACCGCATTGGATTACCCCTGAGCCAATAGAATGAGTCTAGCTTGCCTTTTAGTCCTACATCTCAAGCCTGGATTGCTCTCGAGCCCATAGCATAAGTCTAGCTTGCCTTCTTGGCCCATAATTTATGTCTAGCTTGCTCTCAGGTTTGTTGGCTCCCGCACAGAGCCGTAATGCCTCAACCCAACTGCACTATGTCGACATATGCAACAGATAAATATATAACAGCAACAAATAAACATACAGGTCTTAACAAATCACTACAGCATAACAACATCCTAAACCAGGATACATAATCTACCAGGCTGACATTGGTGCCTTCGACCCATAAGTACAGTGAGGGAAAAACTCACCTCACAGTCTAAAAAGTTAGTTGAACGAATCATTGCTCCAAATATTGCATCTACTGATCACTTATACATATAATAAGGGATCAAGCTTCAATATACTACAAAAAATACCCCAAATGACATAAAGTCAAACTTGGTCAAAGTCAACGGTCAACGTCAAAGTCAACTCCATCTGGTCGCCACACCGTGGCCTTCCTTAAGGCCACGTTGTGTTCATAAATCACCAAAAACATATGTAACACCCCAAAGTTTGGAAAGCCAAGAAAAGAAAGAAAACCTCAAGTTTAAGGGGAGACTCGGTGAGTCCAAGGAGGAACTCAGCGAGTTCGAGCGGGATCCGGGTTGAGGTGTTAGCGACCGACTCGGCGAGTCGGCCAAGGAGACTCGACGAGTTGGGTCTGAACGAGGAAAACCCTAAATCCGGGACTTGGAGCCTATTTAAGCGTCTCATTCTCTTTCCTAGGGTTCCTTTACTGCCTCTCTACCCCAGAACATCAAACCCTAGCCGCCATATCCGTTTTTGAGCTAGATCTTGCCTTGAAGAGTGCACTAAAGCTTGGAGAAGGAAGAAAAGCCTTGGAGGTGCAAGAAGGGACTGTAGATCCGAGATTGAGAAGACATGTCAGACCAGTTGGAGGTAATAAATTGTTGCTTGGACTCCCTTTGCACCTAGATCTATTATTATGTGTGAGATTTGGTCATTGTTGGTTTAATATGTAACCAATTCGAGTTGGAGGTTCAGATCTGAGGTTGCTACCTCATATCCATGTTTGTTTTGGCCTTGAATCCCCTAAAGTATCAGCCCTTGGCATGTTGAAGAAGTATGTTTGCCATAAACCCTAGTTTAGTGTGTTTTGAGCCTAGATCTCTTAATCTACACGTAAAATTTGCCACTTTATGTGGGGGATAGGCCCTAGACGTGTGGATCTATGAGTTGGAAACTCTGTTTGGCTCAAAAAGCCACTGCATGGATTGAGGACTGGATAGACTCGGCGATTCCTTAGAGTGGACTCGGCGAGTAGCTTGAAGATGAGGAGAAACTCGACGAGTAGGATGATCAGCTCGTCGAGTCGGATGAAGTTAGGCATGGACTCGGCAAGTCTATTAGTGGACTCGGCGAGTCAGATCGTGAAACCTCAAACCCTTCGAGTTGAGACTCGAATCAGTGAGTCGGGTGGTGACTCGGTGAGTTGGTCAGGACAGGACTTGGAGCTAGTTGGACTCGGCGAGTCATAGACTGACTCGGCGAGTCGAGTCGCGAATAAGAAAGACCCTGAGCGTATGAACTCGGCGAGTCAGTAGGTAGACTCGGCGAGTAGGGTTGACTTTGACCAGGATTTTGACCTTGACCAGAGTTGACCTAGTGACCTTTGGAGGTCAGTTGGACTAAGTGTTATATTGGCTTTTGATAGTTCAGGGGATTGTCGAGTAGCAGCCAGAGGTTTATCAGCAGAGCTCAGCAGTTCAGGTGAGTTTCCTTCCAGTAGGAACGGGTCTAAGGCCACAATGCCGGCCCGTTTAGCTAGCAGTAGTTTTCGGATGTTGATCTGATACAGTAGTTAGTATGTTTGATGCCTTCATGGCTCAGACAGGATTTATGTGTTATGTGTTCCGGGCTATGGCCCGATGTAATATGCAGTATATGTGAGTTTATGCCAGTTGATATGTTATGATATGCTGTGTTCAGTTAGCTTCGGACTTCGGTCCGATGGAGGGGCAAGGCCCCAGTCAGTTAGCTTCGGACTTCGGTCCGATGGAGGGGCAAGGCCCCAGTCAGTTAGCTTCAGACTTCGGTCCGATGGAGGGGACAAGGTCCCAGACAGTTAGCTTCGGACTTCGGTCCAATGGAGGGGACAAGGTCCCAGTCAGTCAGCTTCGGACTTTGGTCCGATGGAGGGGGCAAGGCCCCAGTCAGTTAGCTTCGGACTTCGGTCCGATGTAGGGGACAAGGTCCCAGTCAGTCAGCTTCGGACTTCGGTTCGATGGAGGGGGCAAGGCCCCAGTATGTGCTTGATATGTTATTGTATGGTATGTGGTAGATTGGGGGAGCTCACTAAGCTTCGTGCTTACGGTTTTCAATTTTGGTTTCAGGTACTCAGCTTTCAAAAGAGGAGCTCGGGGAGATTGCAGTGCACACACCACAGTCAGTTAGCCTGGGAATGTTTGACTCTAATAATGATATTATGTTTTGAATTAATACTCGATAAATTATGTTATGACTTATGATACAGTTTTTATAAATATGATTTTAGTAATGTTTTTAAAAAAAAAAATTAGTCGTGATTTTTGGGTCGTTACAACATATGGCCTTTGTTGAGAGAAAAACTTGAAACACTTGCACAAACGTTAGACAAGTATAGTTGCGGAATAGTTAATCTCAAAGGATCTAAAAGTTCAACAATAATAAATCAACGAGTTAGATAGTTAGAGAGTTAGGTGCGGAAATGTAAGGAAATATAAATGACAACAGGTAATATATCAAGTAGACACACAAGTTGATTCATAACATGGAATGCATTCAGACCAAGTTAGTGAGTGAGATCAAGCTTAGTGATAAAGTCACGAATGACTTGCTATGAAGAGGAATAATAATCAGTTGTGTTCTAGAGGATTTTGAGAGTAAGGAGAGATATGAGATGCGTAATAGAAAGATGTAATAGATAGACTTGAAGATTGTTCAGATTCTTATATATGATAAAGAATGAGCTCTATATATAGAGACTCAAGAATTACATTGGATCACATCTCTAAGAGTAGCCATGCAAGGCATACTGGACAACAGAGAGTATTACAGAAAAGTAGATAAAATTAAACTAAGTAACGTAAGTAAGACTGCGGTTAGATAGATGACTTCGGATGAGGCTGCTGATGATGGCTTGACTGCGGATTCTTGAGGGTTGCGGTAGACTAAGTTCAAGAGGGTCACTTTCATGATTCAACAATTTCCCCCTAAGTGACCTCTTTAACTTTTCTTTACTTATCAAGTTTCAAAAACTTGATCAGAATCCACCAAAACTTTCTGATATTTTCCAACCAGGTGATCTTTCTTAAAATCTCGAACTTGACTTCGACAGTCGTGTGTTTTGATTTTTCTATTGCGGTTCGACAGATTTCAAGTTGCTTCCTTGCAAGACGATTCATGGAGATCATGGGAATGAAGTATTTAATCTTATCGAACTTCCTTTTGAAAATGACTCCAACTTCAGGGAAGTTTGTTGCACCTAGGGATCTCTCTTGATAACCTTCGGTAGGCATCGATGCAGGATCAAGTGGTGGTAGATCGAACTTCTTGGCAATTGTTGGGTAGATGTTCGCATCAATATTTGCAAAGTCGCAGACGATTTCCTTCAAAAAAATGCTTGCCCTTTCAAGTGCTATCTTCATTTTTAGATACTTTTCGCATTTGTTTTGGAACACCCTTGCTATTAGAAAGACTTCTTCTGGGTTCATACATGGGAAGTCAGCTTAGGTGCGGACATAGTCCTGATTCCTTCTTGTAAGTGTGTATTGAATGAATTCAGCCTTCATGAATTTCCGGGGCTTGAAGTTCTTGACTGTGGATGGTTTATCGTTAAATCGGATTTCTCTATGGAAGATGCATGTTTGGCATAGAATCGATTGAGTCTCTCGAATTCCATAGGCAGTCGTCTGTGATCTGGTAGACTATGGTCAAATTGCGAATTAACACTCACTGTCACTAGAATGATACATTGAGCTGAGATTCAGAAACCACGTCTCGCCAAAGGGCCAAGTTAACTTGTTAACTTGAAAAACTGTATTGAGATCTTTGATCGAGGATATGCAGGGCTAACATCAAAAATAGCCACGAGTAGTTCTCTGATACTCAAAAAATCGCAGTGTGTTCCTCTATGTTCACACAGATACTGCGAGTAGTCTCCATCTGAGCCAAGGTTGGGTCCTTGAACAACTATGGTGAGAAGGGTCTTTATGACTCTATGATCCACAGGGACTTTTAGTCATGGTTACTTTTCAAGACGGATTTGTGATCGATGAAGAATATTCATTCGAAGGAACAAGAAGTGAAAATTAATTTTCAACACACAACCTTTCAACCCCAGAAGCAAGGCGGAGATGTATTTGAAGTTATGTGATGAATTGCATTGAAGCCTCCTCAATGAATTTGTTGCTATCTATGAACCTGCTGAAGTGATCCAGAAGAATCGTTCTCTCTGTAATTATCTCTGAAGTTTTTAAAAGCTGAAAGTGCTGATTTTCAAGAACATATACATGAAGCCTCTATACCCAATGTACGTTCAAAGTTAAATTTTAAAGGAATTCCAACTATTCAAGATGAAGTTATTCATGTAGAAATTCATATGTTCATCTTGAAGTCGTGAAGAAATTGAAGATAAAAGATGAAAGTCTAGAACAAAGAGAAGATTGAAAAGAAAAGAAAGCTATAAACCAAGGGGGAGATTGTTGGGACATGATTTGTGGTTTATACTTTACTTTACATAGCTTTTACATTTCTTGGTCTAGGACCAAAAACACAATGAATTCGGTGGTATTTGGACCGAAATCATTAAGTGATTTCGTTTGGGCTTTGGGTTGGTCCATTGTATTTAGGTCTACGTATATAAATAGTATTTATTCAACATTATTTAGAGTTAGTCGTTCTAATTATTGATTCCGAGATTTAGAGAGAGATAGAGAGAACCGAGAGACATATAGAGTCTTATGTACTAGACTATTGATTAATATAGTATGCATTGAAGATTCAACATTATGTTCTTATTTCATATTTATGATTTGTATCATTCACTTGATTGGGATTCCGCACCAATCTAGTGATTTGGATTGATACCTAGATCAAAGTCTTACAGGCTCGTTTCGGATTATCGCCCGGGTAGGCAAGGTTGCGTATTAGTTGGAATTGCCTGAGGAGCTTGGGCAAATCCGCAATACATTTAACATTTCGCGGTTACGAAAGTGTGTGGCTAAAGATTCGATGGTTGTATCGCTTGATGATATTCAAATTCATGAGAGCTTGAATTATGTGGAAAAGCCCATTGCGATTCCGGACAGAGAAACGAAAGCCCTCCGGAACAAGAAAATGAAGTTAGTAAAGGTGTAATGGCAGCACCAAAGAGGCTCCGAATGGACCTGGGAGCCGGAGGACGAGACGAGCAGCATTATCCAAACCTTTTTGCATCATCAGACTTCAAGGACGAAGTATAGTTCAAGTGGGGGATATTTGTAACACTTGGTCCAGGTATTATTCATTTCTCAACATTTTTAAGGTTTTGGGCTGGAACTCGACGAGTTGGGGAGCTCCAACTCGTCATGTAGGAATCTATTTGGTCGTGGAGTTTAAGGATCCAACTCGACGAGTTGATGGCCAAAGATGAAACCATAATTTTAGGGAGTTGCACCATATATAAAGGACTTAAACCCTTTTGGCTAGCCTCCCTTGTCCAAAGAAACCCTAGATTCTTATTCCATCTTGCATCTTGAGTGTAGTGAGCTTAAAAGAGTGGTTTTTGGTGATTCTTGAAAGGAGCTTGAAGGTAGGAAGCATCTAGCTTGAAGGAGGGGCTTTAGATCCAGATACTCTTCTTTAAAGGCATAATTTTTAAGGTATAAAGTCGTTTCCTTGTCATGTATTCATCTAGATCTCCTTATTTGAAGTTTAAGCATGATTTTGGGGTTTTGGTTGAGTTGTCCAAAAAATGTAGATTCCACGGGTTGTCAAGCTAGATCTGACCCCTTCATGACCTCTTGAAGCTTAAAGTTGCAAACTTTATTGGTCCCTGTGTCCCATTCATGCAATATGTCCATTATGAAGTCATAAATGAGCCTTAGAGGGTATTCTAGCATGCATGGACGTAAAGTTGGAAACTTTACGTGTTTTTCCTACTTTGGGACATCATATCTGTGTTTTGGAACATTGGAGTGAGGGTTTAAGGGGTTAATGGGTCAAGACCCTCTTAAAAGGACCTAGGGTTTGAGCTTGAAGCTTTATGGATGATCCTTGAGGGTAAAGTTGGAAACTTTACCCTTCTAGACATCATTTTGAAAGGTATATGAGGTTTAGAGTCTTTGGATTTAAAGGAAATAGATTAATGCATTAAGAGGTTGGTTTTCTGGCCAACTCGACAAGTTCATGATTGAACTCGACGAGTTGGTGGGACTTTTCACGATCCGGCCAGTTAACAAGGGAACTCGACGAGTTGAGTCAACTCGGAATGTTGACCTTGACTTTGACTTTGACTAATGTTGACTCTTAGGTTTTGAAGTATTGAGTTGAATCTAAGGAGCTATTTATGTTTAGGGACTGAGTAGAGTAGATAATCCGAGCCATGGAGTATTCAACTATTGTCAGTATTTGAGGTGAGTCTTCTCACCACACTCATGGGTCGAAGGCACCAAGGTCGGCCCATTAATTGATATGATATGGTTGTATTGAATGGGAAATGATCTGTTATTTGATTTATGTATGGGTTTATGTGAAGACCATGGGGGAGCCCATGGCACTTGTCAAGACCATAGGGGGAGCCCATGGTATGAGGATATAAGACCATGGGGTAGCCCATGACATTCCATTGAAGACCATGGAGGGAGTCCATGGCAATTTGTATGTATATGTATGAGCATGACATTATGTGATTATATGATTTGTGTGATTGGGAAACTCACTAAGCTTGTGCTTACAGTTTATTTGTATGTTTCAGGTACTTATATTGATAAGGGCAAGGGCCCGGCTTGATGATGAGGCATGCATTCTCCGGTGTTTTCACATTTAGCGCTTTGTAGTATGAATTTTCAAAATAACATGGATATGTATTGGGTTTTTATATTTACTATGATTGATGTTATGAAAATAAAAGTTTAAAATTTTTTAAAAAATCGGGTTGTTACAACACATTACCTTCGACTTATTTTGATGTGTTCCTTTTCTGCGCCGCTAAGCCTTTTTGTATAACAAAACTCAATCTTTTAAATTTATCGTATATTTAATTAATTAATGTGAAAAAAATTGATATAAAAAAAATTAAGAAGGTTCAGATTGTCTACTCGTAAAAACCCTGCAATCTCTTTCCATTCTTGTTATTATGACGAGAAATATAAATGTCATTCACCATTCCAAATTAACTAAAATACATCTCAAAGTTCATTATTCTCATATGACTTAATTACATATTGCATGGAATGTGAGAGAAACAACCAAATCGGTATCGAAATAGGAATCAAAGGAGAAAAAAATGATAAACATCTAAGAGAGATGTAGAAAGAAATAAGGAAATGTTTTGTGGTTCCATATATTCTAAGCACATTATCGATTAAGTCGTCATTTTACTTTTAATTTTTTTGAACAATAAAGGACAAATTACTACAAATTGTTTACGGAAAATGACCAAAAAATCGGTAAACATTTACACATTTGGGATATTAGTCCGTAATTATCATAGAAGTTCATATATTTTGGGATAATTAATGATAAAGCCATAACATTTTTTAATAAAAGAAAAACATAATAATATCTTACTACAATCTTATTATACTCTCTTATCTCACAAAATATATTATTTTAGATATTATTTATCTGATATAGAATCTTGTCTTAGTGTAAAATTAAACTTCGATACGAGAATAACAAAAAAATATTATTTTCATAATGATGAAATCTTTTGTTAGATATATAGAATATTAAATACCTTTAGTAGGCATAAAGAATGTTGTAATATTATAGTAAAATAATATCATATGTTGGAAAAGAAGAATATATTAAAATTATATTAAGCCAAAACTCTTTGTTACATATAGGCATATAGCTAATACATAAGGTATATATATATATATATATATATATATATATATATATATATATATATATATATATATATATATATATATATATATATATATATATATATATATATATATATATATATATATATATATATATATATAAAAGTATTTATCCGATTTCATGTTAGAGAATATCATTTTTGTTGACTTGTTGTCAACAATTGTATATTTTTGCTTCGAAAAGAAGCATCATTACATGTTTTATTTAAAATTAGTAATGTTTTAAAAAGACGTCATTGTATATTATGACTCCGATGTTTGTATTTGCCGTCAAGCTTTAACAAAATATCGCATTACGTTAAATGTATATATAAAAATGAATAATAATAAAAAATTTATATAAATTTATTAATTATATACAAAATTGTCGTCTTAAGTAATGTCTTACAAACGAAATGACTCGAAAAAACTTGAGACTTAACATAATTACATTGCCGTCAAATCATATCTAACGTTATTTAGAACCTTGAAAATTATAATAAAAAGGTTACTTCATTGCACAAACAGAAGAAAAACAACGAGACTAAATTACATTAAAATATCATTTAAGTTTTAACCATAATTTCTGTTTTGCATTAAGTTAAAAGAAAGAAAGAAGAGTAAATTACTGAAATCATCCTTATGGTTTAGTCAAAATTTATGTTTGTAGCTAACTTTTTTTTTGCACTCGGATAGTCTCTGTGGTTTGATTTTGTTGTGTTTTTCGTCCTTATGGTTTGGTCAAAATTGCGTGTTTGATCCCTAACTTTATGTATGTAAGGGACGAAAAATGCAACAAAAGAAAACCATAGGGACGCTCCGAATGCAAAAAATAAAAAGTTAAAGACCAAATGTGCATTTTGACCAAACCATAAGAACGATTTCAGTAATTTACTCAAGAAAGAATTATGTTATTTATAACAAGGTACTCAAACTCAGCGGGGGAGTTACTACAGTGGCTGCCGGATGTCCAGCCACCCCAACATTTTTAGTGTACTAATTAGATAAGCTCATTTCATATGTTTATAGCCCATCGCCAACAACTTTTTTATTTGTTGCTACTTGGCTACTGTACTACAATATCTTTTCCATTTAAAATATCTTCTCCATTTAAAGAACAAGATATGTTTTTTAATTTTCTTGTGTATTCAATAATTTTTTAATTTCCATTAACTATATTATTATAAATGGTATTTTGTTTCTTATATCGATAATGAGTATATCACGAGTATAATTAATATAATGAAACATATGTATTTTTAATTAAGATAACTTTAACATTAGCATGTTAATGGAGAATTATAAATCAATGTTTACTATTAGTTGAAAACTTTTCAAAATGTCATTTATGTAATAATCGGTATAACTTCTACTTAAAAGAATTTTTAGTCATTTTCTCTTTCAAGATTGTAGACTCTTTCACTTTATTTTGATATAAGATATACTTGAATATATTTTTACGACGTCAGCCCCTTATTCTTAAATCATGTGTCCGTACCTGCTCAAACTCGGTTGAATATTTGATACCACGAGTACCAACGCCACTTATCTTTTTAGGACACTAAATTAATAAGAGTCTTAACTTCGAGATATCTAATTACGCAACCCAAATTCATATACAATTTTTACACATAACTAGCAAAATAGATAAAAACGTAATTATACTTTTTATACCATCTTCAATTATAGTTTAACACAAAAACTATAAAAACGGTATGTGTCATACCTATACGGCTATACGTTTATCATCATATTGATTACGTGGTTTCGTCTAAATCCATTTATATTAACTACCCTAAGCACCAAATTGATAATTTAAATTAAAACAAAGTGATCATAAGAGAAAAGAAAGATGATTATTGATTAATAAATCTTTTTATTTAAGTAGGCCATAAAACAATGAAAATATCTTATATATTAAACTTGTTTTTTTATTAAACCAAAAAAACTGTTTGAACTAATTAAATGATAATTTTACCCATCCGTATATAAATGATATTAAATAACAAATGACTTTTCATATAAGAACTTTTATAAATCTAGTTTAACCGAACAAAACATATGATTTTTATGAAATATTAATCAAACTATATGATATAAATTAGTAATAACTTGTGAGCTAAGCTTGGTATTATTTTTCTATCAAGATTTTTTCCATCACATCTTATCATGAATTTCCAATGTTAATAGTTATTTTCATTAAAATTGTATGAGAAGTATTTTTTTGGAATATGTAAATGAAAAATGTCTAAAATTACACATCCAAAAATAATTAAGCAAAGCTAGCAGGCATTATGAAAACCATGAAATGTATGGTATGTATCTTAATATAAATAGATTTTAAAAAAAAAATGCAAACCTCACCATTTGGACCCACACTGATGAGATAGGGGTAAATCACAAAACAATTACAATATTACTTACCTCAATCACTAGACTCTCATCATAAAAGTATATTATATGGTATGGTATATGTCTGAATATGTTAAGTTATGTTGAGATTAGATGAAGATTAAACACACATATACAATATATATATATATATATATATATATATATATATATATATATATATATATATATATATATATATATATATATATATATATATATATATATATATATATATATATATATATATATATATAGACTAAGTATGTAACTCATTAGTTCATTAAGTGAACACCCGGTGACTTAGAGCTGGTCTCGTTTAAGAAGAGTTTGTACATTGATACATCAGAAACCAATTCTAATATTTATACCGTATACATACAGAAATACAAGCAAACCGTATTTGAAGGTATAATTAAATTTCCAATATATGATATATCAATTGCACCAATAGATGCGGCTTTTAACATCCATTATTGAAAGAATGATGTTTGCATGATTCAATTACTAGGCACAATGCAAAGAGTAACGTTATTAACATGCATATAATAATATTATAATACTATAAGAAAGCATAAATTTGGTTGGTATAATGAGGTCAAAGGTCAGTGAACAGGAATGAATATCTGAGATGCAAAACCAAATCAAACATATAAATTTTCTCCTTTTTTTTACAGTAAAGAAAAGAAAGAATTTGAGTTTAGGGTTGGTTTAAGAGTTATAAGTTTTAACGGAGGTCAGTATTTTGTGGTTTCCTCTGGAACATGAGAGAGCCCAAGACAACAGCTATTCCAGTTATGGCTATCGTGAATACAAGTCTTCTTGTAGAGAATTCTTGTGGTGGGGGTCGCGGCCTTCTTCTAGCTGCCCCACCCCCATGCTCTCTTTCACCTTCCCTCGCCCTAATTCACAAACATCAAACATCAAACAAACAAACATTCAAACCTAACACTTCTTAAATATATAGTGGAGTATATTTTTTTGTTGAAAAAAAAAAGTAAAAAGTTTTTTAAACCTGGAAGCTTCTGCAGTGGTATCTGGGACACCGTTACAAGTGAGTTCATGGGCCATTCTCTCACGTAATCTGATGTATCTGATGCACAGATTGCAGAGCTCTGTCCTGTTTCCACAGACTTCCTGGTAATTGGTATTTTTAAAAGAAATGATTAATTGGTATTTCAAATATTTTGGAAAGAAAGATTGATTATTGGTTACCTGATGCTCAAATAAGTCGATTGCAGGCAAAGGGAATTCACAGTAATCACATGTCACGATTCGTTTGGGGCAATGTTCACGTTGGTGTGCAGCCAGGCTTTCAGGTTCCATGCTCTCGCTGCACAATGAACATGATACCTGTGTGTGTGCGTGTCCTCTCAGCTCTTGTTTCTTTTTCACTTATTAATTTTTTTAAAGCCAATATGTATATAATAACCTGACTGAATGACTGACTACATACCGGAGCATGGGTGTTGGAGTAATGCTCTTCAGCGTGTTTTTTGGGAACCATTTCATCACAGAGTTTACATTTTTCTAAATTGCGCGAGCAGTGAAAATAATGCAGATCGATATTCGAAGACGGAATCGCTCTGTCACTGCACAATCATGCTTACATTATTATTCTCGTTTTTTTTCTTCACCAATTTTATATTCTCAACTCTTAACACTTACTTATCCAAACAATATAGAGTATATATTTTCAAAAAGTTAAACCAACATAAAAACTAGAACAAGAGATATGGAAAAGAAGACATCAATAGGAATAGGATAACAGAACCTTTTGTATTTAATGGCATCATATATATATATATATATATATATATATATATATATATATATATATATATATATATATATGAAACCATCAAAGATTACTTGCAATTTCAAGCTCCCGTTGGTATGATCTAACATTTCAAATCGGGATATAATGGATATAGATGCCAGACGAGACAATCAAATCGTCAGTTAACAACTACCCTAGCTTAAAAACCTCAAACACTTTTCGCACCAAACACAAATCTTTCTATGCCTACAGGCTACGTATAACCAACTGTTTCACTTAACCTCATAAAATCCCATATGCAATGCAACAAATATCATATTAAATAAGAAATCTCAAAATCACGCAACAATTTTCAAGAAAAAGAAACCCTATTATTACCAGTGACTGCAAATGTTTGTCGCGCGATAAGAACCTACGTCCATCGTCTCGGTTGAAGGTAGGTATCTTACCCACAACACTACCAAATTATCTGCAAACTTCGAATTCTAGAATCGAATTGAATTCCTTATCACAAGAAGATCCAAATTCCTAATAAAATCATACGAGTATGATGAGATTGGTATGGTATGCGGGAAAAAAACAAACAAGAAAAAAAAAAACACGGAAATGAAGGATTGAAAGCTTTGAAAAGGACCTGTGATTGTGAAATCGATCGCTCCAACGGAACACTTTCGCACAGGAGTCACTTCCTGGATTTGGTGTTTTTCTTGATGATGAGAATTTCAAGAAACGATGCAACTTCGTGGATTTAATGTATCTCTTTCATACACACATATTTTTCATTTTTTATTTTCTCATATCTTTTATTTAGTTTGTGACTTCTTTTTTTAACGCCTAATTTTATTTTAGATAAAATTACAAAAATGGTCCTTGTGGTTTACCAAAAGTCACAAAGCCAGTCTCTATTAATTTTTTTATTCAAATGGTCCTTGTGGTTTGCGAAACTTGCAAAGTTTGCCTTTTTTACTAACACCGTTAGTAAAACGCCGTTAGGGACTAAATCTGTAAGAGCATTTTCGTCTTTTCAAGTACAGAAAGACTGAATTCATGACATTTGAAAAACCACAGAGACCATTTTTGAAATTTGTTAGAAAAAATAAATTAATTATTAGAAGGTAAGGGGGAAGGCTCGAACTCACGACCTCCACCCCCCTTTATTTGACCAAAATCTTAACGAGTTGAGCTGATTGTTCACTTGGTTATAACACCCTAAAACTAATTTATATAATAACAAAAACGTTAATATTTAAATAATAAATAAACTACAAAAAAAAACATTTTTTACATAACTTTTTTTTTAAATAAAACAATAAGTATTTTAGTCGTATTATAAAAAAATTGTTTTTTACAAAGAATTTGTATGTATTTATTTTACGTAAAATATATTTTTTTATTTTTTAAAAAAAAAAAGTTTTCATATAAAAAATATGTTTTCATATATTATATTTTTTTATGTCTTTGAAATAATAATAATTAACACTACTCGTGACATAAAAAAAATATATTAATTCTATGGGGTCGCTAGTTCTAAAATACGTATTTCATTTTTTTTAAATATATATAACCGAAAAACAGTTTTCTAAAAACCGTTTTCTGGTTATATGTATTTAAAAAAACATAAAAACCTATTCGGTTATATATCTTATTTAAAATACGTATTTCATCTTAATTGCAAGTTTTAAATCGTATGATTGAAATGAAGATAAAAAGAAATAGTGATATATCTTTTTAAAATAACGATAATTAATAGTACTATTGATATAAAAAAAAATGTATAAATTGTTTAGATACATAACATAATCGTTGTTAAGTTGTTTTTAATATATATAACTGAAAAAACGGTTTTAGAACTAGCGGCTCAACAGAATTTATACATTTTTTTATGTCATGAGTATTGTTAATTATTATTATTTAAAGACATAAAAAAATATAATATACGAAAACATATTTTTATATGAAAACTTATTTTTTAAAGAAATAAAAAAAAAAATATTTTACGTAAAATGAATACATACAAATTGTTTGTAAAAAACAATTTTTTTTTGTAATACGACTAAAATACATTTTGTTTTATTTACAAAAAAATGTTTTTTGTAATTTATTTATTATTTAAATATTAACGTTTTTGTTATTATATAAATTAGTTTTAGGGTGTTATAACCAAGTGAGCAATCAGCTAACTGGTTAAGGTTTTGTTCAAATAAAGGGGTGGAGGTCGTGAGTTTGAGTCTTCTCCCCTACCTTCAGCAAATTAATTTATTTTTTCAAACAAATTTCTAACTTTGCAAGTTTCGCAAACCACAAGGACCATTTGCATCAAAAAAAATTAATAGAGACTGACTTTGTGACTTTTGGTAAACCATAGGGATCCTTTTTGTAATTTTCTCTTACTTTTATGTGTAAACATTTTCGATAGACGTGTATTTTTTTTTTCATTGCTTTTGATACAGGTGTATCACACGACTTTTGGTTTGGGGCATCTTCATTAAAACTAGCTGCAAGTCATAGTGTTGTGTTAATTGCTACATAAAATAGCTTTTAAAACGTTAAAAGTTTATAGTGTCAAACGAGGTTTTTTGTTCAAAACAAAGATATTCAAACGTTGTGTGTCAAACACGTCCTTAGTTTATGGCTCTAAAAGGCGCACATAATCTAATATTATACTAATCTGCATTTCAAACCAGTTTGGATCTTTTAGATCTGTGTTAAAAAAGGTGTTATCAGAATTCATCAGATGCGAATCAGTTTTTGATGGAAACATATACCCATTGTAACTGGTATCAAAATTGTTAGCGTATTTTATACACTCTTGTATTTTGTTTTGCATAGTGTATTTATTTTGTATTTTGTACCCTCTTTTTTTCTAGATATTTGCTTTTGGACCCTTGAGTTATGAATTGTTTGCAAGAAGGGTCCTCACTGGCAATTCCGTGACTTTTGGGTGCTGCTTGAGTACGTTGGGCGTACACGTTGGTACGTTGGGCTACCTGCGACCCGCACCAGTACGTTGGGCGTTCGTGGTTCAGACCAAAATCCAAATATTTAGGGTTTGTGCACTATTTAAGCACCATTATAGCCCCAAGACATTTACTTTTATCAGCCTCCATCCCAAGATCGACCCTCCTTGCAAACCCTAGTCTATTTTGAGCATTTTGAGCTTTTGGAGTGAGTTGTGTGTTTCCTTGTTTGTAAAGAAGGGCCTTCAAGGAGTAGGTTTTGCTCTCAAGACTTTGGATCCATCATTTTTTCTTCATTGTGCACCATTTGGAGGTATAAAGCTCCAAACGTGGCTTATGTTTTTTAGATCTTAGTTAAGCCTTGATTTTCATCCTTTTAGTCTCAAAACCAAGAGCTTGGTGAGTAAGAGGTGATGGAAAATGTAGGTTACAAAAATTTTATGGACTAAGCGGAAAACATTCAAACAATTCAAATGATTAGGGCATATGCAACTTATTGAGGATCTATGTCTTTCATGTGTAGGCAACATACTATGAATTATCATCCTATAAAACTTTTTTAATGAAAAACAAATTCAGTAGGTTAAGAAACTTACTTTGAAGATTGTTATTGTAAACAACCTTGAATCGATCGTCAAATTTTTTGGCAGCTAGCACCACAAGTGTCGTGTATCTAATAGTTCACACCCAAGACTAGCAACTAAGGATTATGGAGAAGGAGGAGGAGAATTTCGGCCAGAACTCTTCTAAGAATATGAGTACCGAATTTCATAGCCCTAGGGGCGTATTTATAGTGCAGTCAGGAAACCCTCCCAATATAATAATATTATCTTGAATTGGGTAATTATTCAGCTTCCTAATTATCCACCAGGGATAATTCTAGAAACCCTAAAGCTCCTAAAACAGTCCAAGCCTCATGGAGGGTTCTAGAATGCCTTTTGGTCAGCTATTGAACAATTGCACTTCAGTGCCTACACTTTTAATTAATTCTTTTAATCACCAAATTAATTCCAATTAATTTTTGATTAAATATTAATTAAATATTGTTATTTATAATTAATATATTATTTCCATAATATATTAACAAATCATTTATTTCAATTTATTATTCAAATAATAAATCAACCTTTCTCTCCAAATTAATCATGTTCAATTGCTAAGTTTGAGGGCAACCCAAAAGGATTATGCTACCATCAATTATAGTTATGGGCTTAGACACCTAATCCTACATGAGGTACTCCAAAACCTTTATGGTGTCTTTTTAGATGTTTTAAGGCATTTTAAGTCATAAAAATGCAAGATTGGATCTTGATTTGTCCCCATGCAAGAGTTATGGTGAAGAAAATGTTTGAGTAAGTTAGGTTTTTAGTGTTGAGCTTCTTGTATGTAACATCCCGGAGTATCAGAAGTAGAGTTAAAGGGCTAAAAGTGTAAGTGTGAAAGGGCAACTCGGCGAGTCCACGAGTGGACTCGGCAAGTAGGGTCGCGACTCTGGTCGCGCGTTAAGTGACCAACTCGGCAAGTAGCATGGGTGGACTCGGCGAGTTGGTGCTGAGTGGAGAGAACCCTAATTCCGGGGGTTGAGCCCTATATAAAGAACATAACACTTCTTCCCTAGCCTCTTTACCTTCCCTTTGAGTTCCAGAAACCCTAAATTCATGTTAGCTTCCTTGGTGAGAGATTAGAGCCTTGGAGGAGGTAACCTTGGAAGGAAATTGAAGAGAAAGAAGATTGGAGCAAGGGGCTTTGTAGAGAATTGGTTCATTCATCAGTGGGAGCCTTCATTTGAGGTAATAATCCTCTGTTTGAGCTTTTGTGCATCTAGATCTATCATTTGTGGGGGGTTTTGGGGCATAAATGAGGTCCTTCTCAAGTTTGGTGTAAGATCTGAGGTTGCTACCTCAGATCTAGGTTGCTAATGATCCAGAAAGCCATAAAGTCTATGCTCAAGAGTTGTTGGTGAAGTTCTTTTGTCCCAAACCCAAACCCTAGAGTGTAACATGCTTAGATCTACTTGGATTCACATAAAGCTTGCCACTTTACATGATGGATGGCTTGTAGAAGGGTAGATCTATGGTTTAGAGCTTCTGCATGGCTTGGAAAGCCTCTGTATGGTTTCAGATCTAAGGGTACTCGGCGAGTCACAAGGGTGTACCCGGCGAGTTGCTTGAAGATAGGCTGGAACTCGGCGAGTTGGATGAAGATAAGCAGGGACTCGACGAGTTGGAAGAACAACTCGGCGAGCTTGTTGAAGATAGACTTGGACTCGGCGAGTCTGTTCTTGGACTCGGCGAGTCTGGTCGTGAGGCCCTAACCTTTCTTCTGGTTGAGCTGTGAATCGGTGAGTCAAGGGATGACTCGGTGAGTCGAGTGTGAAAAGACTCAGGGTTATGGAACTCGGCGAGTCTCGGGGTGACTCGGTGAGTTAAGTCACGGATTGGGGAAGTTTTGTGCATGGGGACTCAACGAGTCATCGGGTTGACTCGGCGAGTAGAGTCAGTCAAGAGTTGACTTTGACTTTGACTTTGACCAAGGGTTGACCAGTTGATTTCCAGGGGCATTTTGGTAATTGTTGGCTTTTGTTTTGAGTTCAATGTTTTGGTATTGACCAGTGGTGGAGATCGCATCAGTGGTCGAAGCAGCTTGGGTTTATCTGTTCAGTCGGCAGTTGCGAGGTGAGTTATCCTCACTATATCGACAGGGTCTACGGCACCAAGGCCGGCCCTTTATCGGATTGTGATCCGGGTGTCGTTGTTATGTTATTGTTTTGCTATGTTTGCATCCTGGTAGTTAGGATGGTATTATGTTAGAGACCTGGTTAAGGTCGGTATCCTGGTATATAGGATGATGCTATGCCAATGACCGGTTAGGTCGGCATCCTGGTTAGGATGATGTTATGTTATGTGATTTGCTAGATCGGCTTGATTGAATGTGAATTGTTATATGATTGAATGTTTATGTGCACATGGTTGTTGGACTGGGGTTGGGTTGAGGCGGGTCCTGCTTTATGTTGTAGGCCAACATACCCAGGGCGAACTGGTTGTCCCGAAGGCCCAGTGAGCGGTCCGAATAGGCTGTAGGCCCCAAGAGGGCGGACCAGACGTGCCGAGGCTCGGTGAGTGGACCAGGCCAACTAAAGGCCCAGTGCGGGTGGACCAGTCACACTGTAGACTCAGAGAGTGGACCAGGTGGATTGAAGGCCCGGTGCGGGCGGACCAATCACACTGTAGACTCGATGTATATGGTTAGACTCGGAGGGTGGACCAGGTGGACTAAAGGCCAGTGCGGCGGACCAGTCACACAGTAGACCCGAAGTGTATGGCTGTTCTGTGTTCTGTTATGATATGGCATGTTGTGCGTGTATGGTATATGTGGTTGGTATTTTGGGGGTATCTTACTAAGCTTTCGGGCTTACAGTTGTGGTTTAATGTTTTTCAGGTTCTTCGGGAGACCGTGGCAAGGCAAAGGCGTGATCGTACCGCTCCTCATGATTTTGTTTTATGATGTGGTTCTGGGAAGACTCTGATAATAATTGTATTGAAAACCTTTTTGTAATAACTTTATGAAACTGGGTTGTTTTTGAAAAGTTTAAATTGTTTGGAATTTTTAGAGCGTTACATTGTAGCCATGAAAAGGCATAAAGTTTGCAACTTTATGGCCTTAGGGGTCTTATTAAGTTCAGATCTGAAGTTTGTTCGTAGGTTCTTAAGGCATTAAGACCTTATTATGGGTTTTGCCTTAGGGGTGCGTATATTGGGCATAATTCCCATTACGTTCAGCGTACTGCACCTCAGTCGCGATCCATTCCCACATCGGTCGAGTATGTTGCATGTACCAGTTGGTATGTTGGGCGTACGACCCAGTCCAACTTTGGTGATTTTGGGCCTTAAATCATTGGGCTTTGATTGTTGGGCTTAAACCATAGATTTTCATGGTTATGGGTCATTTCTGAGTTTGGGCCCATTTTGGACTTTGGATGATTTTTAGGGTTGGGCATAGGATTTTAGTGGGCTTAAAAGAAAAGGATAAATTGGCCCTTTTACCTTGGACATTAGGCAAGTAATGTAGGTTTTCGACTATAGGTTATGTCACAATTATTAATTAGGGCTTTGTTTGTTTAGTTACCACGGGGATTTATCCAGTCCATCAACCCGATCATTTATTTGGTTTTTTAGCAGTTGAGGTAAGTTTCCTCACTAGATCCATGGGTCGAAGTCACCAATTCTGGCCCATTGTTTGTTGTGTAGAATGTTAGATGCCTTGTGATAATTATATGGAAGACCAGGATCTGACTCTTGACATTTACATGAAAGACAAGTGTCTGGCCCCTGACAGTTATATGAAAGACCAGGATCTAGCCCCTGGTACTGAAAGGAAATACCATGGTTTGGCCTATGGAAGGAAATGATTATATGACTATGATTTGTCCCATAGCATTTATCTTCTTTCATGTGTCGTATGTGGTACTTGGGGGAACTCACTAAGCTTTATGCTTACAGTTTATGTTTATGGTTTCAGGTACATCCAGTTCCAAAGGGAAGGGTCCGGCGTGATGGCACAACATCTTCCCTCACGATTTCCGCATTTGATATATTTATACTATGATGTTTTGGATATTATGAATTGATGTTCATCCTGAAAAATTTAATGAATGATTTGATAAGTTTTAAAAAGAAAAAATTTTCTATTGTTTTTGGGGCATTACACTCTTGAGCCTCCAACTCGAAACCCTAGCCCCCTAGATCAAATCTTGAGCCTTTCTATGTGTTTTGAGTGCATTTTGGATGAAAAAGAAGTTCAAGCTTATTGATTTTTGAAGCTTAAGCTTGTGGAACCAGAGCCTACATTGATTTTCTAAACTACAGAAGGTCTAAAGCTTGAATCTTGATGATGCATTTGTAGATCTAACTAGTTTTGGGTTTTAGGAGCTTTTTGGTCACTTTAGTGCATAAATTTTAGATCTTGAAAGTTTGTGACCTTGTTATAGATAAAGTTGGAAACTTTATCCATCTAAACATCATATTGATTCGAATCTGAAGGTTGGAGACTTGGACATAATGGATTAATTCGATAAAGATGCATTTTGGTCCCTTTGAGACTTAAAGACTGGATATTGGTTATTTAGACCATCTTAATGGATAAAGTTGGAAACTTTATCCATTATGGAGCTATTAGGAGTCATGAAAATGTGATATTGGTCCCTTTATTCCCTCCATGCAAGAGTTATGATGCTTTGGTTTGTGTATTAAGTTAGGATTTTGGTGTATGGACTCCTTCTAGCCATGGAAAGTCATAAAGTTGGAAACTTTATGACTTGGAATGTTATTTGGGACCAGATATGAGCTTTGGATGTGAGATCTTAATGAAATAAGCACTTGATGACGGTAATTGGAATTAGTCGAGTACATTGGGCATACATGGTAGTACGTTGAGCATACAAGGATGGAGCCCCGTAATCATGAAGGGATTTACTATGCTAAGCGTAGTGACTGAGTACGCTAGGCGTACTCAGTCCGTGTTGACCTCCTTTGACTTTTTAACTTTTTGACTTTGACCAGGAATTCAACCAAGTTTGACCTAAGGGCATTTTGGGTAATTTGAATAGTAGCTGAGATTTGGGTCCCTGTTAATTATATATGTAACCGATAGAGATAGCTTTTGGAGCAGTGATTGGTGCAACTATTCTTTCAGAATGTGAGGTGAGTCTCCTCACTGTACTTGTAGGTCGAAGTCACCAATGGAGGTCCATTAGATTATGTTGTAGGATAGCAGTGGTCTTTGTGACTCTTACTGATATGCCTATATATGCTTGTTGTCTTTGTGACTTTTGCTACTATGGATGTATGCTTAGTTGTAGGGGTGAAATAGACTCGTACCGATTGATGGATACCAAAGGAGTCGAAAGAGACTCAAAAAGTCAGAAAGGACTCAGAGAGTCAGAAGAGACTCAGGGGTGAAATAGACTCGTTACATGTTTTAGTATGATATGTATATATGATGTGTATGTATAGTATGTGGTACTTTGGGGAACTCACTTAGCTTTATACTTACAGTTTGTGTTTAAGATGTTTACAAGTACTTCTGTTTTCAAAAGGAAGTGTCTGACTTGATCGCACTGCATTCCTGAAGAATTATTTTGCATTGACTATTTAGGATTTTACTCTGATGTTTTGAGAATACTTTTATTATGATTGTCTTTTGGGATAATGAATGAATGATTCTGACTTATTTAAATGGAAATTTTACTCGGTATTTTTGGGACGTTACAAAATGCGATGAATGATGAATATAATGCACTTATTTCTAACGGGACTTGGGTACTTGTACCTCAGCCTTCAAATGCTAATGTGGTTAATTGTGTTTGATTGTTCAAAAAGAAAGTTAATGCAAATGGATATCTTGCCCAGTACAATGCATGTTTGGTTGCTAATGGTCGCAGTCAGCAGCCCGAGATAGATTGTAAGGAGACCTTTAGCCCGGTTGTTTAGTCGGCTACTATACAGACGGTTCTGAGTATAACCATCTCTCACTTGTGGCATGTTCATCAGTTAGATGTGAAGAATGATTTTCGTCACGGCCACCTTCAGGAGACTGTTTGTATGCACCATCCCTCAGGCTTTCGTAGCACCTTAACCCTTGATCATGTTTTTCTTCTTCAAAAATCTCTTTACGGTCTCAAACAGGCACCATGGGCTTCGTATTATAGATTTGCTCATTTTATCACTCGGTTTGGGTTCATTAATAGCAAATCTAACCCATCCTTTTTATATACAGACATGGTGACAGTCTCGCCTATCTTTTACTTTATGTAGATGATATCGTGTTAACTGCATCTTCAGACAAACTCCTTCAACAAGTCATTTCCACTCCACGGGATGAATTTTCCATGATTGATTTGGGTTCTTTGAACCACTTTTTGGTATTGCAGTCACTAGAGATCACCATGGCATGTTTTTATCTCAACAGAAGTATGCCACTGAGATACTTGAATGAGCAAAGATGTCTAATTGCAAACCCGCACGCACACCGGTTGACACCACAATCAAGATTGATGGCACAGGTCCTGTTTCCGACTCGACGCTTTACCACAGTCTTGCGGGTGCTCTTTAGTACCTAACTTTTACCCGTCCAGACATCTCCTACTCGATTCTACAAGTATATCTCTACATGCATAACCCTCGAGAGCAACATTTGTTTGCGCTTAAGCAGATTCTTTGGTATGTTCGGGGCACTCTCGATCATGAAATGCAGCTATATGTGTCTCCCTCACAGGGTTAATCGCTCCACATTCGCTTACTGTGTGTTTCTTGATCAAAATCTCCTCTCATGGTCTTCAAAGCGACAAACTACCATCTCTCAGTCTAGTGTCGAAGCGGAGTATCGTGTTGTTGCTGAGACAAGCCGGCTACATAGCCCATTTAGTTTTTGTATAGCTAGCCTATTCTTTGTATTCAGCCCATGTAATATTGGTATTTATATAAATGGAAACGCGTGAGACAATTCAGGAAAAATCAGTATCATAATAAACGGGTTTTTGGTTTAATTCGTAATTTTTGTTTTTCTTCATATTAACCCCAAAATAATATCCAAACACTTATTTAACTCCAATCAATTATATTTATATTGAAAAAAAATGATTAAAAAAATTGTGTACCTAGTAATCCTTTAGATAAGCGCATGCACACCTCATGCTCGTATTACCTTGCGAATTACAAAAATAAATAAATAAATAAATAAGATAAAAATAAAAAAATCTTGAACGATTAATAATCAAGGGTCATAGAACTGTAAATTCTGTTTCACTTTTTATCCATGAAGACAAAATATCTAGATTTTTTAATTCTTCAATAGACATATTTGCTAAATAAAATAGAAGCCATATTAATTTCTAATTCGCTGCTTGAGACAAAAGTTAAAAGTCTTTTGCTAACTTCCTCTTGTAATAAGGTCGTGGATTTGTGTAGATTTAAAACTTGCTTTTAAGAAAAGTATTGGTCTTGTTGGTTAAATCTAAAGCATTGGCTATGTTTTCACAATAACTTCATTATCCACATTTATAATAAAAAAATGATATACATTACATACGGTTCATGTGAAAGGTTTATATAGAAGATCAACCATGAAGAACCTTGTGTGTGAAATTTGGCACCTTAAGTCCTTAATCATTAGGTTCATATCGTAGTGGCGCCTCAATCAATTTGGGGTTCTAAGCAAATAATTTCAAACCTGAAACCCTTAGTTTGATAAACTAACGCTTTTACCATAGGCCAAGCTTCAATTTGTTTTTATAACCCTATATATATATATATATATATATATATATATATATATATATATATATATATATATATATATATATATATATATATATATATAGGGAAATGATCAAATGATAACACCTAAAAGGTTGAGAACGTGAGAACAGTTCTGGACCAATCAACATATAAGGACATATAAGTAATTACATATTATAATTAAATTAAAATAAAATAAAATCAATCAAATTCCCTTAAATTTATGATCAGTTACCAAAAAAGAAAGAGATATTTGATTTTTTATTTTTCTTATTAATGAAATATAAAAAACATTTTTATCAAAAAAAATTAAAACTAAAATAATTTAACTTTTTTTCTTAAATTTTTTTTTCTCATATTTCATGTTTTTTTTTTCAAAAAAATTAATAGAAATTCAACCCCAAATCAATACATTTGTATTCATAAACGATTTTTTTTTTCAAAAAAACTAATAGTACTGCAATCACAAATGAATACATATCAATTTACAAGTAATCCACTTCCTTTCTTTTAATTAACTGAAAATAAATGGGGTGTAAAAATTATCATTTCTTTATAAAAGAGTACCTTTAATCATAAATAAATACACGTATTCCCACATGATTACATTGCTATTTACAAATGAATACATTGTTATTAACAAATGAATACCCTGGTATTCACAAATGAATAAAACAATACCTCTAATCATAAATAAAATACACTCATTCACACATGATTACACTGCTATTTACAAATGAATACATTGTTATTAACAAATGAATACTCTGCTATTCATAAATGAGTACCCCTCTCATGCATATCATCAAACAGCTTATGTGCACAACCTTTTACCTTGAATCTGATTACAACTTTGTGTGGCTATCTCTTCCATCAATTGTAAGGGGCTGTCACTTGAGCCTTCAAAGACCCACTTCAGCCTATCGAGTTCTGCCAAATCAAACAAGAACAAAAAAAATAGCCTATCGAGTTCTACCAAATCAAACAAGAACAAAAAAAAAACCCTTACCTATTTTTGAATCGTTGTTGCCCTTCTCGATCACCAAACAACCCAATATCGGGGCTTTGTCACCGGAGGCGGAAACCAATGGTAGACCCCACATCCCGCTGCTTCCATTCTCTTTTCTTCTTCTCTTTGATCCAGCCAATCACCAAAGGTGCCCTGTCTTCGATCCACCGAGACCGACAACCCACCCCTCCCTGCCTCCTCTTTTCCCCTCGTCGACCACGGAGATGTTCCCCTCGTCATAATGACAGCTGACCACAGACGTCGCAGACTGCCTTCACTTCCTTCCTACGTCTTTCATCGACCTGTGATGTAGGTTGTGTAGATAGGTAGTGATGGTGCAATGGAGGAAAGATTAAACCAAAAATGCATCGAGGTGGAGACTTACGATGCTCCGATTAGGATTGATTCAAATGATGTGCGATGGAGGGAGGCTGAGGGAGGAATTGATTAAAACCTAGGCATAGAGAGAGAGAGAGAAAGAAATGAAGTAGGGGACAAATAATTTGAACGACAATATGATATGTGATTGAGAAATTATAGGAACAAGTTAAAATTACAATTACCATTATAGCCTTGTGACCTTTTACAAGTTACACTTTAATATATATGGTTTTAGAATTTACGTAAATGACCCGTTTGATAATAGCCTCAGATCTGAATATTTTGATGGTCCAGATCCGTTCTCGCGTTCTCAACCTTTTAGGTGTTCTCGTTTGATCCTAGTCATATATATATAGGGAGTGGTTCAAATGAGAACCATAAAAGATTAAGAACCTAAGAACCTCATTTAATAACTAAATATACATTCTGAATATTATCAAGTATGTTAAAATCCTAATTTTTGTCTTTTTGGTAAGAAAATGGAAAAATCGTAATTTTTTTAGTCTAATATTTTTGTGCATGCATTCATTTACATTTTAACACAAAACTTTTATAAAATACAACTTTAAACAGTCCATTTACAGTTTAATACATAAAATTCACAACTTAACAGAACTTATTTTACACTAATTCCCAAATTCAAAGAAATCAAACCCAAACTTTACCACCACCAAATGCTGTCACCAACCACCTGTGCCAACATTGCAACAATTCTTTCTTCAAAATGAGATATGTATATAAAGTCAGACAATGACATGTTAAATACTATATTCATAGTTTAATAAACCGGTTTATTCATCCATTTTGAATTTAATGAAACATAATTATAAAAACTAAGGCATTCTTACATACTTATGCAACATTAAAAATAACTATATTTATAAGAAAGTTATTCAAATTTTTTTACATAAATCATTCATATTTTATTAAAAAAATTATTAAAAAAAATCACAACAACAAGTAGTCAATTCATAATTTAATTTACTCAATTATTGTTTAATATATAAAATTTAAATATATATAAAAAAATAAAACTTTAATACATAAAAATATCATATTCTTTACATAAAACATACATTTATACATTTAGATCTAAAGGTTGGTGTTTTTTCAAAATATAATTTACATAATATTCACAATTTAAATTTTATATAATTTTGTTAAAATTAGAGAAAATCATATATATGTATAATGATTCTTTCTTCTCATATTTCATAAGCAAACACAAAATTCATAAAAATTTCAAATCTTTATACAGCCAATTCACAGCTTAATACAATCATTTCACAGTTTAATACATAAAATTCACAGCTTAATACAATAATTCATAGTTTAATAGACAAAAAATATATATGCACGACTCTATTTTTTTTAACTTAATACTAACAGTTATATGTTCATATCTAAAGGCATTTTTATCTATTAAATTGTGAATTTATTATACTAAGCTGTGAACAAATTTACAGTTTAACACAACAAATTCACAGTTTAATACAATACATTCACAACTTATTTACAAGTATAATCTCATATTTCAATGTATAAAAAACTCATTTATATTTTAATACATACATAAATTATCTCATACTTCATAAACAAACATCAAAAGAAAAATATATACGTGAATCATAAAAGATTATATCTTATCTGAAATCAGCGAAGAAGATGAGTGAGGAATAGAACATATCATTACTCTACCACCATCGTCACCATTAACACTACCAACTACCATACGTTGCCATCAACCATCGTCACCACAAAGCATCAATGTCAACACCACCAACATCATTCCCTAAAAAATCAAATAAGGATTAAAAAAAAACCAAAATTCATAATTTAATTCATTATTATTTTAGACACTAATACACAACTTAATTTAATATTTCAGACACTAATTCAAAACTTAATTCAATATTTCAGACAGTAATTCACAACTTAGTGCATAAAAAAACACATTCACAATTTAATGCATAAAAATACATATTATACAAAATTTATTATAAATTCACAGCTTGATACATGCACTTCACAATTTAATATACAAAATTCACAGTTTAATATAATAAATTCACTATTTAATACATAAAAATTATATATTCACAGCTATATTTTCTACTTAAATTTTACATTTATACTTTCATATCTATGGGCTAATGTTTCTTTCAAAGTTTATTTACACAAATATTCATAATTTAAATTTTACATACTTCATTCAAAATTAGACAATATCATATATGTGTGTAATGGTTCTCTCTTCTTATATTTCAGAAGCAAACAAAAAAATTCTAAAAAATCAACAGCTTAATACAGTAATTTTAAAGTTTAATATAGTAAATTCACAGTTTAATACAATCAATTCACAACTTAATACACAAAATTCATAGCTTAATATAACAAATTCACAATTTAATACATAAAAGTTATATATTCCTAAAAAATTCACAACTTAATACAGTTATTTTAAAGTTTAATACATTAAATTCACAGTTTAATACAATCAGTTCACAACTTAATACACAAAATTCACAGCTTAATATGATAAATTTAAAGTTTAAAACACAAAAAATTCATACAAAATATGCTTAATATAGTTATTTTTAAGTTTAATATAGTAAGTTCATTATTTAATACAATCAATTCACAACTTAATACACAAAATTCAACGTTTAATATAATAAATTCAAAGTTTAATACACAAAAATTATATATTCACGACTGTTATCTCAGCCTAAAATTATTTTAAGATTTTAATTCACAATTTAATAAAGCATTTTAGGACCCTCGTTTACAGTATTTACAGCTTAGAAGTTTACTTGATTTTGTTAAAGCATTTCATCAAACATCATGTGTACACCACACAAATTCACAGTTTAATAGAGCATTTCGGGAATCTTTATTAATAGTATTCACAATTAAGATATACTAATTCACTTGGTCACAATTAAACTTAACATTGACATGACTAAATAATAATTAAAATATTAAAACATCACAATTCACAACTTAACAAACCTAAATTCATTTTATTTGAGAATAAACTACCATAATAACATACATTATAAATTAAATTCACAGAAAAAAAACTAACTATACAAAACTTAAACTTTGAATATTATTTTTATGCAAATATTATAACAAATAAAAAAAGAAACTTAAGTTCACAACTTAATAACGGTTAAAACTAAAATTATATATATATATATATATATATATATATATATATATATATATATATATATATATATATATATAGACACACACACACGACAAATGAGATTTTAAAATATTAAATTCACGCTTTAACAAAAAGGAACAATCGAAACAAAACTATTTTTTTCATAATATATATCAAAGAAGATGCAAGATTTTTAGAAGAAAATGGATTACATTATAATTATAATATAGATATATTCTTAGAACAAGTATTATTAATAATTATAATATAGATATATTCTTAAAAAAATAAACTCAAAACAAGTATAATTAATAATTATAATATAGATATACCTTGTTGTGTAGATCCCTGCAGCAAGGGCTGTGACACCCCTAACAGCCACAACCATCTTGTTCTGATCAGTTAATATTGCACGCAATCCCCCTGCAAAACAGACATGATTTAAAAGGTTTTATACATTCAAAAAATAAGAAATAGAAACCAAGATTTTATCACTACCTCCAATGTGCTCAAAGGTAGTGTTAATGGCAGAAACCCATTCTTTCTGCATTTGAACGTTCTACAAGCATTCGTTTATTCATATCTTCTGCTAATTTAGCCTCATGGGCTCTTGCTTCTGCTTCAGCCATAGCCTTAACCCTAATTGTTTCTCTTTCTATTTCAGCTTTTTCTCTTTCTGTTTGTCTACGTTGTGCTTGGATTTGCTCTTCTGTTGCTCTTCTAGCTTGTTCTTGTCTGATTGATGATTCTTCTTGCATTTTAACAAGTTCTTGGTTTCTTGTTCCGTAATGTTCATTTTCAGCCTGCAAGATTTTTGAAATTTATTTCATACCTCCATGAACTAAACCAGAAAAATATGAATTTCAGAACATGCCTGTATTCTTTTTCGTGCCAGTTCATCTTCATAGCGAGCCATCTGTGATTTTATTTGAGCTTGTTGTTAAGCTAGCTTTTTTTTTTGTATTAAATATGTATTAGAACATAAACAATTCAAGAACAAATCAAATATGAAGTTATATTACCTTATTTCAGTGAAACACCACTTCATTTACAAAATGTTTGTCGAGAAGGACATGTTTTCAAATCAAAACAGAGGATGAGATAACATGTATCAATGAAGCCAGTGAATATGACATTAAGCATAGGAAACGACATAGATCGTGGGGAAGGAATCGATCTGACCATAGGTTGCAACAACTGAGGTCTTTGGTGGTTGGAGGTGAAAAAGGTAGCTAGAAGTGGTCAGAGATGAATCCGGTGTGGAGGAGGCAGATGTGGTGGATCTCCATCACTTATCGGAGCTCTATATCTGAGAAAGGAAATTATTGATGTTACAGCACCGAAGATCAAAGAGAAATGCAGAGGGCGACGTTTTATGGCGTTCTAGCAAGGTCGTGGTCGGAGATGAAGCACACATTATCGATTCAGAGGTGTAGAAGGCCAAAATCGGCAGTAGGTGGCATCAATTGTTACAGATCTGGAGGTGGTTTAATGTTGTTGGCAACAGAGCTTCATCTAATCAACGAAGAAGGAGACGAATTGGCGGTTCAGCACTCACCGGAGTATAGATCTGAAGAAAGAAGGTTATCGATGTTAGAACACCGGAGATCAAAGAGAAAGGAGGAAGGCGATGTTTTACAGATCTGTAGGTGGTTTGATGTCAGCTGCACAGAGGTTTTCTCCTATTGCGATTGTTGTTTTCTATGGAATTACAGTTTATGTCATTCCGTGTTTTGACAAGGATTTTCCTTAATTAGTTGGTTTTTTGGTTCTTAATCTTTTTTGGTTTTCTCATTTAATATATATATATATATATATATATATATATATATATATATATATATATATATATATATATATATATATATATATATATATATAAATCTGACAGTAGAGCCCGGGGTCGTCACCCACGGGGCATCAAATTCACCACCAGATAAGATAACAAGAGATGTCCTAAGTCTTTACTTAGTTTTGCAAATTGTAGAATTGGCTTTGCGCCTATCGTGTGAGGTATCAACATTTATAGTAAGGCTTTAAAAAAGTAGCACAAATAAAAATACAAAGTAACTCTGTAAACTATTTTCTAAGGTTTTGCTTCATTGTTCTTATCATTGTAAAAACGTTGCAACTCGTATTCATTTAATTTTTGTGTCACTAAATTGATATAAACAAGTAGAGTCGAAGTCGATAATCATTAAGTAAACTATTAAAGCAGTAGAGAGATAAAATAGGCCCATAACAGTGTTGTTGTTGGGTCACAGGCCCATAAACACCTACATTTTATGAACATAAAGCTATAAAGTGATAAACAGGTCGTCAGACATTTCACTCGACAAATTCGGATAAGAAAATTAGGCGGCACCTTCTTCACTGTTCTTCCATCTGCAAAACACCAGTAAGCTCTCTTCTTCTTTGTGTACACCGTTCTGCTCTTGATACTGACAGTCAATAATCTCATCGTTTTCCATTAAATCATCCGGTAGAAGCGTGTAACCACAAGTTTATGGTCTAAAGTAAATATGGAGTCAGTTGTGTCCATAAAGCAAACCCATGAAGGGTTTTGTTCCTTTCAATGCGTCCATACAAAAACCTTTAGGAATCGTAGAGTTAGGGTTCGTAATTCGGTTGTTTTAGCTACTGGAATTCATGGTAAACTGAATGATAAAAATGGGTTTTTGAGTAAAAAGATTAAAAGGGTGTCGGCCATTTCAAAGTCGGAAACATTTACTCCGAATGGGAAGGCTGTGAATGGGGAGAAAGCCTTGAAATTGAACGGGATTAACGAGGTTAATACCAGAAGAAACTTCGAGGAGTTTGAGAATAATAACCATCTCAGAAGACTGATTAGGAATGGTGAATTGGAGGAAGGGTTTAAGTATTTAGAGAACATGGCTTATAGAGGCGACATCCCAGACATCATTCCATGTACGAGTTTGATTCGAGGGTTTTGCCGAACAGGAAAGACAAGAAAAGCCACTAGGGTTATGGAGATTCTTGAAGAATCCGGAGCTGTACCTGATGTCATAACTTACAATGTGTTAATCAGTGGTTATTGCCGAGCAGGTGAGATCGATAAAGCACTCAACGTGTTTGATAAAATGTCTGTAGCACCTGATGTCGTCACATACAACACAATCTTACGCTCTTTATGCGATAAAGGAAAACTAGACCAAGCAATGGTGGTTCTCGATAGACAGATGCAGAAGCAATGCTACCCCGACGTCATCACCTACACGATCTTGATAGAAGCTGCGTGTAAGATGAGTGGTGTAGGACAAGCAATGAAGCTTTTAGATGAAATGAAAACGAAAGGTTGTAAGCCAGATGTGGTGACTTACAATGTCCTTATCAATGGGTTCTGTAAAGAAGGCAGATTAGATGATGCTATCAAGTTCTTAAACAATATGCCATCTACAGGTTGCCAGCCTAATGTGGTGACACACAATATCATCTTGCGAAGCATGTGTAGCATGGGTAAATGGATGGATGCTGAGAAATTTGTGGGTGACATGCGGTGTTCTCCAAGTGTTGTGACTTTCAACATCTTGATAAACTTTTTGTGTAGAAGAGGGCTGTTAGGGCGTGCGATTGACATCTTGGAGAAGATGCCTAAACATGGATGTACCCCGAACTCTTTGAGTTATAACCCTTTGTTACATGGTTTTTGTAAAGAAAAGAAGATGGATCGAGCGATTGAGTATTTGGAAGTGATGGTGTCTCGTGGATGTTATCCGGATATTGTGACTTACAACACTTTGCTCACGGCTTTGTGTAAAGATGGGAAGGTTGATTTTGCTGTGGAGATTCTAAACCATTTGAGTTTTGAAGGGTGTTCACCTGTTTTGATTACTTACAACACTGTGATCGATGGGTTGTCAAAGATTGGGAAAACGGGGCGTGCGATAATGTTGATTGATGAGATGAAGGAGAAAGGGCTGCAACCGGATATAATCACGTATTCATCGGTTGTAAGCGGGTTGAGTAGGGAAGGGAAAGTGGAAGAAGCGATTAAGTTTGTTTATGATTTGGAGAAGTCAGGGGTGAGACCGAATGTGTTGACTTATAATGCGGTGATGTTGGGGCTTTGTAAGGCTAGAGAGACTGACCGGGCCATTGACTTTTTGGGCTATATGGTTGGGAAGGGGTGTAAGCCTACCGAAGCCACTTATACCATTTTGATAGAAGGTTTGGCTCATGAAGGCTTAGCTCAGGAAGCTTTGGAGTTGCTTAATGACTTGTGTTCCAGAGGTGTTGTCAAGAAACGGTCTGCTGACCAGGTGCTCGTCAAGCTTTAGGTTTTCAACAATATATAGTTATATACTTTATGTTATGTTGTCTAGTAAGAGAAGAGTTCATGTGACGAACAAGAGAAGAGTTTTTAGGTCAAATTTTGGTGCTTCAAATTCAAAATGTTTGTGGATTTTTTTTTTCTTATGATTTGCCACTACTTTTGTTGTTATTATATATATGCAAGTATTTGTTAGTTGTTAAAAGAGGGGAAGGGAAAGTTGGTGTTAATTTGGAGTAGAAAAAGAAAGAGTGAATAAGCCAAAACTAGGTCGTAGTTATACAAAACAAAACAAAATGCATTACCTAGCTACTTCACTTGGTATTATTTCTTTATTTCTCAAACAAAAGAATACAATACCATAGTCATACCATGTATTGTATTCTATCTCTCATTCATTACCACGCTCTAGGTAAAAAGAAAAAAATACCAAAGTCTACAACAAATGTATATCAACCACAAATTGATCTTTTACATTCTTTTGGAGATAGAAAGAGATGGGTTTAACTACAACAGTGTTGGCCTGGCCTCTCCTGTAACAACGAAAATTTTGAAGCAATTAATAATAATAATATGTGTAATCAGTCAAACTTAACTTAACTTAACTTAAAGATAAGATAAGATAGTTTACAGAAAGAAAAAGAAAGAAATTGATGATGAGTAACCTAGTTACCAACGGATCTAACGGCGTTTGCTCTTTGTTTTGGTGATCTTGGATTTCCCATGTTGTTGTTGTTGTTGTTCGTTAGGTGGTTTCCAGATAATATCTTCAAGATTGTTACAGAAATTCTTGTAAAACTGCATGCAGCCACCAATATTATATTATTATTTAAGATAAGAAGAGTCAAAATTTTCATTTTTCAACCTAAAAAAATACTCCCTTAAAATTAATAAAAGAAGAAGCACCTTAAGGTATTCAGCACCATCTCCTGCTGCTTTCTGAATGTCAACCATCACAAAATTGGAGGTCACTTGAAAAACCTGCTTTCAACAATTCATTACTTGCTTTCTTGCTATATATATATATATATATATATATATATATATATATATATATATATATATAATATATATATATATATATATATATATATATATATATATATATTATATAATAATATCCCTAAGTAATTAAGATGAAAAACTCACTTCCAAGATAACAGAAAAATGGGACTTCTTATTAGCAGAAAGCCCTTCTACTCTCATCTGAAAATAATACAATAAAAAAAAGAAAGTAAGCTATAGAGATTGTAATTACTATTGTTATTGATCATTAATAATCTATTTGTATGTAAACTGTAAAGATAGTGTGTGTGTGTGTGTGTAACCTTGTAATTTCGAATGTGTGTCTTGAAGCTCATCGACTGAGCAACAACTTCCATACTTGATAACACAATCTTTGCGGGTTTTTGAGAAACAAACCGAGTTATGTGCGTCACAGGGTCCTGTCAAATGCAAGCAAGCATATACTTTTCACATAAATTTCATTTTCTTAATTCCTAATTTCAAAAACCGATATCAATTTACTGTTTAAAACATATAATTTTGAAAAACTATTTGCATGCATGTATTTAAGATTTGTGGGGTGGGGTGGGGTAGATAGAATTCAAACCTGACCACGGTCAAACATGGAAGACAGGTTTAAGCCCTGAGACAGGATTATCATATCAAATGCATTAAGAGACAGAGGACATGCATCTTCATCTGTTTGTTGCTCATCACCACCTCCCTCTTCCTACATACATACATGATATGCAGCTGTTAGTATTATTTTTAGCATTTCATTGTTTGTTTGTGTTACCATAATATGAAATTGACGTAAGTGATAGAATAGGTTTTGGGTTTTACCTCAGAGTCATCAAAAACAGCATTTACATCATCCAGATTAACATCTTCATACTCAACAACTCTAGCAGGGACATAATTCTTTTTGAACCATTCATCATTCCTTATTTCTTCAATACCAATACGCTGCACATAACCATCACATCATTAAATTAACAGTAGTCCTACTAACCAAGTAACCAACATCATGCAAGATGGACTGCTCACAGTGTCAGGATTTGGATCTAAAATTCGATGAATTAACGATTTTGCCCCTACTGGGAAAAATGACGGGCATGAAAATTCAGCTTTATCGATCTGCACAAACAAACAAACAACCAAAATTATTCTACCTTGGTAAAGAAAATCCAACAAGACAGATAGTAATAATAATAATAACTTGTGACATGCCTTATTATACAACGTGGTGAGATCCATTTCATCAAATGGGAGGTATCCAGCCATCAGTACATATAGGATGACCCCACATGACCATACATCAGCCAAAGCACCATTGTAACCTTTGTGACTCAGTACCTAAACCACACCATCAACAAAGAATGAAGCAATGGTAAATATGCATGTAGGTAAACACTACAAAAAATAAATTAAAAAAATAAATAAATAAAGGATAAGTTGCACCTGTAATTACCTCTGGTGCAACATAGTTGGGAGTTCCACAGGTTGTTCGAAGGATACTGACACCCTGCAAATATATATAAATTAAAGATGGACGACACGATACTGAAAGAATGTATTCCAAAATCTTACCTCTGCAGGCAATGCACTGAGTCCAAAATCTGAAATCTTTAAATTTCCTTGGGAATCTAACAAAAGATTTTCAGGCTGCAAAAGGAAAGTAAGAGGTAAAACAAAATGATGAGAATCCATTGAAGATGATGACCTGAAAAAGTACCCAACACCTTCAGATCTCTGTGATATACTCCTTTACTATGGCAATACTCTACACCATCAATCAGCTGCTGAAAGAATCTTCTAGATTCTGCTTCACTGAGGCGTCCATGGTGGACCTGGTCAACATGCATTACATCTATGAGACCAAGGATAATACCAAAATACATCCATTTCACCTTGCTTGGAGAATGGAGAATGGAGAATGGAGACTGGAGACTGGAGACTTACAATTTTATCAAATAGCTCACCCCCTGTGATAAATTCCAAAATTATGTATATTTTTGTGCGGCTTGCTAGCACCTAAACCAAAATTTTACATTAGTCAACAACAGACTTGATGATGATTCTTTCAAAATGTTTAAACTAGAGTATCAACAGAGCTTATATATAGCCTGGATTATGAGATCATGCCTCATGCAGCCGAACAACATTGGGATGTCTAACCAGCTTCATGATTGATATCTCTCTCTTGATCTGCATGCAGTTATAAGAATAAATTTTAAGGGAGCTTTTAAGATTATGAAAGAGGTTAATTGTTGAAACCAAGTAAATATTGTGCACCAGTATATGTATGGTTAAAGTCTTAGGTTACATTGTATGTCATCAACTGTGTACAAAAACATGTCAATCATAAAGAAAGTTTCCAGCACTATGAATGCAACTATATATAGCCTTCTTCCATAACGAATATGGTTTTGATTTTTCTTTTCAAAGCAGAAACTTCACCCCCCTTCTCCCATGATGTTTTCACTCTCAAAGTAAGACTATTACTATTTGGCAACAACTTTGTTTATTTGTAGCACTTACTAAATTCATTGTAGTTACCAAGTTTTTTTCTGAAATTAAGAAAGTCATAGCTACATCGTATCTAAAAAGTAGTGCAGTAGAATGTCAATGATTTTCTGGAGAGCTATACCTCTGTATGCAGACGTACCAAAAAGCAGATCAAAACCCTAATCAAAACTTAAAATCTTTGGCCAAAGACTAATCATGCAATGTAATTATATAACTGAAAGTAACATCACCATTAGCGTTCGATTGGAACAGCTACAATTGACCCATTTTAACCTAATTTTCAGATCAGCGTATACAAACAAGTATAATGATACAGAGAAGAAGAAATTCACCTGGTCGACCATCTTGTGCTTGATTATGGTAGCTCGATCGAGGAGTTTCATAGCAACACTTTCACCAGTCTCTGTATTCTGAGCAAACTTGACCTTCGCGAAGGTTCCTTCACCGATCGTCCTCCCAACCTCATACTTGCCAACTTTCCTCACCACCATCTCTACACTCTTCTAACTATTTCTTTCTTCAATTCAGCCAAATTCTTGTAGCATTTCAAGTAGGGAGTAAACAGTAGCACAGGATCAAAATCAGATTTGTGAGAATTTCTTGTCTAGTTTCCGATTCGATTAATGTCTTCGAAAAAAAGGGGAAAGTTTGGCAAATGAAAGAAAATTAAAAGACAGAAAGGCGGGTTTGACGGAGAAAAGGGATAAGATATATAGAGAGATAGAAAGTGGGGTCTACAGGCTACTGATTTAGAGAATAAACTTGAGTTGAAGGGAGGAGTGGGTGGGATTGATGTGAAAGGAGGATTGTGATGGCGAGGATGGGAGGAGGCGACGGCCGGAGGAAATTAATTGAGAATATTGATTGGACGGTGTCGGTAGGTAGTTAACCACACCGGTTTATTTAGGCACCACGGATAGTTTAGTTGCATCTCTACGACCTCGCAATAAAACATAGACCAAGTATTTATTGATTTATTTAATATTTAATATTTTTACTATTAATACTTTATTCTCATTTTATCTTTGAGTAAATTACATAAATGGTCCATGTGGTTTGGTTTATTCCGCAAGTTTGATCCAACTTTTAAAAAATCGATAGAGATCATTCACGTTTTGAAGAAAATACATGGCGGTTCTTGATCCATATAAACTTTATTGAGTTATCCTTTTCAATTCTTTTCTTTTTAATTTTTTACCAAATTATATCTTTTAATAATATAAAAATAAAAGAAATGTCACCTCATCTAACTCCATCGACCTCTCTCTTTATCTTTTCTCTTCCATGTTTGAAGTGAAAGATAATCGAAGCAATCAATAGAACTATAGCGCTCATTGTTAAAGAAGTTGGTAGCTAGAAATGTTACATGTTGAAATGTGATTATATCACATTAGAACATGAAGGAAAATATATTCCATTCCGGGATTTGATTCTAAGAGACCTGAGTTTAAGCGTTGCGACACACGATGAGAGGTCTTTGAAACGTGGTCCATCGGTCTATCGTGGAAATCAAATAACTTATCTTAAGTTTGTTAAGAAAGTCTCCAATAAGGATCGAGATTGTGACTTGGAAGTCATAATTGAAAGTCTAACACGAGATAGAGGGTGGATTCAAGATCGAGCACCGCCTGCAGTTAAAGAAATCCAAGAAGTTAAAGAAATCCAAGAGTTAGATGTTAATTTAAGGGAACATAGAAGTTACAGTTATCACCTAGGATGAAGAGATAATGTGTGGAGTCATTATACAATCCATGTTTCGTTGATGATTTTAGGACGTAATCATCCTAAGGGTGAGATAATTGTAACGCCCGCAGATTGGGGCTAGTAAAGTTATAGACAATGAGCATAAAAAAAAAAGAGTTTTTGATGGAAGATTATTTAGAATGGGTAATTTTAACCATGTTGTAGAATACGTCACAAGGGTTCCGTATATATAAAGAACGCCGAAATCCAAGTTATAACGAAGAAGTTATGACCTGTCAAAATTTCGCGACAAAACCGGCACGACGCTACGTGACGTAAATAGTGAATATACGATAGAATGATTTTTGGCCTTAGCGATCTAAACGAAAGTCGTAGATTTTGTTAAACTAATAGCATACATAAAAAGAACGTCCAAATCTGACTTCGTATGAGGAAGTTATGATTTTTCTAAGTTTCAAATCGGTAGTGCGCAGCTCGGAGTCCGAATATTAGATCGAGCGACTTTTGGCCGACACAATCTACACGAAAATCAAAGATCTCGTTAATAATAGCGTACCGGTAAAAAGACAGGCGAAAAAAGACGTCATATGAAGAAGTTATGAATTTTTAACGAACTATTCATGTCTCGGACTGTTAAAAATATAACTTTAAAAATAAAGTCAAAATTAGCCAACGGAATCTAAACTATAGTTGTAGAGTACGATCCCACCTACGCGTGGATATAAAGAACGTCAAAAACGGAGCTCATATGCGAAAGTTATGAATTTTAGAAGTCGGGAAGCAAATTTGCGAAGCTATTGCGAGAACCGGTGACGTGGCACAATCACAGTCGTCGCTTGTGGCCCACGGCCTTGCTTTGGATGGAGACACTTGGCCTCGCATACACACCGCATAGAAGGAACGCCCCGCGTTCAGAATCACTTGGTCTCGGAAGCTCCACGTCGCACCAAGCTAGCTCGGAAACGTCCTCGTACGAACGCCCAGTGTAGCCGAGAACGCCCAGTGTACCCCTCGCATGAACGCGCAGCGTTCCCAGCAGGTCTCGGCCTATAAATAGATGCGAGGTGCAGCCGGAAATATCACACTTTTTTCCACTCCTTTCTCTCTTTACTCTCTCTTTAGCCTTCCTAAACCCTCCCAAATCCTAGGGAACCCCCTAGCACCCGAAGGAAGCCCCGGAGCTCCCGAAGGCTCCAAGAAAAAGAGTTTTTCGGCTCGGAAACGCTGCTCCAGCGAAGTCCGGTTTTTAATAAAAACCCGATGTAAGTGAGATATGTCTACCATACTTTAAATATAGCTTATATATAAATATAATATCGTTATTATGAACCTATAAATAAGATTTATTAGTAATTCAAAGTCGTTATACTAATTGATCTACTTATGGGGATGATGTATAGGCTGTGATTTAGTGAGGTGTTTAAAGTGAGATTTCCAAACAGTATACTTCATATACCAAACAGACCATACCTCCGATATGATCCTACCTGGTTGTTTCTTATTTGATAGATCATGAAGTAGACTTTGAGTTAATGATGAATCTAGACTAATAATTAATCGCAATGAATATTAGACTAAAATCTAGTGGTAATGATACAGGTTTCGTCGAAGGAAATCATATTGTTCAGAAGCAAAGCGCTGCTCGAATTTCGAGTCGTCACTTTAACAAGTGAGTGCATAATTACTTTCATCTTGCACATAAATATGAAGTATTTTATATAAATTACGTGCTATGTGTGCATATTATCGGTATACATGATATCTATGTTGGATGAACGATTTTATACATGTTTTAAATTATTTAAACTGTATATGTATTTTATATCTACAAAATATGTTGGGTAAAACATGGGTAGATGAATATATGAGTTGGATGATGAGATGAGAGGTAATATAGACCATGAGATAAGGGTGAGAGGTGAACAATAAGAGAAGTCTTTTACCCAAGCGTTAGCCCATCATCTAGCAGAGTATGGATGACAATCACGGACTATTCTAGACAATCCAGTGGAACACTAGTAGGCTCATAACCTGTAGGTGTTGTGAACGATGTGTTCACCGGTGTACTCTAAAAACCCATTGACATGTATTGCGAGTGGACTCTCGAAAATGATACTGTCAATAAACGAGATAAACCCTGGCGACTATGCAGACTTAGTGCCTAAACATTCATTAGAAAATATTGTATAAACACGTCATCTCAAAACCAAGTATCATATTTGAAACCCACAACCATGAACAGATGTCATATCAGAGTACAATCCCAGAAAACACCGTGCGGAAAATCATATGTGTGTGTGATGCCATGTTACGCCGTCGACTCCTTCCCCTTAGATGAAGAGGTACCTGAAACCAAAAACTGAAACCGTAAGCACAAAGCTTAGTGACTTCCCCCATCATACCACATACCATACAATACCATCGGTATCTTTCAACCGGTAATCGTCATCGGTATCTTTCAACCCCTACCACTAGCATACAATAGCAAGATATAAGCACACAGTCAGACATATCCGGGTACTGACCTACCCCTTGGTCCTAAGGACCACTATCAGGGAAACTATCCATATCATATAACATATCATACAGATATAACTCATAACCAAACGCATACCAGACCAAGATAAATTATCACAAAGACAATTCTCTTCTAAATACTCCTCAATGGTGGGTCGGCATTGTGGCCTTAGACCCACCCCTACTGGAAGGTAACTCACCTCGTGGCTGCTGAATTGTGCAGGAACCCTCTGACTGCTGCCGCTGCTGCTCCGGAAATCCTCCGATTATAATTCCCACAAAACACTTAGTCAGAAACTGACATCTACCCTTAGGGTAAAATGACCATTTTACCCCTTAACCAAGTCAAAGTCAAAGTCAACTTCCAGTTGACCTGACTCGTCGAGTTGACTCGTAAACTCGCCGAGTCCCTATCCTTCCATCAGACCTCATACCCTTCTCTACTCATCAAGTTAGGCGACAACTCGACGCTTTTTCCTTTTAAATGAACATCGACTGAATCCACATCCGACTCGCCAAGTTGTATGAACAACTCGTCGAGTTACTCTTCATCCAATGAACACGTTTTGTCCTCGACTCGCCAAGTTGATGAACAACTCGCCGAGTACCATGAAGATTGTCTTGAACTCGCTGAGTCCGTTCATGCACTCGCCGAGTACCATGAATTCCCAAAACACTTTGCTTAGTCCAGAACGTTGGGTCACTCCCCGGGACTCCTAAAACCCTTCCACACTCAATTGGCCCTTATGACCCTCACTGATATGGGACCAAAACCCTTGGACTCGCCGAGTCTATCACATCCCTTATTAAGAACTTCGATTTCTGATGTACAACACTTAACCAAAAGATAGATCCAGTCCCCTAAACTCAATCTAGCATGTAAAATTACAAACTTTACGTGCATGCATGGGACATTAGAGCTTAAAAGGCTCTAAAATGGTTCTTTTGTTGCGTGGGGCCTTCCTTGGTGCAAAAAGCAACCTAGATCTGACTTGTGACTCATAAATGACATGATACAGAAGCCCAAACCCCCACATGGTTGGCCACCAAAAATGGCTTATAAAAGCCCTAAATCACCTCAAAGAGGGATCTAACAAATGAATGAGCAAGGTTCAGACTTTATACCTTCCAAAGACTGCAAATGATGAACCAAACTCGAATCCTTCAGTCCCCTCTTGATCCTTCTATGCTCTTCCTTCTTCCTTGAGGTCAAAACTCACAAGAATCACTCAAAAAGCCTTAGATCTTCTCAAAAACGGCTAGGGTTTGCTATGAGGAGTGTTTGGAAGCATAAAGGGGAAAGGAGGCTGCATAAGGTTGTTTAAATAGGGTGCAAACCCCTGGATTAGGGTTTTTGTCCAAACAGCGGCTACTCGCCGAGTCCGGGACTTGACTCGCCGAGTCCGCAGCTTAAACCCCGCGCCTCATCCCGCTTCTACTCGGCGAGTCAGTCCTTTGACTCGCTGAGTCCAAGGCTAAAAATGCAAAAAAAAATGAAGATTTAATAACAGAATACATACCAAGAACCAGGTGCTACAAATCTCCCCCACTTATTTTAGACTTCATCCTCGAAGTCTGTCGCTCGATCCTGAAACAGCTCGGGGTAGAGCTCCATCATCTCACTCACCGGCTCCCAAGTCCACTCCGACCCCTTCCGGTGCTGTCATTGCACCTTCACGAGTTCTACTCTTTTGTTCCTCAGATCCTTCGACTTCCGGTCAAGGATCGCTACAGCCCGCTCGATGTAATTCAGGATGCCATCAACATGAATGTCCTCCAAGGGTACCACCCCGTATCGTCCACTAGGCACTTCCGCAGCTGAGAGATGTGGAAAGTGTTGTGGATCTGATTGAGTTCGGCTGGCAGATCCAACCGGTATGCCACCTTGCCCACCCGGGCTACAACCATGAACGGTCCGATATACCTTGGGCCCAACTTGCCCCGCTTCCTGAATCGGATGACACCCTTCCATGGAAATACCTTCAGGAGAACCATATCCCCGACCTGGAATTCCAGGTCTTTCGTAAAATCCTTTCGTTTAGATTTTTAGGAACCATTTTATTGTAAAAATCTTTTAGCCCCTTAGTTTGAGTCCAGACACCCCCGAGGGTGTGTCCGAATCTCTCAAACCAGGGCTCTGATATCAACTTGTAACGCCCCAAAATTCAAACCCAAAAATTTCATTTTTGATTAATTAATTCATAAAACATTCATTAGAAAATATTGTATAAACACGTCATCTCAAAACCAAGTATCATATTTGAAACCCACAACCATGAACAAATGTCATATCAGAGTACAATCCCAGAAAACACCGTGCGGAAAATCATATGTGTGTGTGATGCCATGCTACGCCGCCAGCTCCTTCCCCTTAGATGAAGAGGTACCTGAAACCGTAAGCACAAAGCTTAGTGAGTTCCCCCATCATACCACATACCATACAATACCATCGGTATCTTTCAACCGGTAATCGTCATCGGTATCTTTCAACCGGTAACTGGGGACTATTCCACCCCTACCACTAGCATACAATAGCAAGATATAAGCACACAGTCAGACATATCCGGGTACTGACCTACCCCTTGGTCCTAAGGACCACTATCAGGGAAACTATCCTTATCATATAACATATCATACAGATATAACTCATAACCAAACGCATACCAGACAAAGATAAATTATCACAAAGACAATTCTCTTCTAAATACTCCTCAATGGTGGGCCGGCATTGTGGCCTTAGACCCACCCCTACTGGAAGGTAACTCACCTCGTAGCTGCGGAACTGTGCGGGAACCCTCTAATTGCTGCCGCTGCTGCTCCGGAAATCCTCCAATTATAATTCCCACAAAACACTTAGTCAGAAACTGACATCTACCCTTAGGGTAAAATGACCATTTTACCCCTTGACCAAGTCAAAGTCAAAGTCAACTTCCAGTTGACCTGACTCGCCAAGTTGACTCGTCAACTAGCCGAGTCCCTATCCTTCCATCAGACCTCATACCCTTCTCTACTCGTCGAGTTAGGGGACAAATCGACGATTTTTCCTTTTAAATGAACATCGACTGAATCCACATCCGACTCGTCGAGTTCATCATCAATTGATACTCATGTCCTGTCTTGACTCGCCGAGTTGTATGAACAACTCGTCGAGTTACTCTTCATCCTATGAACACGTTCTGTCCTCGACTCGCCGAGTTAATGAACAACTCGCCGGGTACCATGAAGATTGTCTTGGACTCGTCGAGTCCGTTCATGCACTCGCCGAGTACCATGAATTCCCAGAACACTTTGCTTAGTCCAGAACGTTGGGTCACTCCCCAGGACTCCTAAAACCCTTCCACACTCAACTGACCCTTATGACCCTCACTGATATAGGACCAAAACCCTTGGACTCGCCGAGTCTATCGCATCCTTTACTAAGAACTTCGATTTCTGATGTACAACACTTAACCAAAAGATAGATCCAGGCCCCTAAACTCGATCTAGCACGTAAAGTTACGAACTTTACGTGCATGCATGGGACATTAGAGCTTAAAAGGCTCTAAAATGGTTCTTTTGTTGCATGGGGCCTTCCTTGGTGCAAAAAGCAACCTAGATCTGACTTGTGACTCATAAAATGACATGATACAGAAGCCCAAATCCCCAACCATGTTTGCAAACATGGTTGGCCACCAAAAATGGCTTATAAAAGCCGTAAATCACCTCAAAGAGGGATCTAACAAATGAATGAGTAGGGTTCAGACTTTATACTTTCCAAAGACTGTAAATGATGAACCAAACTCGAATCCTTCAGTCCCCTCTTGATCCTTCTATGCTCTTCCTTCTTCCTTGAGATCAAAACTCACAAGAATCACTCAAAAAGCCTTATATCTTCTCAAAAACGGTTAGGGTTTGCTATGAGGAGTGTTTGGGAGCATAAATGGGAAAGTAGGTTGCATAAGGTTGTTTAAATAGGGTGCAAACCCCTGGATTAGGGTTTTTGTCCAAACAACAGCTACTCGCCGAGTCCGGGACTCGACTCGTCGAGTCCGCAGCTTAAACCCCACGCCTCATCCTGCTTCTACTCAGCAAGTCAGTCCTTTGACTCGCCGAGTCCAAGGCTAAAAATGCAAAAAAATGAAGATTTAATAACAGAATACATACCAAGAACCAGGTGCTACATGGCAGCTGTGCCTAGAGGACGATATCGGCAGTTGCGCCTAAATAAAGAATGTCATAATTCTGGCAGTTGCGCCTAAATGATAATATTAGCAGTTGTGTTTGACAGCTGTGTCATTGGCAACGATGGACTTCGTGCCTATTTCTCAGGATAATCCTTAGGAATGAATGAACGAGGAATAGTTGATTCTTAGGGTAGATCCTTAAGAGTAAATAAGATAAATAGGGATAAGTAATTGGGTTGATTGTTTGATGTTTAAACGTAATAATTATATTATTGTGGTTTGAAAACCCTATGTACTCACCAGGTTTCCCAACCTGACCCACTCAAGTTTATTATGTGTCGATATGAAGCCACTTTACACTGAGAGATTTAAAAGAGATGTAGATCACTAGTGTAAATGAATGTAAGTTCTGTTTATGCTTGTGTTTTTGTATTGACGATGACATCCCAATGTTTTGAAAATGAATAAAAATACATGTGTCATGTAGATACTAGACGAATTCCCGCGCGTTGCGCGACGTTTGTTAAAATATATTGTTAGAATATTGAAAAATATATGTTTATAGTGGTTATGTTATTGACATTAACTTTTAGTTAAATTGAGATTACAATTTAGATTTTGCATTTATCACTACAATTTATCACTTTTAACTATTTACAAAATATTCTTTAGTTTTTTAATTTGAATTGAAATTTATATTTAAGTTAACATTGTCATGTTGTATTTAAATTAACAATTTAAGTATTTTGTTAAAACTGTTCAAAAGTTGTAGCTTTAAACTAATAATGGTTTACATACAACAACATATTAAATCTAATAAATTAAGTATAATATGTTAAAAGTTAAAGACATAACTTTACAGGTAGAAGTAAATATATTATTTAAAATTGAAATTTAGTTTATTTATGATTACATTTTAGGTTTGATATTTATTTAACATTATTAACCAACTTATAATCATTATTAGAAAGACAATATAATTAATCATTTTTAACTATTTACAAAATATTCTTTGGGTTGTTTAAGTTAAACTAAAAGTTATATATAAGTTGACCATGTAATGTTATATTTAAATTAATAATTTAAGTATTTTATATAAATTGTTCTAAAATTGTATCTTTAAAATGATAAGAATATATTAAAACTAATAAATTAAGTATACTATGTTAAAAGTTAAAAAACACAACTTTTTAAGTAAGAGTAAATATATTATTTTAATATTAAAATTTAGTTTATATATGATTACACTTTAAGTTTGATATTTATTTAAGCTTGTTAACCATTTATAATCATTATTAGAAAGAAATTGAAAAGTCATGGGAGTTTCAAATGAATGTGGTGAAAGGAAAATGTATGAGAGTTTCAAATGAATGTGGTGAAAGAAAAAAAATGCTTCCTTTATAGTATAGTATGATATGATATGATATGATATGATATTAGGAAACTCATTTCAAAATTCAAATTTACATTTTCAAATTATATGTTAAATTTTGAATTTATAATAACTTTAAAAATTTGATATATCTCTTATCTCTTAACTAATAATTTATTTAAAATAATTGATTAATTTTATAACTGTGGTTCCCACGGGTTATAAACTAGTATATATATATATGCATGCAAAGAGAGATAAAGAAATGGACAAAATATCGTTTGATATATACGTGTGTTGGAGACACTACAAAGTTGCAGACTTGTAGTAAATAGACAACATATATATTTTAACTGAGTGATCATGTGGGTTCTTACAAGGGAAAATAAAACAAGCATGGTATTAAATAATAATACATATATTCTACTGTTTTGAAAAGGGCACATCACTTTTAAAAAGGACACCATAATGTAACCGAAAGAAGAAAAGATATCGACTTTCCCCGGGAAAATGACTTAGGAGGGTAATTACCTCTTATCCGTGTTCACATATTAGCATCTTCTTCTTTTTTGTACATAATAAAACAACTAACTTGTTTTAACTGTTTAAATTACACCGATATTACCGGCTAATACCTGTTTTAACCGGTAACTCAAATGGAAAATGACTTAGGAGGGTAATTACCTCTTATCCGTGTTCACATATTGACAACTTCTTATTTTTTGTACATAAGAAAGCAACTAACTTGTTTTAACTGTATAACATCCCAAAAATCATGACCATAAATTTTGTTTTTAATTTAATACTAAAACTATAATTGTCAAACCATTAATTTAATACTCCGGCATCGGGCCCTACTTGGCATCGAGCCCCGCTTGGTATACAAATCTGTCTCTCTTAGGCCCCGCCTGTCTTCGGGTCCCGCCCGCTAAACACATACAATCATATAACATGCTAACACATAAAGAAACATACTCTACTGTATCCTTGTCATAAGAAACATACTTTGCTAATAATGAGATACGGAACATCGTCCGTACTCAGCTAGTGATGAGATACGGGACCTTGCCCACACTCACCTCTTTACCAGACACATACAATTATCTAGGGATGAGCAAACCGCCTCGGAACTGGCGGTTCCGGTTCCGGTTCCTAAAGTTATTGAACCGACTTAAGCGGTTCCGGTTCCGGTTCTCGTTTTTTCGAAACCGCTACCCGCTGGGTACCCGCCGGAACCGGTTTATATATATATATATATATATATATATATATATATATAATTTCATATAAATGTATGTTATTTAGACCGGTTTAGAATATATTGGTCCGATTTTGTCCGTCTTTGGTCCGAATTAATTTGATTTGGATCGAACTAAATTGCGGTTTTGTCGAAAAAAGTTAACAAAATTAATGCGATTGGGTTACCCGCTCCCGGAACTGGAACCGCCGGTTTCGGGACTGGTTCCAAACATTTAAGAACTGCCTAGAGCGGTTCCGGTTCCGGTTCTAACTTTCTAGGAACCGCCGGTTCCGGTTCCGATTTTAGCCAAATGAGGCGGGTACCCGCCTACGCTCATCCCTATAATTATCACACAGACAACAAGTATAATCTAACATGCAAACATTCCTCGGGCATCCGCCTGACATCAGACCTTGGTCATGAATAACATACTAGCTTACAATGCCTAGGGCTAGCCCCCTGGTCTTCCTACTCATTGACTACATGGGCTGGCATTATGGCCTTAGACCCATTCACACAGTGAGGAGACTCACCTTGCACTGCTGAAGCCGTGGCTGGAACTAGCTAAGTACGGACGAAGTTCTGTATCTCATTATTAGCAGAGTATGTTTCTTAGGACATAATACAGTAGAGTATGTTTCTTTATGTGTTAGCATGTTATATGATTGTATGTGTTTAGCGGGCGGGGCCTGATGCCGGGCGAGGCCTGATACCGGAGTATTAAATTAATGGTTTGACAATTATGGTTTTAGTACTAAATTAAAAACAAAATTTTTGGTCATAATTTTTGGGATGTTACGCAGTTAAAACAAGTTAGTTGCTTTCTTATGTACAAAAAATAAGAAGTTGCCAATATGTGAACACGTATAAGAGGTAGTTACCCTTCTAAGTCATTTTCCCTTTGAGTTACCGGTTAAAACATTTATTAGCCGATAATATTGGTGTAATTTAAACAGTTAAAACAAGTTAGTTGCTTTATTATGTACAAAAAAGAAAAAGTTGCCAATATGTGAACACGGATAAAATATAGTTACCCTCCTAAGTCATTTTCCCGACTTTCCCCTCTATCTTTTGAACCGATTTACTAACCGGTTTCACTGGTCCGAATTGGTTTACATAAGTTTGACTATTTTCATGTGAGAACCGGTTTAGGCCAAACCTGGTTTGACTCTATTTATTAAAACCAAACCGGTTTGAGAAAAAACACCAATTTATGCATCTCTAACTCTACGTTGAAAAATAAGCCCATTTCATAGCCGATATGGTAAAATTGTAGGTGAAAAAACCCAAATGGCATGTGAGAAGAATGACTTGTGATCTGAATGACTAATTTTGATCGAAATAATAGTTTTTAGCTATTTCTAACTAAAAAGTCTGTTGGCTATATTTATAATTTTTTAAAAATCTATTTTAACATATTACTAAAAAAGAAAAAATAGAAAGTCTTGGATTATGATGAAGTAAAAGAGAAAAAGAGTACAAGTTTTGAGGAACCGAAGAATAGGGCAACGAAGTTCGAAATCTCCGAGTCCGATATCCTCTTTTAAAATGTGGGAGCGAGCGACGACACAAACACGACTCTGTGTTTTCACCGTTTCCGTTTCTGCTTTAAAACCCTAGAAAACCAGAGACAAGAACTTCCCAATTTTATCCTTAGGTTACAATTTACACACACGAGGGCTAGACATGGCTGCTTCACAGCGAGAGCAAGCGCTCTCTCTCCTGGCCGCTGCAAATAACCACGGAGATTTGGCGGTGAAACTTTCGTCTTTGAAGCAAGCCAAAGATATTTTATTATCCGCGGATCTTTCGTTGCTTTCCGACGAACTATTTCCGTATTTGGTTGAGCTCCAGTCTTGTCATGAAGCCCTTGTCCGAAAAACCCTTGTCGAGTGAGTTTTCCATATGTTCAAATATCTTATAAGTTTCCTGTGAAATTCGTGATGTAGTTGTAATTTCTTGACAATGCGTTGCCCTACAGAGGCTATATCTTCGTGGTAATGGATTATTGCAAGTGAAACGTCTTTTGTTTGTTGGGGATTCATGTGAAGATAACAAAATTTGGGATGGGTCGCAAGTTTATGCTTTAATTGGAACATCTGATAGCCTATGATTTTAACAATATAAGTGATTATTGAAATTCGTATTGGAACCGTTTACATTGACTGTCTTAATTTAGAACAAGGCATCAGAGTTTATAGGAATATATTTATATAGCTCCCTCCGCCCCCAAAATAGTTACTTTCAAATCTTTATCATCTAGGTTGATATGGTGACTGATGCACTTCATATAAAATTTATAGAAGCACTCAACTTTTTAGCAAGTACAACACTTGTGGGAAAGTTTGATGTTTAATTTGTAACAAGAGCCATAAAAGTTTTCAAATATAGTGGTACTAGCCTCGACATAAATATCAGTGTTACTAATACTGTTCTTTAGAGTTGATGGGGTGATACTTCTGTTTTACTTTTTGTAAAGATTGTATTTATGAAGTGATACTTTTGATTCACATAAGTTTATTGGAGATAAAATTGGTCATTTTTATGTAGTTTTATCATTGTAGATTCAAGGCTTTAATTATTGTAAGAAGAGTTCTCACATGACAAATAGTTCTAATCTTTGTAGTTACTTTATATATATATATATATATATATATATATATATATATATATATATATATATATATGTGTGTGTGTGTGTGTGTGTGTGTGTGTAAGTATATATATGATAAGATTCCAGTGATTCTTTTGAAATAAATTTCATACGAATGGAAGATTGAAGTTCAAAACACACATCACTGAAATTATGTCTCTGGTTTTATAGCTTTACAATATGTTTTTTTTCATGCTAATATGATCTTATGCTGTAATAGGGTGGTTGAGGAGATCAGTTTAAAAGCAATGGAGTATTCACAGCTACTGATGCAAGTCTTGTTGACACTACTAACTGATCCTGATTCTGTTGTTGCTAGACAAGCCATTGTTGCTGGCACACATATCTTCTGTGAAGTGTTGGATGCGTTAGCTTTTCAGGTTTCTTTTGTCTATTTTCTTTTATCCCTATCTGTAGATACACATGATTCTAGAGGCTTGAGCTTAATCTGAAATGTTTCCTGTACTGCTTTAATTGTACTCTTTTTTATTTTATTTTATTGCAATTCTTGTACATGGAAATTTTCTTGTGAATCTTATTTTATCTAGTTAGTCAAGTACTTGTGTAAACTAAAATGTGCCTCTCAAACTTCCACCTTGCAAATATTTCTTGAAATAATTGTTGATGAAATTTAAGAGATTTAGTATTGATTTTAAGAGAAGTTTAGCATAAGAACATTACTTCCCTGTTTTTCTGTTTTTTAAGTTCCTTGCAATTGTCAATTCCACTTAGTTTTAAAGATTTGGTTACTGATCATAGTGGTAGAGACAATGATTTTTCAGGTGCACCCATAATTATGAAAACTTATAATATGCGAATGCCATATTTCTTGTGGCACTTACTACTCTACTAGTTGATATATGAAGAAATCTGTTGTGTCTGTGTCAGCTTTCTGTTGTATTTTCTTCTAGCTTTTGTTTGTGAGAATATGTGCATTCATTCTTGCTTTACCTTGAAATCGTGAAACTTTATTTTGAAAAATTTATAGTTTCACCGGCATGGTATAGTGGAAAGATGGCTTGAAGAGATCTGGTCATGGATGATCAAGTTTAAGGATTCTGTCTTCCAAGTTGCATTGGAGGTATTATGAATTTAGCTTTCAGTAATTGAATTTTGGAAAGTGTGATTGATTGATACAATACAAACTTGCATTGATTTTGTAGGCTAGGTCTGTTGGTCCAAGGCTGCTTGCTATAAAGTTTTTGGAAACTTGTGTATTGCTGTTCATGCCTGACAATGATTCTAGAGGGCATGCTACAGAAGGTATTGGCTATTTTTTTACATCAATGTCGAGGGGTTTGGTCTCTTTTTGTTGGTTGATAATGATATAACTGAGTCTCCTTTGGACATGTAGCAGTTGCTAGAAGTGCACAGATGTTCAATATTTCATGGTTGTCTGGTGGTCACCCTGTTCTGGATTCAATTGCACTCCAGTCAGAAGCAAATAGATCCTTGTTCATTTTATTTGATTTGTTGAGGTCGCCTAGTCTTCTCCCCGGTTCCATTACAATTTCTATTATTAATAGGTGAGATATCATCCCCATTTGTCATTTGTCTGCTGCATGCATTCAATAAACATTGTCACTGCCATTTTCTTAAAATTTGCATACCATGCAGTCGCTTTGTCTGGAAACTTGATGGAAACAAATACATGCTTTTTTTTTTTGTTTGTTTGTTATAAACTTACAGTGTTTAATTCTTGTTTGTTATTTGTTGAAGGAGAATGTCTCCTTTATTTATGCTTGGCATTCATCTTTGTTTGTTCCCATGCTTAAGCAGACTACCATTATGTGCTCCTTAGTTAAGTAATGAGAATATCAGTACTTCTGAGATAGCCTTTAATAGTTAGAGTTGTATTTATGTAGAAAAGGCGTTTGTATCGGTTGATATTAGGATGTTGCAACTTGATTCTTTACCAAGGTTTTCCAGTGACAAACAGTCCATTTTTAGTGCTCATATTTTTTCGTCAGTGAGATAAATTTCAATATTTTTTGGGATTTATGGAAAAACAATTTGGCTTGGCATAAGTATCTCTGTTTCTAAAGTTAGAAGTGTTGTTGGAGGTGGAATCAGGTTGTAGTACAACTTGAAGTGCTCTTTTTGTAATATTGTTGGTTGCAGCAACGTGCAAGGTCAATCAGATGGGCATGGAATGGAACTGCTGATGTCAGCACCGGCTTCTAGCAGGCAATTTTTGATAGCTTATTTGCTGAGGGGCTTTGGTAGCATAGCAATGCAGTTTATATCTTTTAAACTGTTCTCTCATTCATTTGCTGTGTATACATACATACATACATACATACAGCCCTTGTATTGTGACAAGACTTCCTGTAAATTTAACTTAATCAACCTTTGACATACATTGAATAACCATAATCAATTAAATATCTTTTTTTTTTCAATACTGTTGATGGCTGCTTCAGTAAAATGTCCAATTTATGTTGGTTGTGGTGTTTTGTTCTTTCATTTCGTTTGTCAGATCTTTGTTATTCAGGGATGTGGTCTTTCTTGTATCCTGTTTTTAAAATGCACTCAACAGGTCCTCACCTGCTATCAACCAAATAATTATTTATTTATTTATTTATTTTTTTTTAACTCAGATCTCAAATTCTCACTTCTACTGATGTTAATCAAAGGTTTTTCTCTTGCACAAAAGGTTTTTTGTTTTTTTGCTGTGCCCAGAGAAGGCATGAATAAATATGTTGATGCAGTATGTTTTCATCCAGATTTTCTGAAATAATGTTAGGATGCTGCTGCTTTTGAAGCTGCACTTCATCTGCATTAATGAAGTCATCATTTTTATAATTAAAAAACTAATATATAATGTATTTGAATCTGTGGAAATTCTGGAAGGGTAGTGAGTTGTTGAGTACAAACGGTGCAGGCACTGGCTGGGGCTATCAAAGTAAATGAAGATTTTTCACAATTGTTGTATTGTGTTTTTTTCATCATTTCATTTTTTGAGAAACTGCACATCCATACAACAATGTGGTTCATTTTTCCAGTGGTAACATTGTTGACAAAAGGAGTTATATCATTCAGGTCCAAGAATATTAATCGACAAAAATCTATTACATTTTCCACGGAAGCTCGGTGTTTATGATCTTTGGGGACTGTCAATGCAGCTGTTCCATAATTTTTGATGCATACAAAAATGATTCAATTTATGAACACCTTTTATGCACAATATACCATATAGTTGTCCTTGAGCTGTGTTTATTTGTGTCTGAATCCTGTAATAATGAAAGTTAGTGTCCTAAAAATGAAGGTTGAACAGAAGTTTCTGCAATATAAACTAAAACTACTATCTGTTTTCTGGTTGTTGTATGGTGCAAGTATTTTGTAGGGCTTGGCAATGTGCTATTATTATACATCCTGAAAACTTGTACAAGTGGAACTAGATATGTTGGGTGAACATTTTTGTATTTGTTGAATTTATGGCACTCCATAAGTAATTGGATTTTATTTAATACAGTTTTGACCAATATTTGGCTTGATGTATCCTTGCCATCTAATTTTATGTTGAACCTCAAAATCTTTTTTGTTTTTCAGTCTTGCTATCATAGCTCGGAGGAGGCCGGTTCACTATAGCTCTGTTGTTTCTGCACTCGTTGATTTTGATGGTAATTTCATAGCAAAAGGAGCCCATAATGCCAGCATACAGTATTCTTTACGAACTGCTTACTTGGGATTCTTGAGGTGCACACACCCTGTTATCATGGAGGTAATTATAAATATTTCTTTTTCTTATACTATAATACTTGTATTGGGTAGTGCTGACGACTCATTGGTTTAAATCTGAAATCAGTCGAGAGACAAGTTGCTCAAGATTTTGCGGGCAATGAATGCTGGTGATGCGGCTGACCAGGTGATGCGTCAGGTTGATAAAATGCTCAGAAATAGCGCCCGTGATGCTCGGGCAAACAAGGTACATCTGTCTCTTTGACTCATTGGTTTAATTTTTGTTTTGTGCTTATTTATTTATTCTATCTTCTTCAGGATGAGCAACAACCATCAAGCCATATGCTTATGTCAGGTGGTGACATGGCAAGGAAACGGTCAACTCCTATGGATCAAGAACATAGTGATTCATCTTCAAAAAGGAGTCGTTATGCTTGTTCTAATGGTAGTGATGACCACTCAGTAAATGGTGTATCAGCCAAGATGCCACCATTAGATAACGGTCTCAGCCCTGTTGAACAAATGATTGCCATGATTGGTGCTTTACTAGCTGAAGGAGAAAGAGGTGCTGAATCTCTTGAAATCCTTATATCCCAGATACATCCTGATCTTCTAGCAGACATTGTTGTTACAAACATGAAACATTTACCAAAAAGCCCTCCCCCATTAACCAGACTTAGCAGCCAGCTAGTACCCCGCCCTAGTGCCGCCCCGTTGTCTCCTACACCCACTTCCAATACTCTTCTGCAATCAGATCCTAAACGTGATTCACGAAGGGTGAGTTTAAGTTTTGTCATATCATATCATTATTTTTATTGAGTTAAAAGTTGAACATGCATGCTGTTTACAGGATCCTCGTCGCCATGACCCAAGGCGTGTTGTTGGAACCCCATCAGATCATATTGTGGAAGATGCTGCACAATCTGGTCTACCAGAGTCTGATTTTGATGCCTCTCTTCTGTTTAGACAACCACAACCTACTCCACCTGTTGAAGATAAATCAGAAATTCTTATACCCAAAATAGAAACCAAGTTTCATACCCCAGAAAATCAATCATCTTTTAAGGAACAGGTTCCCAATGAACAAGTTGGTCCTGATGTGAAATTGAATATTGTTTCAGATGTAGCAATTTCTTCTGTTGACTCACATGAACAAAAGTCAACGGATATTATTACAATGACAGATGAAGGCCACCTGCCATCATCTTCATTCATGGATGATGATCAGCTCTCACCACCAGGCAGAGTGGAGACACCTGTCATGGAGGAAACATCTGTTGATTTACCTGCGGTTCCATCTTATGTGGAATTGACTGAAGAACAGCAAAGAGATGCAAGGAAAATGGCAATCAAAAGGATTATAGACTCTTATAAGCAGTTAAGAGGAGCAGAGTTTATGCAGACACGCATGGCATTGCTTTCTCGACTGGTTGCTCAGGTGGGGGTAGACTCCTCTTTTGATTGGTTAACATTTCTCCAGTTTAACTGCTTTTCTTTTTTCTCCTTTGGGGAGATATTCTTATTGTTTCTAACTTTCTTTTACTTATTATTACATATGAGTACCGGATCTTTATTTATAATGTATGATAATGATAATTTTGTAAAAGAATCCATGACACGTTTTATATGTGAGGTAATATAATAATATAATTGATTTTTTCGTGTGTAATGCGGTTCATGTTATGGTGTGTCATGCTCAAATCATTCTTATCTGATATATTCTTATCACGGGAGCTTATATAAACAACATCCATTACTTTAACTTACAAGTAATAAGGTCAAACATCAAAAACATTTCTAAAAAACTGAATGTATTAGCTAAATAACTTGGCCTTACACATTACGTTATTCAAATATTTTTCCCAAGTAGTTTGTAAACTGGAAATAGCAAGTTATCAGGTTGGTTGTGAACAGGGGCTTATAGTTGACAGAGAAATATTGTACTTGATGCTTCTGCTGCTTATTTTTTAGGAAAAGATGAGAAGAACATGTATAAGGTCATAGTTAGCCGAACAAAGAATTTTGTGGGACACTTGCAGATTTGTGTTCATTTGCCAACTGAACAGAAAGAGATAACAAGTATTATAATGATAGGGGCGTGGGGGTCATTTTTCTTTTTAATATATATATATATATATATATATATATATATATATATATATATATATATATATATATAACCTGTAAATAAAAATGCTTAAATGACTGGTACTGTGCATTACTGATTTAAGTGGAAACCTGACAGTTCTGGGGGAACACAGATTGTAAGTGAAGGATGTACAAGAACCATCTATTATATTTTATAATGTGAAACTTGTTAAATTCTCAATCTGCTGATAGAGAAAACATATTATAATGTGAAACTGCATTTGTGACATGTTGGGAACATCAAAGGCAGAATGCATATCTTTCTTGTTATCTAAATCAGTATCTTTGACCAAATTTCTTTCAATACAAAGAGTGAATATGGAAAGATGGCAATACTAAAAGCCTTGTACCAATCTTTGAAATTTGCATCAAAATAAGCAATGTTTTCTTGAGGCAGCAGTAGATAATTTCTGCATTTGTTGTTGTGCTGTCTGCAGGTTGATGCTGATGATGATGTAATTTTAATGATGCAAAAGCATATTGTCTCAGACTACCAGCATCAGAAGGTATATATATATATATATATATATATATATATATATATATATATTCTTTTCAAAATATCATATTATATAATTAATGTCAAACCTTTTTTGTGTTTTAATACACATTTTCATGATTGCACTCCTTAACCAGGGGCATGAGCTTGTAATGCATGTGCTATACCACCTCCATGCTGTCAGGGTGTCAGATTCAGCCCAAGACTCTTCAGGGGCCGTTGTATATGACAAGTTCCTTCTGGGAGTGGTAAGAAGTTGCTATTTAATTGATCCACATAAAACTTTTTTTCAAAAAAAAAAAAAAATGTATTGAGATCGACTTATCGAGCACTATATTTTTGTAGGCTAAATGTCTGCTGGATGCCTTACCAGCAAGTGATAAGTCGTTGAGCAGACTTTTTAGTGAAGCTCCTTTTTTGCCTGAGTCTGCATTTGAGCTTCTTGATGAGATATGCTGCTCAGATAATAACTGTGGAAAAGATATTCGTGATGGTGATCGTGTCACTCAAGGTCTTGGTTCTTTATGGAGCTTGATTTTAGGGCGTCCTCACGAGCGTCAGGCCTTTTTGGATATTGCCTTGAAGGTTAATTTTTTTTTCTATAAGTTTTTTAATTTTTGAAATAAATGCATTTCTCCTCACTTTGATGCATCTTGAAATGCAGTGTGCTGTTCATCCTAAAGATGACATCCGTGCAAAAGCTATACGACTGGTAAAACTTGGTACTTTTTTTTTTTTTTGATGCACAAAGTCACAACTACTTGATGATTGAGTTTTTTGTTTGTTGTATCTGTTGTCAGGTGGCAAACAAACTTTATGTAATTAGTTTCATCTCGGAGAAAATTGAGGATTTTGCCACAAACAAATTGCTCTCGGCTGTTAACAGACCAGTATCAGGTGCTGGTGCTGAGCTGTCAGTTTGTGGGGCCAATGAACAAAGACCTGAAGGGCAGGTGTGCTACTGCTATGTTTAATCATCAACTCTTGTAATGTAATGGTGTATATGTATTGATTTGAAATGAAAAACTTGATCCAGTTTCAGATGGGAAATCAAGAAACATCAGTTAGTGGGTCTCAAATTTCAGAGCCAGGAACTTCTGAAAGCGAGTCAATGTCGCCTGCACAAGCTCAACAACACCTTTCTCTGTTTTTTGCTTTATGCACCAAGGTTTGCTTTCTTTGCTTGTGTTTTGTTGTATTGTTTCTGTTTGTTACATACTAATTAATACTAATGCTGATTTTTGCAGAAACCTAGTCTTCTTCAACTTGTATTTGACAAATATGATCATGCTCCTAAGGCAGTTAAGCAGGTGGGATTTTTTTTTTCTTGTTGAAATTTTGTGATAAACAGATGTTTTGATTCATTGTGTTTCACTTTCTTTCTGATATAATGCACAGGCTGTTCATCGTCATGTTCCTATACTTATCCGGGCTTTAGGCCCATCATATTCTGATTTACTCTCAATAATATCTGATCCACCTCAAGGAAGTGAAAACCTCCTGACACAGGTGTGTTTAATTAATCTTTAAAGCTTTTGTTTTGTACTTTTGTTGTGTTGATATAATTTTATGGTGTGTGTTGTACAAGGTGCTTCATGTTCTATGTGAAGGGACGACTCCTTCGGCCGATTTAATTGAAACTGTCAAGCGTTTATACAAAACTAAACTTAAGGTGACACTGCTTTTTTTTTAAAAAAAAAAAAAATATAAATGTGATGATGTTTTTTGGAATATTGTGTTTACATGGAGTGGATGGTATTTCTGTCTTGCAGGATGCTGCAATACTTATTCCAATATTGTCTTCATTTACCAAGAATGAGGTTTTGCCTGTTTTCCCACGACTCGTTCAGCTTCCATTGGACAAGTTTCAGACAGCACTGGCCCACATACTGCAGGTTTCAATTTTATTGTGGTTCCACATTAATTATAACTGAAGATAATAATAATAATAGAATAGAAAGTAGTTTTACCTAAAAATTTTGTTGGTGGTGTGAGCAGGGTTCAGCTCATATGGGGCCCGCACTGACACCAGCAGAAGTATTGGTGGCAATCCATGACATTAGCCCTGAGAAGGATGGTGTTCCACTAAAAAAGGCATGCTCATCATATCTCATATTCATTCATTATATATATATATATATATATATATATATATATATATATATATATATATATATATATATATATATATATATATCAGTTGTCAAAATCCATGAGCCAATTTTCAAACTTTTTGCAGATAATGGATGCTTGTTCAGCTTGTTTTGAGCAGCGTACTGTTTTCACACAGCAAGTCCTAGCAAAAGCATTGAACCAAATGGTGTTATTTCTGTTTTCAACTTACAAGAAACTTAATTTTTAATTATTTCATGTCATGTCATGTGTTGAGAATACTTACTAAAGTTGATCTTTAGGTTGATCAAACACCTTTACCTCTTCTGTTCATGAGGACAGTAATCCAGGCCATGGATGCTTTTCCCAAATTGGTATCCCATCCCATCATCTTAATCTTAATCTTAATCTTAATCTTAACTTGGTTGACTTTGTTTATCGGTTTGTAACTTGTGGTTTGGTTTGGTTTCATAATATTCATGGTCCAGGTTGACTTTGTTATGGAGCTACTTTCCAAACTCGTAAGTAAACAGGTGAGCTACTTGTGTTTGTAATTGTATCATCATAAAATATATATATATATATATATATATATATATATATATATATATATATATATATATATATATATATATATATATATATATATATATATATATATATATATAGAGGAAATAAGATGGAATAAATGGTTGTGGTTGTGTACAGGTATGGAGGATGCCGAAATTGTGGGTCGGATTTCTGAAATGCATTTCACAAACACAGCCACATTCTTTTCGTGTATTATTACAAGTATGTATCTATTCCCCCCCTTGTTCGCTTTCACTTTCACATTTTGTATTTGGTTTATATTAAGTTAAATATGATTGTTGACTTGTTGATTATTATTGCAGTTGCCTTCACCACAGCTTGAGGGTGCTCTGAACAAGTATGGTAGCCTACGAGGTCCCCTTGCTGCATATGCCAGTCAACCTAATATCAAATCCTCCTTGCCTAGGTACCTACACCTACCTACCTACCTACCTTTTTTAAATCAAAATTCCAATTAGTAAATATACAAATAATTTAGTTTAATAGTTAGTGGATTTGTCCTTTTGTGATGTTTGTTCTATTAGGTCAACTCTACAAGCTCTTGGTCTTGGTCTTGAAACTGAAAGTCTTGCTTCTTCTTTCAACAACCCAGCAGACAAAAGTGCAAAAGGGCCCAACGTCACAATCATACATACTTGAAGGACTTGGATTGCTGCTCTACAATTTTCTCTTTGTTTTTCATAACCAATTACCAGTCGGTGTACAAAGAAAGAGGCATGCATGACCCCACCCTTGCTACTTTCACTTTCTTTCTCAGAGTAAATATAGTTCAAGATAGCAATCGCATCCTCTCTCTCTCTCTCTCACATGTTATGTTGCTCTTATCATCTCTCTCTCTCTCTCTCTCTGGAAGTGTATCATCCCTTAATTCCTTTTATGTTTTGTAGTATTTCATTCAGAGCTTTCTTTTTCTCTTAACGACCTTTTTGTCTTCTCAAACTACTACATTATCTATCTGTAAAATGCTTGCAATTTAATTAGGGCCATCTTCGACACATTTTGCCAACTTTTCAAAAATTTCATTCTTTTATTTATCAGATGCTTCAATTCGTATTCAACAACGCTTTCACTTTCAGGAAAATGTTATCAAATCAACTTTCACATCGATCATAAAAAAATCAACATTCTCTAGTGTGTAGTTAGTGTGCAGTGTGCTTAACACTTGCAACTACTAACCATCGATCATGAAATAACCTGTGTCTTATACACGCATATATACATATTAATTTATTACAGGTATTTGAAAACACAACACATACATCCAAACTTGCTCATAATTTGTCAACTCTCCATGGAAAATCACCTATGCCCGCCCCTAATTATAACACTTGCTCCATTTCACACCACTACTTTACTACAGTTTAATATTCTCATAACTCCTCATTTAATACATCTGTGGTTGTAGGCTTGTACTCTAAACAACCGTCACATGTGCATCATGTGCAGGATTAATATAACGTGCAGGATTAATATAACATGATAAAATAAACAATTTATATTCAAAAGAGACTTACAAGGAAAATATCACATATCTATGACTTTGAATCAATTATTCTTTAGAGTAATACAAACCAAACAATCATATATAACATACTTAATTAAATAATATACATCCACATAATATGTATTTGATTTATTTACAATGATATTTCAACCACAACATACATCAACTGTATTAACAGTATAATAAAACCAAAAGAAATATATAAAAAAAAAATCAGTTTATAACAAACTTTCAAATTAAAAGTTCTAACATTATAGCCTTTAAAAATGGTTAAAAGACCTTAAATCAACACAAACACCTTTACATTTGTTTTTTTGAGTATGTGTGTCTACTCAAAAATTGGTCTTTTTATAGTAAAATATCCATTAAGTGCTTATATATATATATATATATATATATATATATATATATATATATATATATATATATATATATATATATATATATATATATATATATATATATATATATATATATATATATATATAGAACTTTTAATACTATGTCGTTTCGGCTCTAAACTACGCAATTTTAATACAAATCATAAACTTAACCAAAAAAAATTGTTTCCTAGTTTCGTTATAGAGTCTTCAACTGATGTTGGGTTATGGTCGAACATACGAAAATACATTATATTCTTAAAAATGATAAAGATCAGATTAATTGTGATAAGAATTTGAGTTTTGAATGTGTGTATTGTATTTTATCGGATTAATTGTAGTTTTGAATATGTGTATTTTATATTATTTTTAACATTTGTTGTTTGTTTTACATCAATGAAACATAAGACAACACAAGATGGAAATGTAATTTAATTTATTTGATTTAAAACTTTACAATTTTGGTAGTTTAGATTTATTTTTGGTGGTTCTATACCTAATATTGGGTACGTAACAACCACATATTTCCTATGCCCATATATATATATATATATATGTATATATATATATATATATATATATATATATATATATATATATAGTTAGGATCATATATAATCATCAAATATTGTATGAATGTGTGACCAATTCTAGACCAATCATTATATAAGGAAATAATAATAACTTTAACAATAAATAATTATGATGAATAAATGAATCAATTAATAAGCCATTAAAATGAAACGTTACAAAAAAATAGATAATAAACAAATATATAGTGCATAAGGAAAATAGTCAAAGATATACAAATTCTAATGAAAATATATAATCATTTTGAACCGGCCACCCAGGACAAACTTACAAATTTTAACAAAACAATAATATATATATATATATATATATATATATATATATATATATATATATATATATATATATTTGTTTTTATTGAGTAAAAAAACAAAGCAATAATATGTAGCTTTCAACTTACCAAATTAACTTTATGTCCTTATTTATACTAATTTTTTAGAATGTTCAATCCCAAATATCTTCATACCTACAAAAAAAATAGAACAAGTTGAGTTCAAGTATGCTCAATCTTTTGTGAAGTGTATCATCGGAAATGTTTTTTTTAATATAAACTTTTTTTCTAATAAAGAATATATAATCTTGGTACCAAATGTTGTAACTTTTCTCTTTCTTGTTTATAGGAGGAAAATAAAACTTTTAATTGAATGATTTATTGGTTAACATGAAAAGGTAAAGATAAAGACATCCAAAAACCATAAAAAAACAAATAAAAATTCTTCAAGAACAATTACAGATTCTTAAAGAATAGTAGTATATAGTATAAATTTTGTACGTAGTCTTTAAGAATGATTATAGATTCTTAAAGAATATTAGTTAAAATTATAAATTGTGCATATTCCTTAAGAATGGTTACATATTCATAAAGAATACAGTAAATAAGTTGATGTATATTTCTTCTTTTATGTCGTAATATTCTTAAAGAATTTTAATTGTAAAAAAAAATATTTGAAAAAAATCGTATTCTATAAGAATGAAAGATTGAAAATATATCTTCATATATGTTTCATTACGTCGAATGCTAAAAACATATATTTGAATGTATTAAATAAAATATAACATTTGATTTGATTTTTATTAATTAATTTGATGTAATTAGTTGCCTAATATATAAGTAATTTTCATTTATCTCTCTTCATAAAATTTAATATTTGCCTTTATAATTAATTAAGTGTAATTATAGAGTAATTGCTAGTCCATGTTAGTAACATGTATCCTAATATCATATCCTTATATTTTTTTTAATCTAAAGGCTAAAACTTAGTCACACATTCATACAATACATGCGATTCATATTTAATCCTAACCATATATATATATATATATATATATATATATATATATATATATATATATATATAGTTAGGATTAAATGTGAATCATAAGTATTGTGTGAATGTGTGACCGAATTGTAGCCATTAGATTAAAAAAAATAAAGCGATGTGATATTAAGGTACATGTTATTAACATGTACTAGCATTTATCATATAATTACACTTAATTAATTATAAGGGCAATCAATACATTTTATTAAGAAAGAGAAATAAAAATTACTTATATTTTAGGCAAATTAATCAAATTAATTAAGAAAGTTTAAAATTTAAAAATACAAAATAATTTTTTTAAGCGTTTACAGAATTCAGGTCTTATAATTCACATTTAAAAAAAAAATCAAATTCTTATCATCTTATTCTTGAAAGAATTACTTTTATTAGAAACTGTTTTGAACATTTCCAAGGATACATTTCAATTTATGTACTTAGCATTCTCATTCTTGAAGAATTAGTCATGTATTATAAGTACGTTTATGATATTATTTAAATATAATTAGATAACTGATATTCTTGAGGAATAAAGGATGTGCATTCTCATTCTTGAAGAATTAGTCATGTATTATAAGTTCATTTACCAGATTCATTTTTAACTAATAAAGGATGTGCATTTCTACTCTTTCTTACTTTTAAGAAAACAAAATGAGTGAAATCTACATAATTCTTGTAGGATATTACTGTATTTTTACCAAATCAAAAACAGGTTAGCTCTTCATGAATATTACTTCATCAATTAGTTTCACATTTAACTAAAAAATCATAGTTTGTAAGAATATATGGCTAAAAACCATAGTTTGTAAAAATATATGGCCAAATGACAGTACCTACTTTTTACCCAATGAAAACCACATTCTATTCTTCTAAAATATTTCTTCAAAAATCAGTTTCACATTTACCATATACATAACATTCTATAAGAATATATTGCTAAAATTCTTTACAACTCAAACTTACAATATCAAAAACTTGAACACAGCAAAAAATAAGTCTTATATCTGCATAATTCTTAAAGAACATGAAGAATATTGCTTTAACCAAATTTATCATATACATTCTACAAGAATATTACTATAAAATCAGTTATTATTTTTCAAAACATGTTTTAAAAAAAACCAACAAAAAAGCTCAATCAATGCATTATAAAAAAAATATTGTCTTTTTTGTTGTACAAACTAATTTGATTGTGTATGTTCATCGAATGAAACAATTATACTTTCTAAAAAATTATCCTTACATAGGATCGCCTTAACAGTAGTCAACATATAGTATGGTTCCAACATCATATGACATTGTTGCCCCTTTTTCTACCAAACTACATATCATCCAGCCTCATAAACTGAGGAGCTATTAGATTAAATATTTATCAAGAAAATCATTAATTAAAACATATTTTCGGTAGAAAAGAAGGTAAAAGAATATGAAAATTATTTAATCATGATGACCACATGTAAAGTCCAGCGCACGTCTGGCACACAACACTTCCAGTTTTTTTCAAGTATACAAAAATTATTTAATCACAATGACCATCTCGAATATGAAACTATCATTCAAATATACTCAAAAAGTACGCCGATTCAATTTGAAATAACCAAAACCCCAAATCGATTATATGATACTTAGGTTTCTATTCTTCAAGAATATGGAAATCATCGTACCTAATGGGGGAGTAACGTATTCCATAATTACACGAATTTAAATTTATGAATAATTAATTCAATTAATAAAATTTATATGTTATCCTTATTAAATGTAATTATATAGTATATGCAAGTCCATGTAAATAAGATGTACCCTAAGATCACAACATTTCATTCTTTTAATCTAATGGTTAAAATTTGGTCATACATTCACCCAATAATTATGGATTATATATGAACCTAACTCTCTCTCTCTCTCTCTCTATATATATATATATATATATATATATATATATATATATATACACACACTTAGGTTCAAATGTTTTCACTATCTATTGTATGCATGTATGATTAATTCTGGACCAATCATTTTAGTTATTTTAAGAAAGTAATTAATGCATATTAAATGTTGAATATATATATATATATATATATATATATATATATATACACTTAGGTTCAAATGTTTTCACTATCTATTGTATGCATGTATGATTAATTCTGGACCAATCATTTTAGTTATTTTAAGAAAGTAATTAATGCATATTAACAAAATAACTTAACCCTATATATACTTAGGTTCAAATGTTTTCACTATCTATTGTATGCATGTATGATTAATTATGAACCAATCATTTTAGTTATTTTAAGAAAGTAATTAATGCATATTAAATGCTGAAAATGTAATTAATATCCGATATATCTTAACATTTAATATGCATTAATTACTTTCTTAAAATAATTAAAATGATTGGTCCAGAATCAATCATACATGCACACAATAGATAGTGAAAACAAAATAACCTAACCATATATATATATATATATATATATATATATATATATATATATATATATAGTGGAAAATGGACATCAGAAAAATGGATTTAGCTAATGAGACTGACATAATTAATCTTAAATGGTCAATATTCAGTCTCTAATGAGAATCGGAGACTGATTTAGCTAGTCTTCGATACCTAGTCTTAGATAATCGATTTTTTATGTATCTAGGACTGGAAATCAATCCCTAATACATCAAAGTATCAAAGACAAAAAAATCAGTCTTTAATAATATCTCATTTAGTCTCTAAATTGTTTTCTTTATATCCCTGATTTAATGTCATATCAGTCCTTGATACTATCTTTTAGCGACTGAATATCAGCATTTGAAAATATATTATTCAATCTCCAATAAGTTTCACTGAAATCTCTATTTTATATTGTATCAGTCCCTGATACTATCTTTTAGGGACTAAATATTAGTCTTGGATACTATCTGTAACACCCAAAAGTTTGTATGTCTTGTGACCCTCGAGATTTCACACTTTTGCATTTTTGGTTCCTTGAGTACGCTGGGCATACCTATGGGTACGCTTAGCGTACTCTGCCTAAGTGATCGCGGAGGAGCCCCGCGTACGCTGGGCGTACGTGGGGGTATGCTGGGTGTACCCATCAGAAGGACTAAACCCTATATCCTAGACTTGTTCCCTATTTAAACGTCTTTTGGCCTCTTGGACCAAACCCTATCAGTCTCTTTAGCCCCATTTCGTCTTCCTACAGCTGAGTTAGAGTGTGAGTGAGTTTTGGAACCTAAGAAGAGGGTTTTGGTGGTTATTTTGGAGTTCTTTCAAGAAGGAGAGTTGTTAAGCAAGGTTGTATCGGTTGGGTGCTTCAAGGATCTGCTTTTGGGTCATCTGCAAGGCTTCTGGAGGTAAAAAGCTTGTACCTTTCCTTGTAAATCCTTAGATCTAGCTAGGGTTTTCTAGTTTGGTCCCTTTTGTGAGACTTTAGACCTCTTTTGGCAAGATAAGCAACTCCATGAGAAGAGAATGGCAGATCTGAGGTCCCTTGGTCGTTTTGAGGTATAAAAATGGAGTCTTGATGGATATATTGGTCACATGTATGGGTTAAGGGCTTTGGAAAGGTCTTAATGAAGGTTTTGGGTGTATGGGAGGCATGCAAAGGAATAAAGTTGGCAACTTTATGCCTTAGGACGTATTAATCAGCTCAGATCTGGCTTTTGGACGTAAAGAAATTGGGTATTAAGCACTTAATGGAGAAAGTGCTTAGTCTGGAAGAACGTTGGGCGTACTCAATGTACGTTGCGCGCAATCCTTAAAAACCCGGTACGCTGCGTGTACCAGAATGGTACGCCGAGCGTACGCACTGCAGTTTGGGCCGGATTTGTTTTGGGCCTTTGTGCTCATGGGCTTCATTTTGATTAATGGGTTGGTTGTATTCTGTGAATTGTGGTCCATTTCTTCTGTTATGGGCCATAAATAAGTTGGGTGGGCCTTATTGGGCCAAAAGGCTCATTAATGATTTTTGGGACTAGGACTTTGGGCTCATTAGCAAGGGAAGGGTATTTGGGCCTCATGGAAGGATGCGGGTTTAGGTTTTCCTGGATTAATTTAAGGTCCTAACATTGATTAATATAAATTGTCCAGTTCGAGAGGTTGCAGACTATTAGGAGAGCAACTTGTGTGTTCAACAGACCGAGGTGAGTCTTCTCACCATACCCATGGGTCTAAGGCACCAAGGCCGGCCCATTATGTGTTTATGGTATATGTGTTGGTCACTTTGTGATTTGATGTGATACGTGATTGTGTGTTTTGCATGAAGATCCCAGGGGGAGCCCATGGCATTGGATGTAAGACCATGTGGGGTAGCCCATGGTAGTCCTAGGTAAAGACCATGTGGGGTAGCCCATGACATTAGATATAAGACCATGTGGGGTAGCCCATGGCAGTCCTAGGTAAAGACCATGTGGGGTAGCCCATGACATTCTTGCTGGTTTTATGTATGCATGGCTTATGTGATATGTGAGTAGCTTGATTAGCTACTAGGATATGTGTATGTGTGGTATGTGGTATGCTCTGGGGAACTCACTAAGCATTTTGCTTACAGGTTGTTGATTTGTTTCAGGTACATCGGAGCCCATGGGCAAGGGCAAGACGTAATGACGCGGCGTGCACTCTATCTCTCTTTCACTAATATGTTTGGGGATGCTCTGATGATTTAAATAATGTAATGGATGATATTTTAAAACTAAATGTGGGATCTCATGGTTTTATGCAAATGTGTTTATTAATTTAAATGAAAAATTTTCCTTGAAAAATTTGGGTCGTTACAAGTTGGTATCAGAGCCTTGGTTTGAGGGATTCAGGCACATTCTCGAGTGTGTCGGGACTCAAACTAAGGAATGGTAAAAATTGTTTTCAAAATAATAACATAAAAAGGGGATTTTCAAAAGAAAATGAAAAAATGAGAGTGCAACGTGCGTGATCAGCCGAGCCAAGTAAGTAGTTCCCCAATATGTTAGCCATGTTATACTGATTTTTGAACCGTGTTGATTATGTGGAACTTGCTATGTGTATGCTTTTAAATTGTATACGTTTAGGAGCTTATAGCATCAGAATGATTGATTTGGCCTTATTTCCTGTTCCTTGTTTGGTTGTGGTCGTAGGGTTGAATCTTTTATTCGAAAGCCTATTTGATCCCTTCTTTGTGTATAATTTACATGCATAAAGGCAACCTGTTATGATGGACGTGATTGTGATGAGTAGGGGAAATCTTAGGATAGCCTGAGATTGAGGTGTGCGGTAAATGTAGGATATGGCTTGGTTGTGGGACGAATTGGAGTTATCAAGTAGAGTAGTGGGGAAAGGTACAAGTAGGTGTGGAAGGTATTATTGGGCCCGTACTACTGGAAGCACAAGACCTGTACCCGAAGAACTGTTGGATCTGACGACTCCAAGGAGGACCGGTGTGGGAGTATCCCTTATATGGAAATCCTAATCATTATAATTTATGATATTTCAGTTTAGCATGGTGGTGACACGATTTGGAGCAAGAGGATCAGGATCGGGATCGAGATCCGGGGCGGGATCTGGAGACACTACTGATGTCATTGATGAGAGGTTGCGCGAGCTCATTGTAGCCGAGGTTACCAGGGGAATCCTTGACGCGACCCCAGTCATTTTTGGAATGGTCAAGGAGGGTATTATGGAGATTATGGAGGAGAGAATCAGATCTTTCAGGGCTGAGTTGACAGCGGGTCAGATTGGGACTCGAAATCCGTCGTTCCGGGAGTTCAAAGCGTGTGGGGCGCCAAAGTTCTTTGGGGTCAGGGACCCCATTGTCAGCCGATGCTGGGTAGCGGACATTGAGAATGCCTAGCGCACGAGCTCATGCTCGGATGTGATAGAGGCTGGGTTTGCTTCGTATATGTTGAGAGACAGGGCTCGTGATTGGTGGGGTGAGGTTACTAGCCAGGTGGGGCCAGGCGGAGTGGCTGAGATGACATGGGATGAGTTTGTTTAGCGGTTTTATTCGGAGTTTGCACCGCCTATTGAGGTGCAACGACTAGTGAGGGAGTTTCATGACTTGCAGCAGACCACCGAAACTATGGCGGGGATCACCACCAAGTTTCGGGAACGATCTTTATCGTAGTATGCTACCGATGAGGAGATGAGGTGGACCACATATCATTAAATGTTGAGGGACGATATCCAGGAGTTTGTGAGCTTTACGGGGTGCAAGACCCTGAATGAGATGGTGGAAAAGGCCCGTGAGAGCGAAATGGAGTTGGATACCCGCACGAAGCGGAAGACTGAGCAGGCGCAGGTAGCGGGGGGCCAGGCTAAGAAGCCTAAGACCTCTGATTCTTCGGGTAGGGGCCAGCTGGGCCGGGTCCGGTGTGCCTAGTGTGGGAGATTCCATAGCGGGGCGTGTAGGACAGCTGGGATGTCAGGATGTTACTCTTGTGGTCAGCAGGGGCATGTGAGAAAGGATTGCCCTAAGAAGGGCCTGATATGTTTCTACTGCAACCAGACTGGCCATAAAAAGGCCGATTGTCCAAGGTTTCAGGAAGGAAGAGGAACGGTGGCGGTTCCTGCACCTGCCACCCTAAGGATCACTGATGGCCGCCCTGCTAAGGTGGATACCTCGGCCATGAGGAGCCGCACATTTCAACTGACTACCGAGGAGGCTCGGGCCCGCCAGACGTTGTGGCTAGTATGTATCTATTACGTCTCTGCTCATTGTGATTGTATGGCTTATGTTTATATCATGTTTGTATAGGGACCTTTTTAGTCAATGGTATGTCTGCGCATGTCTTGTTTGACTCGGGTGCTACTCGATCGTTCGTGTCTCTTGCGCTTAGCAAGAAATTCCGAGACACGCCAGGGACCTTGGATTCCTCGCTCGAGGTTGAGATTGCGGATGACCACACTGTTAGTGCTGCGATGGTGTATTGGGACTGTGTCCTGAGTGTACTTGGGGAGAGGTTTCGTGTCGACCTAGTCCCGATACCGTTGCGAGGGCTGAAGGTGATTGTCGGGATGGACTGGTTGGGGCCTATGGGTCCATGATTGATTGCGAGAGCCAGTTGGTCAGGGTTAGAACCCCAAGTGGGGGAGAACTAGTTATTCACAGTGAGAGGGCCTCGCGGGGACCGACCCTCTGTTCGGTTGCGAGGGCTCAGAGGTTTTTACAGCAGGGTTGCACAGGATTTCTGGCTTATATCTCGGATACGAGGGTAGAGACCACGACGGATGTGGGTAGTGTGCCAGTTGTACAGGACTTTCAGGATGTTTTCCCTGAAGAACTACCAGTGTTGCCTCTGGAGAGGCAGGTGGAGTTTCGTATTGACTTGGTGCCGGGTTCCGCCCCAATAGCAAAGGCACCATATCGGTTGGCACCACCAGAGATGTAGGAGTTGTCTATGAAACTTCAAGAGCTGTTAGACCGAGGGCTCATTCATCCGAGAAGTTCCCCGTGGGGAGCACCGGATGTGTATCGACTACAGGGAACTGAACAAGCTAATAGTGAAGAACCATTATCCATTGTCGAGGATTGATGATTTGTTCGATCAGCTTCAGGGTGCGTCTTGGTTTTCCAAGATTGATCTTCGGTCAGGGTATTAGATGAGGATTCGGGATGAGGATATACCGAAGACGGCTTTCAGGACTCGGTATGGGCACTATGAGTTTGTGGTGATGCCGTTCGGGCTCACCAACGCCCCAACAACATTCATGGATCTCATGAACAGAGTGTGTAGGCCGATGTTGGATTAGTCGGTGATCGTCTTTATCGATGATATTTTGGTCTACTCTAAGACCAGGGAGCAGCACGAGCAACATTTGAGGGAGGTACTAGAGACCTTGAGGGCAGAGAAACTTTTTGTGAAGTTCTCAAAGTGTGAATTCTGGCTGCGGGAAGTACAGTTTTTGGGGCATGTCATCAATCAGGAGGGTATTTCGGTTGATCAAACCAAGGTTGAGGCTGTAATGCGGTGGGAAGTACCGAGGAATGCATCAGAGATTCGTAGTTTCTTGGGCTTAGCGGGCTATTATCGGAGATTTATCCAGGACTTCTCCAAGATTGTTGTGCCTTTGAACTGTTTGACCAAGAAAAATGTGACTTTTCGGTGGGGTGCGGATCAACAGATGGCTTTCGAGACCCTAAGACGGAGGTTATGTGAGGCTCTGATCCTAGTACTACCTGAGGGGTTAGAAGATTTGGTGGTGTATTATGATGCGTCGATCTCAGGACTAGGTGCGGTATTGATGTAGAGGGGTCATGTGATAGCTTACGCCTCGAGGTAGTTGAAGCCTCATGAGGCGAATTACCCCACTCATGACCTGGAATTGGGGGCAGTGGTGTTTGCCCTCAAGATTTGGAGGCACAATTTATATGGAGTGCGATTCACTATCTATACGGATCACAAGAGTTTGAAGTATTTGATGGATCAGCATAACCTCAACATGCAACAGAGAAGGTGGCTGGACGTGTTGAAGGATTATGACTGTGAGATTCTCTACCACCCAAGGAAGGCCAACGTGGTGGCCGATGCTTTGAGTCACAAGACGACGGGGTCCCTGATTAGGGACATTTGTATGAGGATGACTGTGATCTCGCCCTTGTTGGATATGATTAGGGAGGCTCAGGTCGAGGGGGCGAAGGAGAACTGGAAGATAGAGAAAATTCGGGGGCAATATCCTTTGTTTGTTAAGGACAACCACAAATTATTGACTCAGTGTGGGCGAGTATGGGTACCGGTGACAGGGGGAGTGAGGCAGAGGCTACTAGAGGAGGCGCACAAGTCCAAGTTCTCTATACACCCGGGATCTACGAAAATGTACAGGGCCTTGAGGTTGAGTTATTGGTGGCCCTGCATGAAGTGGGATATCGCCTGGTTTGTGGAGCGGTGCTTGACCTGTAGGAAGGTCAAGGCCGAGCATCAGCGGCCCCATGACAAGGTTCAACCACTGCCCATCCCCATGTGGAAGTGGGAATAGATCACCATGGATTTCATCACAAAATTGCCTAGGACAACGAGGGGAGTGGATACTATATGGGTGATTGTGGACAGATTGACGAAGAGTGCCCACTTCATTCCGATTTCCGAGAGTATATCCGCGAAGAAGTTGGCAGACATTTATGTCCGCGAGGTGGTGGCTAGACACGAGGTTCCTGTGTCTGTGGTCTCCGATAGGGATGTTCGATTTACTTCCAGGTTTTGGAAGAAGTTTCACGAGGAACTGGGTACTCAACTACATTTCAGAATGAAATACCACCCCCAGACCGATGGTCAAAGTGAAAGGACGATCCAGACGCTGGAGGACATGCTTAGGGCATACGTACTGGATTTTGGAAGGATTTGGGATTCATATCTCCCGTTAGCAGAGTTCTTGTACAACAATAGTTATCATGCTAGTATTGGCTGAGCCCCATTCGAGATGCTATATGGTCGGAGGTGCCGGACTCCAGTGTGTTGGGACGAGGTTGGGCATCGGGTCATGGGGAGCACTAAGGTGGTGCTCAAGACTATTGGATTGATTCAGCAGGTGCGCGACCGGTTGCGAGTCGCGCAGAGCCGTCAGAAAAGTTATGCTGACCGACGGCTTTCGAATCTCGAGTTTCAGGTGGGGAATTTGGTTTTACTGAAGGTGTTGCCTTGGAAAGGGATTATCAGGTTTCGGAAGAGGGGTAGGTTGGGGCCTCGGTTCATAGGCCCGTTCAGGATTACAACACGAGTAGGCAAGGTGGCATATCGCTTAGAGCTGCCAGAGGAGCTTAGTCAAATTCAGAACACCTTCCACGTGTCTCAGCTTCGGAAGTGTGTTGCTGACGAGTCCGCAGTCGTCTCATTGGATGTCATTCAGGTGGATGGGAGCTTGAATTATGTCGAGAAGCCAGTCTCCATCTTAGACAGGAAGACGAAGGGCCGTCGACACAAGGAAGTGAAGCTGGTAAAGGTGCAATGGTGGCAACGGAAGGGCTCCGAATGGACTTAGGAACTGGAGGAGGAGGTGCGAGAGCATTACCCCGAGTTGTTTTCAGCGGCGGGCTTCGAGGACGAAGTCTAGTTCAAGTGGGGGAGAGTTGTAACACCCAAAAGTTGGTATGTCTTGTGACCCTCAAGATTTCACACTTTTGCAATTTTGGTCCCTTGAGTACGCTGGGCGTACCTATGGGTACGCTTAGCGTACTCTGCCTAAGTGATCGCGGAGGAGCCTCGCGTACGCTGGGCGTACGTGGGGGTATGCTGGGCGTACGCATCAGAAGGACTAAACCCTATATCCCAGACTTGTTCCCTATTTAAACGTCTTTTGGCCTCTTGGACCAAACCCTATCAGTCTCTTTAGCCCCATTTCGTCTTCCTACAGCTGAGTTAGAGTGTGAGTGAGTTTTGGAACCTAAGAAGAGGGTTTTGGTGGTTATTTTGGAGTTCTTTCAAGAAGGAGAGTTGTTAAGCAAGGTTGTATCGGTTGGGTGCTTCAAGGATCTGCTTTTGGGTCATCTGCAAGGCTTCTGGAGGTAAAAAGCTTGTACCTTTCCTTGTAAATCCTTAGATCTAGCTAGGGTTTTCTAGTTTGGTCCCTTTTGTGAGACTTTAGACCTCTTTTGGCAAGATAAGCAACTCCATGAGAGGAGAATGGCAGATCTGAGGTCCCTTGGTCGTTTTGAGGTATAAAAATGGAGTCTTGATGGATATATTGGTCACATGTATGGGTTAAGGGCTTTGGAAAGGTCTTAATGAAGGTTTTGGGTGTATGGGAGGCATGCAAAGGAATAAAGTTGGCAACTTTATGCCTTAGGACGTATTAATCAGCTCAGATCTGGCTTTTGGACGTAAAGAAATTGGGTATTAAGCACTTAATGGAGAAAGTGCTTAGTCTGGAAGAACGCTGGGCATACTCAATGTACGTTGCACGTAGTCCTTAAAAACATGGTACACTGCGTGTACCAGAATGGTATGCCGAGCGTACGCACTGTAGTTTGGGCATGATTTGTTTTGGGCCTTTGTGGTCTTGGGCTTCATTTTGATTAATGGGTTGGTTGTATTCTGTGAATTGTGGTCCATTTCTTATGTTATGGGCCATAAATACGTTGGGTGGGCCTTATTGGGCCAAACGGCCCATTAATGATTTTTGGGACTAGGACTTTGGGCCCATTAGCAAGGTAAGGGTATTTGGGCCTCATGGAAGGATGTGGGTTTGCATCCTCAAGGGCACAATAACTTGCATAAGTTCTATGAAGATGTTTTTTAGTCGGTGAATTTCAATTGGGAATGACCATTTTTGTATGTTTTGCCTATAAATGTATATTTATGCTAAGTATGCTTTTCATTGTGGCTTACCATTCATTTTGGACTTGTTTTTAAGCATCCTATTGGCTTATAGAATATATGGATACTAACGTACATATTTAGGATGTATGTTTCTGTATTTCATCGAGAAGAAACCGAGGAACATTTCCGGATTGAACTAGTTAACTGTTAAGTACTAATAACTATGAGTCTAAGATAATAGTTAATTTAAACCAAGGTTCTAAATAACGTAAGGCGTGACGTGGCGCCAATGTAAAGTCTCAACCTTTTTTGAGCTGTGACGAGCCACGTCGTTTGTAAAGCGTGACTTTAGGCGATAATTTTGCATATAATTAATAATTTTGTATATATATTCTACTATTATTCATTTTATATACATATGTGGCTTAAGGCGACACTTTTTCAAAGCTTGGCGGCAAGTACAAGCATTGGAGCCATGACGAGTTTTTTAGAACATTGATTTAAACCAATTAAAAGTTTTAAGTAAGTTTCATGGATTAAATACAAGGAAGGTGCTATGCCCCAATGACAAAAGAATAGTTCATATATACACCTGTTCATATATACACATGTTTAAACCACATTTACATAAACGAAACCTATTAAATTTAACCAGATCCGATTTTTCCTTTCCTGCTTGTCTTTTTGACATGCAGATGATGTAATTTTTTTTTACTGCAACAGGTATTCAAAAGCTTCAATTTTTAGTTATAAATTAATATAAATAATATAATGTATACTGACTATTAAGCCTCTTTACTCCCATTTACAGTCATTTGCAAGTAATTTTTAAAAATCAATACTAAGATTGTGTTTAATCACCAACAAAATTCATAATTTCCTATTTACATAACTAATGTCTTGGTAACAAGGATGGAACAGAGAAACCACGTGCAATATGAAACTCAATAACAAATTATTAACAAACGAATCAAGATAGAAGACAGTTATTTACCTCAAATCGATGAAGTTTTCACGAATAACTATATCTCGTAGCACTTAATTTGTTGCTCATCGATCTCCTTCGATTGCAGTTCCTTCTCGTACGGTATTAATAGGGTTTATTGTCAGAGAAACCGTTCCACATATAGATTCCAAAATCATTGATTTAAAGAAGTGATTCTTATCTCGTTAATTTTGGGAGTTGATTTGATTCACTTGCGTGACCTTGATTGAAATTTATACGCACGCATCCTTTCCTTTCCTTTTAATTTTACTGTTTATTTCAATTTTTTATATTTTGCTTTAAATCTTTGTTTGACACAAATGTCATACGAACTTTATAGGGTTTACCCGTTGAATCCCTAATGTTTTTTTTCGGGCTTTATGGGTCTCTAAACTAAGATATGATCTTCTCTTTTAGTCCCTGTCAACCTGTAATAGTCGGTTCACCATGGCACAGTGACCTTTTGGATAAAAACTCACATTATGCCCCTATAAAGCCAAAAAAATAAGTCCGGGGATCAATTCATGCTAAAAAACTCTTTTTCTTTTCTTCTAAAGTCGACTCACTCTCAATTCGTACCCTCCTGAACTAACTGCTCATCTACATTTTATTCAGCCATTACAGCCACCATAACCCTCCTTAATCACCATCGAATCAATATCACAATAGCCCAATCCAAACACCCTTATTCATCCCCTTTGTCTCGTGAAATAAGCCACCATTGGAGCACCCATAACCCACAAAAACCACCAGTCAGCCACCATAACCAATCACCTACAAATTGAAGAAAAAAGGAGATTAAATCTCGTTTTCTCTGTGAACCTCATCAAACCCACACATCCTTCTCAACCTCGCGTCCATTAAACCTGCAACTCGGAGGGAGAAGGAGAGGTAGCTTGTGCGATTTTTAATAGAGAAGAAGGAAGGAGGGGGTCAATTCCTTGAAGAGCTGAAATCAAATCAAAGAAAATAGTGGAAGGGGGTTGTGATCGAGAATCGGTTAGAAGGAGAAGAGGGTTGTGATCTTCGGTGAGTGTGTGTGATGATCAAGGGTGAAGATGGAAAGAAGAGCAGCGATCGATTTCTTGGGAGGGTACGAATTGAATCTGAATTGGCTTTAGAAGAAAAGAAGGAGAGTTTTTTTGGTACAAATTAATCCCCGAACTTATTTTTTGGCTTTATAGGGGTACAATGTGAATTTTTTGGTCTAAAAGGTCACTGTGGCATGGTGAAGCGACTATTACAGGTTTACAGGGACTAAAAGAGCAGGTCATATCCTAGTTTAGGGACCCATAAAACACGACAAAAACTTTAGGACTCAACGGGTAAACCCTAGAAAGTTCGTAGGACATTTGTGTCATTTCCCCTAGTTTTCAGTTTAACTTACATAGCACTCAATCCTCGTATGATGTTAAATTTAATTAATGTTGCAATTTTAAACTTGTTATAATTATAATTATAATTTTATTTTGTTATAATATGAATTTCAATTTTATTTGTTTCAAGTTTATTATAAATTTAATTTAGTTAATTACGATAGAGGAAGTGGTGGTGGTGGTGGTTGTGATGACAGTTGGTAAGTGGTGGTGATGGCAGAGGGGATGGAGGTGCCAAATGTGGTGGTTATGGTCATGGTGGGGGTGATGGTGGGGTGTCGAGGTGGTAGTGGTAACATATGTAGTAGTGGCGAAGTTGGTAGTGTTGGTGGTGATGATAACGGGTAAGGTGGTAGTGGTGGTGGCTGATGGGGTGGAGGTAGCAGTGACAAATGTGGTAGTGGCTGAGAGGGTAGCATTGACGGCGGCAGAGGGGGTAAAGGTGGAGGCGAAGTTGGTTATAGTGTATGGGGTTAAGATGACATATGTGGCGTAGGTGGTAGTAGTTTCGGAGGGGGGATGTGAAGTTAGTGGTGGTGGTGATAATATCATAGGTGGATGTGATAACGCCAGTGGTAGAGGTGATGGTTGTGGTGGCAGTGGTGATGATAGAGTTAGTGATGGAGGTGATGGCTGTCGAGGGGGTTGAGGTGGTGGATCTGTGGTGGCGGAGACGATGATGGTGAAGGCCACGAAGATGGTTACGGTGAATGTCACACCCCAAAACCGGAACGACGGAAACGTTCTGGGGTGGATGACGTCATGTCAAGTATCACAACACATGCATTATAGTAATCAAAGTACAACAAAACATTGCATTAATAGTAGTAGTTTTACATGATTTACATTACAATATATCAAAGTAATACAAGTAAATATAATAAGTACAACATGGTACTAAGCTATCTTCATCTGAAGCTCCGGGGATGTACCTGTCTATTGCTGACCTGAGAATACAAGTTATTTGAAAAGCGAGTATCAGCATTTTTACAAATGCTGGTGAGTTCATAAGCATTTAGTGGCATTTTTATTCAAATAACTTTAATGAAAGTGGTGGTTTCGGTGTATCGATTACATTAGTGCCTTTTCCAGAAAATCCTATATTTTCTTTAATAAAAGCAGTCTTCTACCAAGACTGGACGGAGTTATGTGGTAAAAAGTAGTTTTTCCCTTAATCGCTATCGTTATCAAAATACAGAATTTGATTATTTAAGAAAGCAGTAGAATTCTGGGAAATAACATATGCCTCAACAGTGAGGACTGCTAACTCAGACAAAGGAATCATATACTCCAGGAGAGTATCGAATGAACGACACGCCTGGCTCAGTCTAACAGAAGAGACACAGACCCCAGATGGTACCAAATGAAAGGTACATCTAGTAAGGTCGAAAACAGTGAACACAAACCCCAGACAGTATCAACTGAATGATACGTCTAGCAAGGTCCAAAACAGTGGATACAGTGAATACAGTGGATACAGTGAATACAGTGGATACAGTGAATACAGACCCCAGACAGTATCAAATGAATGATACGTCTAGCAAGGTCTAAAACAGTGTGACTCCGAGAGTGGGTTTCCAGCATACAGTGTAAATTGCTGGTGAATTACCATTACCTTAAGGCCATGAATTATAAGGTAACCTGGGATACTCGTAACCATACTAACTGACACTAGAGTACCTGACGCCCTACAAGCGTCTATAAAATATGACATTTGTCACCCCTTGGCTTGGTGGGCCGTGGACTGTAGCTAGCAGTTAGGGTGCGGGGGTGTCAATCCCGTATAGATCTATACACACAAGTTCCGCTCTCCCTACAGGAGACTCTGGTTACCAACTAGACGACGGAGAAGGCCGCGTCCCGAAGATGCATCCCAAAGAGTGGGTAGTGGGTTTAATATGTAAGTGCTGAACTAGAGGTAGAGACTCATAACTGAACTGACTAGAGCAAACCTATATGTCTATGCTCGTATACATAACATATAACTAATGAATCAAACAACCTTCAGACGGCCATCCGATCCCACCAGACCACATCTCAACGAAGAAAAGGAAATAGGGCGGACAAGCCTTACTAAGTCCTTCAATCATTACTTATATGCATCTAAACAAGCACAAACATACATCTAACTACGCTTGAGTGTGTAACATGTGGATTCATATCGTGAAGTATAAGTGTACAGTGTGGAATAACCAAATCGTGAAGTATAAGCATACCAAATGTAAGTGTATTACGAAGTAGAAGCGACAACAAGTGAAGTAGGAGCGTATCGAGTATAAGTGAAGTAGAAGCAATATCAAGTATAAGTGAAGTAGAAACATATCACTAAGTAAGAGTGTGAACAAGTATAAGCGTCTAGCAGGTATAAGTGTATCACGAAGTGGAAACGTTATCGAGTAGGAGTTTAAACTAGGTATAAACGAAGCAGCGGTATCTAACAAGTAAGAGTAAAAGTATCCGACATGAAAGAGAACTTTGATTTAAAACCTTGGAAAAACCTTTATACTTAGGAAAATCACAACTTGGTATTTGTTTGAAAACCTTTAGAAATTCTTTGGAAACCTTTCATAAATCAGTTGAAATGAAACTTTGAATAAACGGTATAAGTAAGAGTTTTGAACAAGTGAAAACATTTTAGAAAACCATTTATAGTCATCCTACTCGATAAAACAGTTTACAGTGTGGTAAATCCTTGTGCATGCGGCTTATCAATCACATATGATTGTTATGATAACTGGCATGTTTAACTTGTATTCCCCCCTATAAAACGTATAAAAACATTTAAAAGGTTCATTCAGGGGTATGAACTCACCTGATGTAAGTGGATCCGACGGGGGTGCCGGTTGGGTGCTCGGTGTCAAGTAAAGACTTAAACACACTTAGTGACCTATTTAACATATGATAACATATGTTTACATACAATTAGTACATATAATACTAATTAAACAAGTATACGCACTCCAAGGAGCGGAAAACACTTTGGTTAAGTGTTTGGGGTGTCCCGGGTAACATTTAAGGGCTCAAATGGCTTAGGAATGGAGTTTACTCTTCAAGAGTAAACTCACCTTATGTTTGGGCCGTAAACTCAAAGTTAACCCATATTTCCTTGTGTTTAAATGTTCCAAACCCTAAATAGCAAGCCCCTAATTTATGTATTAAGCCTAAGGGTGATTTGGGAGTGTTTTGGGGGCATTTTCACAAGTTTAAGAGGTGTTTACGGCCTAAGCATGTGCTTGGGCCGTAAACTCTCTTTTATGCCCTAAAATCTTGTGTTTTGATGATAAAACACTCCTAGACAAATTCCTTAATTGGTTCCTAGGCTCAACGGGACAAGTTTGGGTCATTTTGGCCACTTTTTGGGTGTTTACGGCCTAAGGAGGCTCTTAGGCCGTAAACTCCTTTTTCATGTCTCAATCATGTGATTTTTAGGCTAAAAAGACGATAATGCACGCATAGAACAAGTTAGGGTTGATGGTCTTACGTTCAGGAGTCGGAAGTCGCGGTTTTGGAGTCGGAAACGAGCCTAGAGAGAGAGAGAGTATATATAGAGAGAGTGAAAAGGGGTGGAATGAAGTCCATTCCCCCTTATATATGGGTTGGAGTTGGAGCTCAGTGGAAATCTACCCGATACTGCTGTTATACGGGGCTTTTGGTCGCACCCGATTTAGTGGTCGTGATAATAGAAACTAACTTTTTGCAATTAAATGGAAATGTAATTTAAGTGTTTTCATTTACTTTATTATGACTATCACGACATAAAACATAAATAAATAAAACATTTATTTATCTGACGACCTCTTATTAACGGAACTTTTATACAGTGGAATATTCCGTTAACGGTAACGGGGTAATGTAACAGAATAACTTTGGGTTGTCACATCATCCCCCCGTTAGAGGGAATTTCATCCCGAAATTCAGGTCTAGGCAAGGAAGTAGGTATGAATGACCGAGTAAAGGTAAGAGGGTATTTCCTATTCTGTTTGTCCTCGCATTCCCAAGTGAACTCTGGTCTGTGTAGTGTAGTCCTTGGTTTTGCGTTTCCTGACAATTGGTCCTTAGAGGCTTTCTAGATCATCGGATGGGTTATATGTCTACGGGTATCTATTTGCTGTAGAGTGTCTATCTCAAGCTCATGCAAAATGAACCTGCACTAACGATTCTTGAGACACAGAAACCCTCGGGGTCGGGGAGATAGGGTTTCACCAGACGAGTGTTGGACTATCTCGGGAGGTGGTTCTACTATTTCTGCGTGAGATAGTATTCGTGGAACACCTAATAGTCCAATGAATCTCTAAGACTTTGGTTTATCCTAGTGCGGAAAGCACGTGCTTCTACATAACCCCTCGACTAACACCAAGGCTGGTGTCAAGTCTATAATCTCTTCGGGATTTGGGTCATGAGGTTTAACGCAACTTCTTTGCACTTTGATCAAGTATTCCTGGCTGCGGAGGTTATCTTGTGGTTCTCGGTATTCTAGATTTTACTTCGGAGATTGAAGTCTATCGTCTACAGGGCGACGACGATTTCCTCCATGCGAGAGGGTGGAGGGTTATAGGCACTACTTGTCTGTACAGGGTGGACGAAGTGCCTGAGTAGTGCGGGCATCTACTGCAACTACTCTTCTGAAGGTTTAGAGTTTTCTCGGTCTGGGTTAAATCTAGTGAGTATAGGTTCCATTACTCGGAACTTCAATCCCTTTACTAACTGAGGGTGTCATTATAGTAGCTCAACCCGCAGTGGTTCTCTTGACTCCAGCTCCTATTTTATGGAATAGGATGAATGGCTTTACTATGAGGTTCGTGGTAGAGCTCATACTTGGCTTAACCACTAATACTTGGTGTATGCAGGCCGTATATAATTGAGGTCGGCAGGATGTTCAGTTGTGCGACTCCACCCCAGACCCACAACCCAACGAGGAACAAGGAGTAGGGAGGAAGCACACATCTTAAATCTTTTTGATCTCAACTATATACCACCTTTATGCATATACCTGGTTATAGTGGTTAGTACCATGATTTCTATCCTCTGGGTTCACGAACCTGATGTGAAAAGTGCGAAGGGTCTTTCTGGGGGATCTACGAAGTATGCTTCAGATGGTTATTGTCTTCTGGAGTATCTTGCAGTGTCTTTCGCTTCGATTTCCATATGACTAAGAGAGGTTGGTCGACAGTGTTGGATTAGGTGTCTAAGCCCATAACTATAATTGGTATGTACTTGAATTGATAGCAGCACAATCCTTTTGGGTTGCCCTCAAACCTAGCAACCAGACAAGGAAATTATGAAAGGAGAGATATTAATTTATTAATAGATTAATAAATTAATATAAATGAATTTATTAATATGTTAAAAGATTAATATATTAATAAGAAATCATTTTGTTTAATTAATTGTTAGCCAGAAATTAATTAGAATTAATTTTGGGGTTAAAAGAATTAATTATAGAGTGCAGGGACTAGTTTGCAATTATCTAATAGTTGAGTGGAAGTCTCTAGAACCCCCTTGGATAAGGGTGGACGAAATCTTTAGGGGAAACCCTAATAATTTCGTCCATAGGGGCTTGGATAAGGCCCTTAGGTTTGCTTAGGCCCTAAGCAAAGGATAACTAGGGTTTCCCCTAAACCCTAGATCCCTCAGCTATATAAAGAGCCTCCTAGTTCATGTTTTGGTCACTCTTTCTTTTGAAGAAACCCTAAGGGCCGAAATTTTGCATACTGCCTCTCCCCTCTCTCCTCTACTTTCCTTCTTGCTAGTTTGGGTGTGATTCCATTAGAGGCATTACACTTGTGGTGCTAAGCTTCCAAGAAGATCAAGATCAAGATCAAGATCAAGGGAATTATCAGTTGTTTACTATAACAATTGAAAGGTATGTAATTACTAAACCCTAGGTTGTAAATTTGTTCTATAGCCTCTCTCCTCTAGGGTTCTTGTTATGCAATTCAAAGTTGTATGTTCAATAGATAAAACATAGATCCAAAGTAGGTTGCATGTGAACTTAGGAATTGTTTTTCTAGTTTATTTGTTTTACCTAAAACCCATCAGTGGTATCAGAGCCATTGTTTGTTTTAAATTGAATTGTTATAATTGTTGAATTGCAAATTAGGGTTGTGGATCAAAGGGTTTTTGAAAACCCTAGCCTCCAAAGAACCCTAATCGAAATTAGGGTTAGGGTTTTGAAAACCCTAGCCTCCTCCCTTGAAAATTTCGAAATATGCTATAAAGATTAGGGTTTCTTTGTTTTGGATAATAGTTGCCTTATTGGATAATTGAGAAAAATAAGGAAATTATCCTATCCCTATATTTTCGAAATCTAGAAGGGATATGGATTAGGATTAAATTAATTGTTTAATTTAATTAGATAATCCTTACAAGATTTAATAAATTAATTAAAAGTTAATTAATAGATAAATATTAAATCTAATTAATTGGTTTATTTAAATTTAAAATTTAATAGTTTAAATTTCGAAAAATTTTTATATAAACCCTTGAAGTTTTAAAATGTTATTAAAACACACCTTATATATATATATATATATATATATATATATATATATATTATAATTAAAAGTTAAATATTATATGTGTATAAGAATATGGTCAGTCAAATCGCTAGTATGCTATAAGGGGGGTATAAGGAAACTGCCTATAAAATGGTAGTTGAATGGGTGTCCACTCTCATCCACCGCTTCCTTGATTAGTGGAGGGTCGTTGTAACAGCCCGAAATCTCAGGTATTATTAAATTATGTTTTTGGGGTGATTTAAGAGGGGACTCGGTGAGTTTGAGCCTAGACTCGCCGAGTAGGATCGCAGAATTGGTCGCGGGTTCGCGATTGGACTCGACGAGTCCAGTTATGGACTCGGCGAGTCTACGCTGTTTAGCGAAAACCCTAACCGTTCAGGTTTGGGACGTATAAAGGAGACTTATTGGCCGTCATTATTCATTTTAGCCTTATGAGAAGAACCCTAAATCGATTGGGTGCATCTGGAGCAAGGATCATAGGCCATTGTTGATTATAGAAGAGTGGTTGTGCAAGGAAGAGAAGAGATTGGCTAAAGGAGCAGCAAGGGGGTCATATTCTGAGGATTAGGGACACAGAGAATACATCATTCAGGTAAGAATTCGTGTATGCTCTGCTATATTGATGTATTTATGGATTTAGGGTTTATGGAACCCTTGTGTGATTAGATTGACTGTTACCCTAGTCCCTTAAACGAGTGTAACCCTGTATTCAGACCTTTGGAGGTCCAGAATGTCCCATGTCTATGCATTTCGGGAATTGATGAAGGTTTTGGATTGGAATCCTTATGCCTTAGGTCAAAATGTAAATTATGAATCACATGGTGTATCATGAGCACTGAAATGAGGACTTCACGTGGTGGATCATCCTAGGAAGGCCAAACCTAGGAATGGTCGAAGCAGTTCTGACCTTAGGATGCAGTTTGAGCGGTTGTATGGCATGGACTCGCCGAGTTCGATGAGCAGACTCGGCGAGTAGCTTGAAGATTAACTGGGACTCGTCGAGTTGTTCTTCAGACTCGACGAGTTGAGTCGGGGTGGCCCCGCGATTCTTCCAGGAGTAACTCGTCGGGTCAAGGAGGATACTCGACGAGTAGATAGGGAATCCTAGAGAGTTGGAGGACGTCTAGACTCGCCGAGTCGCCATGATACTCGCCGAGTCCGGTCGAGTTGACCGTTGACCGTTGACCAGAGTTGACCTAAGTCTGACTTCTTAGGGATAGTCACACTTAAAAGATATAAGTGTTAATGAGATACGTGATGTTATAGGGAGGTTGTAGCTCGTCGGATTGTGCACGAGTGATTTCAGGATTTGCTAGCTTTCAGCATTCACGAGGTGAGTCTTCTCACTATACTGTACCCGGAAGAGTTTGACTGTGTGACCGGAAGGTCAGATATGATATGTGATATGCATGCTATATGTGGTAAGTTATTTGTTATATGTGCTATGTATGTTATGTGGGCCGGAAGGCAACATGTTATGGGCCGGAAGGCGAATATGTCATGGGCCGGAAGGCGTTGTGTTGATAACCGGAAGGTCAGGGCCTGGAAAGGCGTATGTGCGTAAGTTGTATATTGGGGAACTCACTAAGCATTTATGCTTACAGTTGTTATGTATGTGTTTCAGGTACTAGCGAGGACCGTGGGAAGGCGTCGGCGTGATCGATACACACTGAAGGATGCTTTTATGATCTTGGGATTTATACAATTTGTATTTGATATGACACTTAAATTATTTATGCCTTGTTTTGAATGAAAATACTTTATTTTTAAAATGAAAAATTTGTTTGAAAAATTTGCGTTGTTACAGTCGTTAGCAGAACGGATTTGATAGGACAACTACTTCCCATTAAAAGTATAATGCTATTAAAGAAAGTACTAGAACACTATTTTTCAAAATCCCAACTCTAGTTACTTTAGGAAAAATGTGAAAAGTATGCTAATCCATGAAATTGCACATTATGCTTTATTGGTCGTTAGTGGAGCGTGTATGGTTAACCGGCACACTAAAAGGCACTAATAAAGAGTAGTAATGGGTATCTTATAATTATCATTTTGATGGAGCGTGTGTGGTTTACCGGCACATCAATAGTTAATGATAAAGACAATAAAGCTACCAAGCACATTTGCATGGTTATTCACATCTAGTTTGTGATCCTCGGTATCCCAATCACAAATAGTAGAGCATAATCCGAGATTAAAACATGCCATTAAATAGTTTTAATGCATCTCAAAAGAATTAGGAATTTCACTTCGTTTATTTTGTCTAATGGTGGAATTGGTGAATCATCATTCACCTACCTTTATGAGATTTGAAATTGGATCTCGGCATCCCATTTCTAAGTTGTAAATCGTCATAGTTGGGTCCTAACCTTGATATGATATCTTTGGGTTATTATATTGAGGTGTCTTGGAATCTAACTAAAACTATCTTTCTTTTCAGATGTCTACTCCTGGAAACACTTCTGCTTCATCATCCTCCAGCCACAACTTCTCTCTACTAAACATCTGCTCCAAAGTCGTTATGGATGGCTCCAACTATAACGATTGGATGTGTAACATCAAGATGGCGCTTAGATTCGAGGACAAAGAGTATGTTCTTGAAAAGGAGCTCAAAGAACTTGATGAGTCAAAAGCCACTCCCGAAGAGTATGCTGCCTACAAGAAACACTATGATGATGCTACCAAAGTGGCATGCATCATGGTTGCAACCATGTACCCAGAATTGCAGAGGTACTATGAGGACTACTGGCCTTTTGAGATGAACAAGGACCTTATGGAAAAGTACCATAAGCGAGCTCGTCAAGAAAAGTTTGAGGTAGTCAAGTCACTCATGGCCTGCAAGATGAAAGAGTGGGAATCGGTTGTATCTCATGTGCAAAGAATGCAACGCTACATAGAGCGTTTGGTCAAGCTCAACATTCACTTCGATGAGGAATTGGCCATTGACATGGTCTTGAACTCGTTGCTTGATTGTTATGGTCAGTTTATCTTAACTTACCATTTGAACAACACTGAGCAGACTTTGGCCCAATTGCACAACTTGTTGCAGACAGCTGAGGCAGGGATGAAGGGTAAAAGTATACCCTCCACACCTGCAAGTGCCCCTGTCTTGGCCATTGGACAGGGAAAGGGGAAGAAGAGGAAAGGTCCTCCCAAGCAAAACTGGAAGAGCAAGGCTCAAGCTGTGTCATCTAGTAATGGCCCGAAGGCTAAGCCTAATGGTTCCACTCCCCATGTTTCTGATCCAAAAGAGGCCATTTGCTTTTACTGCAATCAAAAGGGGCATTGGAAGAGATCTTTCCCATAATATCTGCAAGATATCAAGGATGGCAAAGTGAAGCCATCCTCGGCAGGTATTTACACTATTTCTGCTAATAACTCATTATCTTCTCGTTCATGGGTCCTTGATACAGGATGTGGATTTCATATCTGTTCTGATTTGTAGGGGCTAAGGGAAAGTGAGGAGATAGAGCATGGGAGAATAAACTTGATCATGGGGAACAAAAAGTCTTCACCAGTTACCAAGATCGGAGTTTATCAACTTTTGCTCAGTAATGATGTTAGATTAGATTTAATAAATTGTTGCTATTCGTCTGATATGACGAGAAACATTATTTCATTTCATGCATTGTTCAGACAAGGTTTTAAATATTCTTTTAATGATTTGAATGGTTCAATTTCTGTTTATTAGAATGGTGTTTTTGTGTTTGAAGCTTTACCTTGTGATGGTGTGTATGAAACAGTGACTTGTGTTGATAGCTTAGGAAATAGTGTACTTAATATTGACTTGTCTAATAGTGTAGACAAGGCATGCTTGTGGCATTATTGTCTTGGACACATTAACAAGAAACGCATAGCCCAAATCCAAAAGGATGGAGTGTTGGAATCATTTGACCTAAAATCAGATGATATGTGTGAATCATGTCTTTTGGGAAAGATGACAAAATCACCATTCACAGGGTCTTGTGAAAGAGGTGAAGGCCTGTTGGATCTCATACACACAGATGTGTGTGGGCCCTTCAGATCAACCACAAGGGATGCTAATCGATTCTATGTGACTTTCACTGATGATTATAGCAGATATGGTTACATCTACTTGATCAAACATAAGTCAGAAACCTTTGAAAAGTTCAAAGAGTTTAAGCATGAAGTCGAAAATCAATTAGGAAGAAAGATCAAGATACTTAGATCCGATAGAGGCGGGGAGTATCTTAGTACCGAGTTCAACGACTATCTGAAAGAATGTGGGATAGTCTCACAATTGACTCCTCCTAGGACACCACAGTTAAATGGTGTAGCTGAGAGGCGTAATCGAACCTTGTTAGACATGGTTCGTTCTATGATGAGTCGTGCCTTGCTTCCTATTCACTTCTGGGGGTATGCCTTAGAGACAGCCGCCCACATCCTCAATCTTGTCCCTACAAAGAAGGTTGCCAAAACACCTCACGAAATGTGGACAGGGAAAGTTCCCTCGTTAGCACATATTAAAGTCTGGGGTTGTGAAGCTTTCGTAAGACGAGAGACTCACGACAAGCTAGCAGCTAGAAGTGAGAAATGTGTTTTCATTGGTTACCCAAAGCAGTCTTTTGGATATTTGTTCTACAGACCTAGTGAAAACGTGGTGTTTGTAGCTCGAAGAGGAGTCTTTCTGGAAAGAGAGCTCATATTCAAAGAGGACAGTGGGAGTACCATTGACCTTGAAGAGATTCAAGAGTCAACCAATGAAGGAACCTTATATGACACTAGCACTCAACCAGAGGAAACAGTTCCAGTTGAACCGGTTGATAAATCATTACCTCTTCGAAGATCCACTAGGGTGAGTGTGCCACCCGGGTTGTATGGTTTTCATATTACTTTAGATGGTGACACATTCATAAGTGACAGAACACTGGTAAACTTAGATGAACCAGTCACTTATAAGGAAGCAATGGCAGGCCCAGAGGCTTCCAAGTGGAAAGAGGAAATGGACAGCGAGATTAAGTCCATGTATGACAACCAAGTTTGGAATTTGGTTGATACTGCACCAGGTCGGAAGACAGTTGGGTGCAAATGGATCTTCAAGAAGAAGACAGACATGGATGGGAATGTGCATACGTTCAAGGCTCGACTGGTTGCAAAAGGTTTCACTCAAACCCCAGGGGTTGACTATGATGAGACTTTTTCGCCGGTGGCTAAGATTAAATCTATTAGGATATTGCTCGCCATAGCTGCCTTTCATGACTATGAAATCTGGCAGATGGATGTCAAGACTGCCTTCCTTAACGGGAAGTTGGCTGAGGATGTTTACATGAGTCAGCCAGAGGGTTTTGTTGATGCAAAGTTTCCCAATAGAGTATGCAAGCTTGAGAAATCCATTTATGGATTGAAACAAGCATCTCGCAGCTGGAATCTTTGCTTCCATGAGAAAGTCAAAGAGTTTGGTTTCTCTAGAAGTGAAGATGAGTTTTGTGTGTATATCAAGGCTAGTGGGAGTATAGTAACTTTTCTGGTGTTATATGTCGATGACATATTACTCATTGGCAATGACGTTCCAACCTTGAATGAAGTTAAGTCTTGGCTTGGAAAGTGTTTTGCCATGAAAGACCTAGGAGAAGCCGCCTATATTCTTGGGATTAGAATATTGAGAGATAGAAAGAAGAGACTAACTGGACTTAGTCAGAGCACATACTTGGATAAGGTACTAAAGAGGTTTAGTATGGAAAATTCCAAGAAAGGAGAGCTACCTATCCAGAGCAATACCAAATTGAGTAAGACTCAATGCCCAAGTACAGATGAGGAAATAGATGACATGAGTCGTGTACCTTATGCTTCCGCTGTCGGATCGATCATGTACGCTATGACATGTACTCGCCCTGATGTGGCATTTGCTTTGAGCATGGTCAGTCGCTATCAGGGAAACCCAGGTAGAGCTCATTGGATAGCCGTGAAGAATATACTTAAGTATTTGTGAAGAACGAAGGACTGGGTCCTTGTACTTGGTGGCAATGATACTTTGAGAGTAGATGGTTACAGTGATGCCAGCTTTCAGACGGATAGAGATAACTTCCGTTCTCAGTCAGGCTGGGTATTCTTATTAGCTGGAGGAGCAGTTACTTGGAAGAGTTCCAAGCAAGATACGGTGGCTGATTCTACTTGTGAATCAGAGTACATAGCAGCAAGTGAAGCATCGAAAGAAGCAGCTTGGTTGAGGAACTTCATCGGGGATCTCGGAGTTGTTCCAACCATCCAGGAGCCTATGGAACTGTTCCACGATAATAAAGGAGCGGTTGCCTTGACAAAGGAACCGAGAGATCATGGTAAAACCAGACATATCGACAGAAAGTACCATTTCATCAGACATAGAGTAGAAGAAGGCCATCTTATAGTGAAGAGGGTGTCATCTGAAGATAACCCAGCAGATCCCCTCACAAAGGGTCTGAGTAGGGCTAAGAATATTCAGCATGCTCGGAGCATAGGACTGAAAGATGATATTAGTTTTAGTAGTTGGATTAGTTTTCTGAAACTTGTAACAAAGTGAATGTAATTGAATTTTGGTGATTAAATAATAAAGTATTATTTATAAGTTTGGGTTCTACCTTTTGTCAATTGTTTATTATTGTGTTTCATTTTTTCATGTTTTACTTCCCGAATAATAAGATTATTCAAACTCCACAGTCGCTTGTACTTTTGGAAGTAAGTAGTGAATCAAGACTGTCATGAACTGGATTGTAGATTGTCTAAGGATAGACATGGCAATGTATTTGCTGCAACGTTCATGAGTACTCAGAAATTGAGATTTGAGTATTGGATAAACCCTCGCTCAGAGTATTACTTCATGGAATTCATCATGAGTAATGCTGAGACGATAATATCTTATAATCTTGAAACAGAAGATATATGAGTTATGATTTGCAAGTCGGCTATGCATTGGTGATACGAAAACGCATCAGTAACTTGGTGTTATAAAACGTATTATCATGTATGATTTGATGAGTAAAAGATACAAGCATATGAGTCAATGTTTATTCGTTCCTTTTGCCCTAACGGGAAAAGCGATATCTGTGGGCCCCTCGATGATTTGGTGTTGACTTGTGTGCTGGGCCCAGCCAGGACTAAATTGATGTGTTCAATTAGAAGTCCTACATCATCACAAATCAGGAACCGGGAAACATAGATTCTGGACAAAGAGGTTGATTGCATTCCATGTCTTTTGTCTAGGGATATCTAGCAGAACGAAGGATTATATGATCACTTATCTTAGGACACGTAACTGACTGGGTCAGAGTTCGGCAGCAGTTTTTTGGAAGCTACAATTTGCTGGTCAAATTTAGAAGGCATACTAGCAATTATAGTTACAGACTTATCCAAGTGGGAGACTGTTGGTTTAGGTGTCTAAGCCCATAACTATAATTGGTATGTACTTGAATTGATAGCAGCACAGTCCTTTTGGGTTGCCCTCAAACCTAGCAACCAGACAAGGAAATTATGAAAGGAGAGATATTAATTTATTAATTGATTAATAAATTAATATAAATGAATTTATTAATATGTTAAAAGATTAATATATTAATAAGAAATCATTTTGTTTAATTAATTGTTAGCCAGAAATTAATTAGAATTAATTTTGGGGTTAAAAGAATTAATTATAGAGTGCAGGGACTAGTTTGCAATTATCTAATAGTTGAGTGGAAGGCTCTAGAACCCCCTTGGATAAGGGTGGACGAAATCTTTAGGGGAAACCCTAATAATTTCGTCCATAGGGGTTTGGATAAGGCCCTTAGGTTTGCTTAGGCCCTAAGCAAATGATAACTAGGGTTTCCCCTAAACCCTAGATCCCTCAGCTATATAAGAAGCCTCCTAGTTCATGTTTTGGTCACTCTTTCTTTTGAAGAAACCCTAAGGGCTGAAATTTTGCATACTCCCTCTCCCCTCTCTCCTCTACTTTCCTTCTTGCTAGTTTGGGTGTGATTCCATTAGAGGCATTACACTTGTGGTGCTAAGCTTCCAAGAAGATCAAGATCAAGATCAAGGGAATTATCAATTGTTTACTATAACAATTGAAAGGTATGTAATTACTAAACCCTAGGTTGTAAATTTCAATTATAGCCTCTCTCCTCTAGGGTTCTTGTTATGCAATTCAAAGTTGTATGTTCAATAGATAAAACATAGATCCAAAGTAGGTTGCATGTGAACTTAGGACTTGTTTTTCTAGTTTATTTGTTTTACCTAAAACCCATCAGACAGCGCGTGGTACCCTTCTCTCGAGTACTTCGGAAGGTTTGAGATAAGAGGGACGACTGACGGATCGTATTAGGTTTGATTATTCTTATTATGTTTAGGTTCAGAAGAACCTTTATTTGCCGACATGGCTACGGAGAAAGTTCTTTTTACACAGCACTAAGGATGTACACATGGTTAAACTACGTCAAACCATGATCGATAGAGTCGTGGAAGTTGGCATACCTCGACATGATATAAAGTGAAGATCGATAGAGTCATGCGCCGATCAGGCACACAATTTCTAGGCGTCTCGGGTTTCGTCCTGTGTATCACTGCCGCAGATACTTGGACCAATAGAGTCGACGCAGAACTATAAAGAGTCCTAAGTGTTTCTGAGTGGAGTACCTTTTTCATGAATGGATTCTCACGAGGCATTTCTATAATCGTCTAACATATACTAGTCATGTATAATTAAGGCGGGGAGGACTGTTGACTGAGCGACTCCGCCCTAAATCCACAACCAAACGAGGAACAGGAAATGAGGCGGCATTCACTCACTCTAGGTCTATCCATATTAACTATACATGGCCGTAACGCATACGTTTAGCCATTATAGTTTTACCTAATCAATTTTAAATTTTATAACAGTGCTGCGACTTTCGCCTTAATGGGGAAGTATTTACATTTTGAATTAATCTTTTAATGTTTTGCGTTAGTTATCCGAGATCGAGAGACGTACCAAAATCTACTAGGTTCCTTGATGCTTCTCCCTAAGCATTAGAGTTAGACTCCTCCTGTGTCCTTGTCTTTCCCTTCGGTTGGGCAGTCCTTCTTGAGGTGTCCCTTTTTACCACATATGTGACAAACTATATTGGTCGCCACATTAGTGATTGATGTAATAAACTCAACCGGGTTCTGCAGACGCGAGCAGTATGCCCCAATATGTGGCACCTAGCACAATAGAGCTCCCGACAGACACCATGATGATGGTAGCTGCACTTGCTGCAGTGGGGAAGGTTTCCTAGGTACGGTCTTCTTGAAGTTGGGAGGGAAGGGTTGACAGGGTCATTGACTGTCCCAGCTCGTTGCCCTTCGGAAGGTCCTTGAGCCGAGGTACCTCCCTCCTCAATCTTGAGTTTTCTCTTCAGTGGATTCGGTTGAGGTTCTTGGGTGGCTGGGTATGCAGGGATTGGTTGCTGCTGTCCATTTCTAGGATCGGAATTCCCGATAGGGCCCTTGCTAACATTGGCGTTGTTAGCATTTAGGTGAGCCATGATAGCTGCTACGGCTGCCGAGACTGCAGCTTGGAACGTAGCTTCATCGAATAAGAGGGTAGGTTTCTGGCTTGTGGACTGGTTACGCTTCTTTGGAGGCATGGTTTTCCTACACGGAAAGGAATACAAGATAATGAGAGACGATGGCTAGTCCTGGACATATCAGTCCTGACTGTATTAGGCATAAATTTTTCCCGTGCCTCGGGTACTGGTTGTCTGAGTGTCGACCTATATCCCTATGATGTAGTCCTGGTGTTCAAGGTAGGAGTATGAGTATCAAAAAATGCCATAAGGTGGGAGTCGTTCCTACTAAGTTACCTTTTATACTGGGAAAGGTTTCATTCTCCGGCCTGGAGAGATTTGAGAACAGTTCGGAACGAAACTGCGGAAAGAGAGGCTTATGAAGGCTTATGGCTAAACATTCTCAATAGAGGTGCGGGGATCCGCTCTAATCGTGTAACTGGCAACGGGAAACGACGATTTACCTAACACATAGCGTGAGTAGTGTAACCACTAACTCACTAAATTGTATTATTTTATGGGTGTATTAGTGTGACGAACACGAGGAAAAGACACTTCTCGGGTTCCATGTACTGGCTCCCTCCGTCTACCTCGTAGCTTTGACTAGGACCGGCGTTGGTTTCCTTTGGGTAGTTACCTAGGGTTCTTTTCTCCTGAAGCCACATTGAATTTCTACTCCGCCTTACTTCCGAATCCGACTCTGGATGTCATCACTTCATGATGGATGACTGGAAATCTCGGAAGTTTGGGCGAATTTCTCACCGATGTCCCTAAGAAGATATAGGCACTTGGTGAATTCAATAGTCTCGACCCATTTCATTTATTTCCGAATAGGAAATCTTCTCAATGAACCTCCTCTGGGTCTGAATCAACTCTGCTGTCAAGCACTGAAGTGGATAGGGTTTTCTACAGGGTTCGTGCGAGAATGGAAATGTCTAAAGAATCCTAATAGATTATTAACATTTCACTGAGTGATCCATATTGAGTCCTGCTACGATTACACAGGGTATACAAATCATATATAGCTTAGATCCGATAGGCCATCGAATATGTGATACTACTCTATATCCACATCCAAACAAGGAAAAGGAAGTAGGGCGAAACCACACATTCTTAGCCTATGGGATCCTTATTATATATAATCTTAGGAGTATACCCTCTGTAATTGTAGGTATATCCATAAGGATCTTTTTAGTTCTTCAAACAAGGTTGGTTATGGATTCTAAAATACCCCTGTGGTATTTTAATTTCTTGTTGGTTTTCTTATCTTCTGAATGTGATTCTGGGATTTGTGTGAATCTTTTAGTGTTCCAAAATACTCCTATAGTATTTTGACTTTATGTTTGGCTCTAGCATTCCTAGTTGGTAAGTTTCAGACCTGTTGCAACACCACTATCACTCCCAAGCACACGTTCATCGCATCTCGAATAAATGTAGTTGATCAGGTTACATTTATTCCAACTTACGATTACATAACTGCCCAGGTTTGACGGTAATGCTCAACATCCGAAGACTTTTATTATTGTTCTTCTTGTGATACTTGTGTTCGAGTGTTTAGGTTTTGGATGTTCTTATACTTTAGTAAAATATGGTTATATTTTAAAGTATAATTCTTGGTCAGAGTGTTTTATCCCTTTTGTATTTATAGGCTGTATATCTTTTATGAATTGATATACTTAGCTCACTATAAACAATGCTCTGATACCAATCTGTCACACCCCAAAACCGGAACGGCGGAAACGTTCTGGGGTGGATGACGTCATGTCAAGTATCACAACACATGCATTATAGTAATCAAAGTACAACAAAACATTGCATTAATAGTAGTAGTTTTACATGATTTACATTACAATATATCAAAGTAATACAAGTAAATATAATAAGTACAACATGGTACTAAGCTATCTTCATCTGAAGCTCCGGGGATGTACCTGTCTATTGCTGACCTGAGAATACAAGTTATTTGAAAAGCGAGTATCAGCATTTTTACAAATGCTGGTGAGTTCATAAGCATTTAGTGGCATTTTTATTCAAATAACTTTAATGGAAGTGGTGGTTTCGGTGTATCGATTACATTAGTGCCTTTTCCAGAAAATCCTATATTTTCTTTAATAAAAGCAGTCTTCTACCAAGACTGGACGGAGTTATGTGGTAAAAAGTAGTTTTTCCCATAATCGCTATCGTTATCAAAATACAGAATTTGATTATTTAAGAAAGCAGGAGAATTCTGGGAAATAACATATGCCTCAGCAGTGAGGACTGCTAACTCAGACAAAGGAATCATATACTCCAGGAGAGTATCGAATGAACGACACGCCTGGCTCAGTCTAACAGAAGAGACACAGACCCCAGATGGTACCAAATGAAAGGTACATCTAGTAAGGTCGAAAACAGTGAACACAGACCCCAGACAGTATCAACTGAATGATACGTATAGCAAGGTCCAAAACAGTGGATACAGTGAATACAGTGGATACAGTGAATACAGTGGATACAATGAATACAGACCCCAGACAGTATCAAATGAATGATACGTCTAGCAAGGTCTAAAACAGTGTGACTCCGAGAGTGGGTTTCCAGCATACAATGTAAATTGCTGGTGAATTACCATTACCTTAAGGCCATGAATTATAAGGTAACCTGGGATACTCGTAACCATATTAACCGACACTAGAGTACCTGACGCCCTACAAGCGTCTATAAAATATGACATTTGTCACCCCTTGGCTTGGTGGGCCGTGGACTGTAGCTAAGTAAGAAACGTATCACTAAGTAAGAGTATCACT